>NC_141537.1:38710000-39025000 GCF_021556685.1 Rattus norvegicus | reverse complement strand
ATTTTACTGATGATAGGATAAAATATAAATAATCAAAATTGTCATAACATATATAAAGTCATGAATTTAACTTAATTTGGCACCATTTTTTCTAAAGTCTGATGAGATAGCTAATGAATAAAAGAATAAAGGGTCTTACCATGCAATATTGATTTACTTTTCCAGGGCCTGAAGAAAGGAATGTCTCCTTTGATCTCCACAGAGGAACCATGGCATGTGTTAATTTTCACAACACACACACACACACACACACACACACACACACACACACACACACACCTCTAATAAAATCTAAAATGCTGCTACCAAACAAAATAAATAATGAAAGTACATGCCCATATGGGAGGCATTGTTTTTCCTTTTAGGGGGTCCCAAGAAATTTGGGATATTGGTTTGTCTTAAGAAAGCTAGCTGTATCCAATTTTTGGGTGCTGAAAAAATGCAGGCTTAAATGAAATCCTGACAGAAATAGTATGAGAGGCTGGACCAGTTGTGGTCATCTGGAGTTATTTGCTTTCTTTGAAGCTGTCCTAGAAACAATTTTTTATGAAACAGATATTAAGATAATCTGAGGTTGGATCAAATAGAATTCCAGAAGAATCATTTCTCTAGGTTTCAGCATACTTCTCAGCATCTTCCAGGATGAGTCCTGTCAGGGTCATTCCAAATTTACTGGTATGCAGTCCTTAAACTCCAATAGTAGAAAATAGAAATTTATGTATTAACATCTGTATTGAATGCTTCATGTACACTCATCAGCTAAACATGGTGATTTCCTGTTCTTTTAGCAGGCAAGGCACCTGTCTTTCTCTATAGGTTTGTATTTTATAACCAAACTACAATAACTGTCATGAAAATGGCATGACAATTTCTGAAGACATGGTAGCTAACAAAACTTATTGACTATATAGGTCAGGTCCTGCCTGTAGATATTTTCATGTTTCAGGCTGTTTCAGAACTGTTCCCATCTTCAGGGACTAGAATATATGTTATATGATCTTGGTCCTCTTGACTTCTTTCTTCTTGTCTTCAGCTAGGATCTATATGGGGTATGGGAGTCTCCCTTAGTCAAACATGATTTCTTTAGATTTTTATGTAATATATAGTTTTCATCTCTAGTTGAAACAAAAACAATGCAACACAATTTCCCGCCTATTTTCTGAAGTTAGGATATTCTTAAATGCGATGATTTAGTTCACCAGATTTTGTTTGTCTGTTGCTGTTGCTGTTGTTGTTGTTGTTGTTGTTGTTGTTGTTGTTGTTGTTGTTCTTCTTCTTCTTCTTCTTCTTCTTCTTCTTCTTCTTCTTCTTCTTCTTCTTGGTGGTGGTGGTGGTGGTGGGATTTTTTGTAGTTGCTGATTTGTTAAATTATTTGTATAACCTAATTCTCTCAATAGCTGTCATTTTGTTCATTACATTTAAATTTTGTAATTTATATCTGGGTCTCTTTGTTACCCTTTTCTGTTTCTTAAGTATCTGCTTTAAAGTACAATTAGATAGTGCTACAACTGTTTATCTTATAGCATTATACATAGAGCATGCTTCATATGATATAATATTAAAATATTGCTCATTTTATTAGAGACATATGCTAAGCGTTGCCAATTATAATCAATATGGGTATTTCCATAACAGTTACAACTGTCCTGTTAACATGTTTCTTATGGAATTTGAAGCTTCTCGCATATTTTATATCCTTAGATGATCAACTGTATCATTATCTTGAGCTAGAGGGCCTGTAAGACACATATGGGAACTTATATGTCTTATATACAATGGATAACTTTTAGTTCTGATCACTTATTGTACTTGAATAAACAAGGAAGTTAATTTTGAATAATTTCTGAATAAGTTCAGCAGCTCCTACATGCAAAACAGTCCTTTCTGCATATAGAAAGTCAGTAACTATATTAAGAGGTTCAGGGAAAAATGTATAATATAATAAGAGTTGCATATAACTTTGATTTTTGAACTGAATAATATGGAAATTTTATTTATTTTACTTATATTTTCTGACTTCTAACCTGCCTTTTCTGATTTATTTTGAATTAGTATAGAATATAGGGAGTGCAGAAGTTGTCCTTTTCTCTATATGAATTAGTATCCAATAAGTTCTCTTTATAAACTAAAGTTGCTTGTTTTGGGTATACTGTTAATTTCTCACCCAAAATTGTTTCAAGGATTTTGCCATTGTTCATTTTATGGCCATAATAAGGCAATTTCTACATCAGAAAAAGGTACCATGATTTTCATTGGATATATTCCTGCTAATTCAAGAGACTAATTTTTAAAATTTAGAATCAATTAAGAAACCTTTAGTATTTATGTCTTTAATGATTAACAAAAGTTACATTCTAATACATAATCATTTCTCTGCTTAAGAATACCCATGGAAGAATAAGTATAAGGCAAAATAACTAAAATAAAAGACATCTTTTGATCCAAATGATCCATATGTGAATCCTGAAATTTCTTTCCTAAGTGCTAATTCTCTTTCACCCTCAGCTATTAGTTTGGTAGAGTGTGTAAGCCTTTAAAATCTTAAAATCTTTGAAAAAAATTATTTATCTCTGAGTAGTTAACCCAACCATGGGATGTAGCCAACTAATATTTCCCAGCAATATTTGAAATCATTAAGAAGTCTTCAGTGGTCTCTCACGATTTGAACTTTTGTCACTAAATCTTTTGTAGACCTCTTATGTAATAGATACTTAATATAATCTCCTTTTTGTATGCTTTCATGAGCAATTTGTAATTCCAATAAGACAGGATTCTCTTTACTCCATCAAATATTTTTTCTAACTTATCTCTATTTTATTCAACCTGCAAAATATCTTTCATACAATGCTAAATCGTGGACTTAGGAAATAGTTTATGAATTGCTTAATGATAATTGCTATAAAAATATTGGCATAAGTGCTTGTGGCAGTACTTTCCAATTCTTTCTCTTTAATGGGCTGCTATTATTATAAGTAGGCACTGAGGAAAAAAACTCTCTCATCTTGATCTTATAAAGTAATGATGAAGAGGCAATCTTTTAAATCAATATCTATAATAGGCGATGCCTTAGGTAACAATTAAGGCAATGGGATTCCAGACTGCAAAGAATGGTTTTATTTACTTCTTACAGATTGTCAGCATCCTCCAATGACCATATTTCTTGTTATTGACAAATACACAATTCCACAGGGTTAGGGACTCTTGTAGATTGAGCCTTCAGCTGCTTTTAAATCAGCTGCTCTAGTGTCTGCAGTTTTTTCTTTGCCATAGTCCACTGATTTATCCAAACAAGTTACTCAATCAACTAACTTAGTTCTAAGACCTTTGGAGTTTTATCAGTAATGAATCCCTCAAATAAAGTTGGAGAGTCAGTCTCTGCTGAGTTCCTTTGGAGAATAACTTGGATAATCTGTGACTGTTCCTTATAAAAATTTTTAATACCTTTATCAGCAACAAAACCTTTTGGTCTTGTCTCTGAAGTTGAAGGAAGACAAATTCATGTTTCCCTATGCTAAACTCATGGTCACAGCAGCTTCATATGTCCTTAATTTTCTTATTTGACATTCTGGCCCTATACAATTAACTATTTTATACTTTGTTTTACATTGGATGAAGAAGTCTTAACCACTGGAAACTGTATATCTACTTTTGAAGAGGCCAATTTTGAGACAATGATTTTGATGAGATTATTGTTAAATCTGCTATAGTGTTGACAAAGCCTTCCATTTCAGTATTATTTATGAATACTTATTTATTTTTGATCTGATCATTTATAGAAGTTTTTCAATATATTTTTCTAGGATGTTTATAGATTTCTGACCTTGATATCTGGGTTATTATTTAAATCCAGATCAGTCTTATTTAATTGCTTTTTGGATGAATATCTCAACTGACGACCTAAAATGGCTGATTTGAATTGAATATTGGGGCCCAATCTCTGCCCCTATCTCTGTGTTTCCTAACAAGGGGTTGATCTACATTTATCATTGTGTTTCCTCGCTGATCTATATTCATTATTCCATTGCCAGGCTTTTCTGAATCTTCTATAATAATATTTAGGCCTTCTTTCTGAACTACTCTGGTTTTGTTTATAATTCTTTTAAAATCAACCTTGAGTTTTTGAAATGGTTTTGCTCCACACAATTAAAATATTTTTCATTTTTCATTGTTTTGAAAATCTGTTTTTGAACACTTCTCAGTAAAGTCATATCATGTGTATGAGATCTAATATCAACAGTATTTATATTCCATTAATCTAGGTGCCAATCTTGGTTTTTAGAGATTGATCATCCTCTTGTGTTCATCATTAACAAAAACTCAATCAGTGCTTTCCTAGCTTGTATATCTGATACTCCTTTCTTTATACATGGTATCAATCATTGTAAAAAGTCACTGATGTTTCTTTTGGACACATGTTTTATATTTGGAGAAATACAGACGCTTTTTGCTGTGAATATCTTTTTTGAATACTATATATTGTTTTCCTTGATAAGTTTTATAAAATAAGTGGTACCTTAACAGTGGGCTCTGAAATTTTATAGAGAATGGAAGGATAAGTAAGACTACACCAACAGACTCAGAAATGAAGGCTTCTTTATGACTATGGAAATAAAGTAAAGCTTTTACTGCAGTTTAGATCTTATTGCAGATGAAGATGATGAATACTCATTTATCTAAGCAATATAATTTTCATAAATAAAGAGGTGGTTGAGATTGAAGAAGATAACAGTCTAAAACCCACTGAAATATTTTTAGATTTTGATATCTGTGGTATATTGGTCTATATGACAGAACCATATGAATAAGTTAGATTAAATAAAATATATAAAATAATGAATTGTCCATTTACCAGAATTACAGAAAATTTGCCTTCTTGGGGGAGGGACGTGACTTAAAATTGGTTCACTGTATAATACTTGATTAGGGTCCTAGAAAATAATAAATTAAAATAGTAGGATGTTAGAATGATCAAATTACAATATTCTCTCTGTATGTGTGTGCTCATGTTTCTGTTCCTGAATAATAAAAACTACATACTTTTTTGAATACCAAATATAGTCTAATAAAAGTAGATGGGTGGAAAATAAAACAAACTTAATATATTGTTCCAGTATACTTTCTCTTATGCATCAAGACAGAGAAGTCATCTTCACTATCACACATTGAATTTGACATGTGCAAATACAAACCTAATTCTGTAAACTGAGTTTTTGGGAGTTGTTAAAGTTACATGGTCTGATGAAGCTTGGCTACAAGACAACAAAGTTGTCATGTTTGAAATGAGAATCATTTCAGTTTGAGAAATGTTGATGAACATTTGTGAGGTTTTTGCTAATATCAATGACTTTATCTATAAGGCCATAAAAGACAAAAGTTCATTTCTCAAATAAAAACAGGGAATCAAACTATTTGTAAGTTATTATTTTAAGTAATGGATGAGAAATCAAAACTGACACAATGTTTGAGGGTGAAAAGAATGAGTTGTTTGAATTTCTGTTAAGTTGAAAAATAGTATGAGAGATTTTAATACAATCTGAGACTATCATGTCACTGAATATAGTATCATTTTTATGTTTATAAAAATATGTATATTTTCCCATATTTTGTGATGGATAATTAACATTCACTTCTACTTTTATACGTGGAAGAACTGTAGGCATCACTAATGAGAATAAATGTAATAACCAATTATTTTTATACAAATATGATTACTGTAACATTTGGAAGTTACTATTACTGATAAAATTTTGTGGAAACTCTTGATAATTTAATGAAAAAAGATTTTACTAAAGTCCTTCAGATTTATCATCAAAGTGTCAGATAACAGTCTATACAATTAAGTTGGAATTTCTCTAATTTAACATGAAAATGTAAATAAATTTACAATTTTTATATTATCATAAAATATAAATTTAGAGTTTTATGTTGTGTTGATGAAAATGAGAGCATTAAACTAAATAGTACATTCCTATAAATCTTCCTAGTAAGAATATTCCTGTTCATATACCTTATTTTAGGTTCTATTGATTACCTATTGCTTTTAATAAGGTTTACCTAGGATTTCTGAGTAAACTTCAATGTACTTATTTAGCCTTGTTAGAAGAAACAATCTACCAGAACTTAATTTGGAGGTAACAAAATTCTATAATAGTTAGAACTTCACACAGGGGTTCTAATTGAATTTAGCTGGAGCAAGACTAATGCACTCCTTTAGCAGAGAGGAGTCAGTTCCTTGACTCTAAAGAATGTTGCTTTTGTATTCTGCTCTTGTCTCAGATTATATAAGAATGAGGACAGTGTGAATTAGAAACCCTGTATTTTTCATTCTCCTGATACTTCAAGTTTACAGTAGGGAGGAATGTGATTTATAGATCAATGATAGAACGGATGCTTAAGTGTTTGGTTGGCTGTGATGAAAACACAATATTGTTCTCTATTCTGTGAACAGTTTCTACAGAGTACTATACTCTGTATATACCTCATTTTGTTTTCACAAACAAAATCATCAGGGTTGCCATTTTATAACAAAGAAATAACAAAATCATCCCTAACCCATATTTTTTCAGATACATAAGGAATTCAATATATTTCTGATAATTTCCTAGACTAAAGCATCACTTGTATTCTTTTTTCTCATAAAGTAGGCTATGAATTGACTAGCATTATGTGGGTTTGACAATGGTGAGTCAAAGTAAGACAGAAATATCATCTTCACTGCTTCATAATAAACTTGATAAACAGAGATACATGAAAAAGAGAAGTAGAATAAATGTGACAGGAACAATGATGATATTCTTTCATGTGCTCTTAAGCCACAAAGGAGAAAAGTAGTGGTTCAACATTGAAAGTTACAATGTTGTTAAAACCTCAAGTAGTTTACAGAAATTTTATAAATCTTTTTAATGTAATTTTTCAGGAATGCTTAGGTGGCTTGGAGGGTAAGAATAAAATGCCAGAATAGGAATGATGAACATAGATGTAAGCTGAATTCAGTGGCTAGAAGACTCAAGTCACCAAAACCTCATTTACTCTTTTGTACTTATATGATGGAATGGAATTGTTGTGTGCAAATGCCACACCAAATATCTATACTTGTGTATATTTTATAATGTGTTCTGTGGTAATAAGTGATTAGTTTGCTTTGGAGAGAAACCAAATGTCTGTAGGCTACATATCTGATATTGGAAAAATTGTTAAAAAAATTATGAGCAGTGTCACTTCATTACAGTATTGTTTTAATTGAATTATTCAAAGATTATTAATTCAAATACCATTTACTATATGGCTTCTCTGGCATGGATAGTATCCTATGTTTTCCCTTTGTCTAAGGCAATATAAATGTATTTGTTCATGAGGAAAGCTTTAGACTCAAAGACCTGACATGTGAGATGTCCTGGTATTTATGCCAGACTGAAGGAAGGAAATTTAGGAGCCAGCATGAAGGAGTAAAGCGATGGAGTAACATACCAAAAGATTCCATAATTTTTTGCATGCCTACTTGACATTATATTAAAAGAATGGATAAAAAGGCAAAATCATGGCTACTCTTTTAATCAGATCCCATTTTCTTAATTGGAAATGTAAAAATGAATCCCAAATAAATTTGAATCCATGAAAAGCAGAAAATAATAAAACCCAGGTGCTTATTCTAACAAGTTGTATATGTGAAATATAAAGAACTATATTGTACAAATTAATGACACCAACTTATCTGGCCTTTGTGATCCACAGAGACGCTTGGATATTAAGGATGTCAAAACCACTCCAGAGTCAGACCAGAGTAATTACTAACTTAAACAAATAGCACAACATTCAGTTATATCGTTTGGGTAAAACAAGGCACAAAGCACTGAACCAGATGCTTTGTTCCTGTTAGAAGGACGCTTCCAGTTTCCATACTTTCACTTATCAAGAATAAATCTTGACAATGACCCAGTTTGCATATATAACAATGAAAATGGGAAAGTAAGAGGAATTAGGGATCAGGAAAGCATATATACGAATAACAGTATGCAAACTGAGCAAATTATATTTATGAGAGAGAGAGAGAGAGAGAGAGAGAGAGAGAGAGAGAGAGAGAGAGAGAGTGTTTAATAACAATAAAAATGGAGCCATAAATTTGGAGAATAACAAGGTAGGGTATAAAGATGTGTTTTGAGGGAGAAAAGAAAATAGATTGCTTTGGTAATTAAAATCTGAAAATAAAAATTAAGAAAAAAATAAATTGTTCTCTAGTAGGTTTCTTCAACTACCATTAGATAGAAAAAGAGAGGGACTTTACAACAAGGGATTGATTTCTGTTCTTAGGGCCATGAGAGGTAAGATTTCTGTGAAGAAACTCCATTTAGGTCTTAGTTTTCCAAGGTCTCTCACTTTCTGCTCATTGTCCTATGGTAGATCTTTGTATTTATTCTCATCTACTGCTGAAGGAAGCTCCTCTTGACAATAACTGAGAAATACGTTGATGTATGAGTCTAAGAGGTTGTCATTACCTATACCCAACCATTGGACAGAAGCTGGGGAACCCTGTGGTTGAATTATGGAAAAGCTGGAAGAAGCTGAGGAGGAGGCTGACTGGCAGTCTCAACTAACCTGGACCCCTGAGATCTCTCAGACACTGAGGTGTCAGTCAGGCAGCAAACACCAGCTGATATGAGGTTCCCAACACATATACAATGGAGGACTGCCTGGTCTGACCTTAGTGAGAAAAGATGAACCTGACCCTTGAGAGACATGAGTTCAGGAAGTAGAGAGGTCTGGTAGGGTGGAAGTATGGTGGGTGGGTTCATACTCTTAGACATGTGCATTCATTTAGTGAAATGGTAATATTTGGTTTTCCCCTAGGTCCCTGAGTTCTACAGTTTCTGATTCTTGGCCAACAAAGGAATAAAAAGAATAGTTTCTATCTCATGAAACTTAATAGGTCTTAAATCCAATCCCATATTGGTTGGACTCCCACAAGCATTGTGGCATAATTGAACCAGTATATCTTATATACTAATCATCAACTTAGATGAAAAGGCTTATAGATGAGTTGGTTCTTAAATTTATCCTTTGGTAATATGGTGAGTTCCTCTTAAATCCTTGAACACTAGTCCATAAGGGTGAATGCTCTAGGTAATACTGACTCCTCCATGCTTACTGAGTCGTGTAGGTGTTGTCTTTAGCAATAGCATTTATTGTCAATTTATAGAGAGCAAGTAAAAGCCTTGGTAATGGCATCGGATGTTTGGGGGTTTCTGTGGCCCTTCTTTAGCAAGCAACCTTAGTTGATGTAACCCATTATCAAGAGTGGAGGATTTCTTTGGTGATAAGTGATGTCTAGCTGGGACTCTCTTTCCACCATTTTTGGTAGTTCCATTTAAATCACTATGATGTATATCTAGTATATTAGGATTCGATAAGACTCCTCTAATGTTCCTTATCTGTAGCTGTTTATCCCCCATTCCTTCTACCTTCCTCTTCTCTCCTCATTTGAATTCTTGTCCCAGTGTTCTTTCTACCTCATCCCTCCATAACTGTTTTATAGCACTTATAATTGACCTGAATGGTCATTGTTTGGAGGAACATTTATTCCAGGGCTCTTATTTTAGGAATCAAGAGTTTACAAGTCTTAAGTTTCATATAGCATCAGTAAACCCATTTTCCTCTGGATAAGTCTTACACTCAAAAAAACCCTCTCTTTTACAATACTTTAATGAAGTAGAAGTTAAAAGAATGCGTCAACATTTTTGGTAATTATGACTTCCTACAGGACATGGGCACACAGAAGCTAAATCAGGAAAGCCTAAACTTCAAACACTTACCCTGTAGGTGTTCCTGTTGTTACCAGCACAGGAATCATTGGGCACTTAATGAATGATTAATAAAAACACAGCTGTGTCCTGCTTCAAGAAAATTAAAGTAGGTAAAGTTTAAATGTTCTGAATCAATGATAAATTTTATTAAGTTTATAACATGTTTCCTTTAGTGAAGTGTAAAGATGAAGAGTAAATACACTTTCTTCTATTTCTCTCATAGCAAATTTTTAAAAATTTAAAACTGGAAATAAATACCAGGAGTTTATTTTTAATTTTTTATTTCTTTTCTTCAGTTTTGCTTACTGTGTTGTAGCTGTGGTGGTTGTGGTTGTGTGGTTGTGGTGGTAGTAGTGTGTGTCTGTGTGTGTGTGTGTGTGTGTGTGTGTGTGTGTGTGTGTGTGTATGCACGCACATGCATACATGTACAAGCACACGGAGGACAGAGGCCAAATGAATGAATTCTTGGGATGAAAGTCAAGACTTTAATCTTTGAATAAGAGAGCTTAAATGCTGAAATATTATATCAGGATTTTGTAGTATTACTGTAGCTCTTTTCATTAATGAAACAAATTTATGCAAAAACATCACAAAATCCAGTGTTGATTGTATTTCCTAGGATTTCAATATGTGTTCCTATTGTATTATTTTATGTAAGCTTATTTTTACTTAACATTCATTTTTGTTAATAAAAATGACAATATTTTAAACAGCAATATCATTAATATAATTTTTATCAAATTGGCATATTACTTACTAGATATTATTATTGCTGTTATTTACCACATTGTGATTACTCTATTAGCTTTGTTACCTAAAAGTAAAATAAAAAATAAAGACAATATTTTTAATTTAAATGTGTAGTTAAAGAGGCTTCTATGATTAGAAGTATTCCTTGTACATATGAAATACAAGAAACTTTACTGCACAAATGAACAAAAATTGTGGCCTGAACTTTGTGAGCTCTAAAGATAGCGTAACAACACAAACCTATTTTTTCGGGGTTCATAAAGACATGTGTTATTTATGAGGAACACATCAGAGTATCTACATGCTTATTAATAACAAATAAAACTCCCTAACTCAAATCTGAAAATTGTTGATGCCTCATGACTCTTTTATTATTATAGATTGATTCCAGGTCTCTACAACATACCTATATCCAAGCATGGTTAAGTTACTGCCTTCGGGCTCCTGTTTCTGTAATGAAAAACCATATGTTATAGGAACATGCACATGTGTGCATGCATACGTACAGACATGCACAAACATGTTCACACAAAAAACACCACCATCCAACAACAACCACAAAGTAACAGAAATGAACAACTATTGTTCATATCCTCAGTTCCTCAGTGAAAATACACAGATTAACAGAATGGATTAAAAACAAACAAATGAACGAATGAACGAACAAACAAAAAAATCAAGAGCCATTCTTTGTCTTCACACAGGAAATATATCTCATCATCAAAAATAGACATTACTGCAGGGTAAAGAGTTGACAAAAGATACTCTAAGCAACTGTTCTTAAGAAGCAAGCTAGTGTATTCATTTTAATATCTAAGAGAGCAGACTTACAGCTAAAATTAATCTAAAGCAAAGGAGAAGGACACTACATATTCATCAAAGAAAAAATCCACCAGAAAGAACAAATGAAAATGTTACTGAACAGAATTAAACTATGAGATTATTCTGCTACTATTTTGTTTTACACCTGGTTAATACTAAAGTCCATGTTCATAGTTAACTCTGGAATAATGATCTCCGGTACACACTTATGCTTATATCAAACCCCACTGGAACATTGGATCCTCTCAAGTATAATGATAATGTAATTGGTTCCTCAATTGAGGAAAGTATTTAGCCCTCTTAAACATATAACCCTTAACAAGGAAAACCACATTTTTATTGCTTAGTATCGGTGTTTCCAACATTATGCTGACTGAGATGGCAAAAGTGGTGAGAGCAGAGAGACAACATATGTCAAAAACAGTGTTTTCATGCAATTCTAATTCATGTTTGAGGATTTCCCATTGTTTTCATTCAGAATTCAGATCTCCAAGGAAACCTGTGATATATGTAACTCAAATACAGATGTCCTCAGCAAGACAGATAGAAGGGCTAGAAGACAAAGTTTCAAGGATCTGCTACAAGTAGTAGACTTTTCAAATTTAGGTTGCAAATCATTTTGACAGCAAACGCAAAACAAAACACAAGACAACAATTTCATCTTCATCATCATCATCATCATCATCACCACCATCATCATCATCATCATCATCAACAACAACAATAACAACAACAACAACAACAAAACTCGGAACCCATGCCCTGATTTCTGGAATATTCTGAGAACCAATGGTTTTTGAAACAATGTTTTTCAAATTAATCTACAAATAGTATACAAAAGATAAAGTTCAGGCCAATTCTTTGACTTGCCTAATCACAGATTGTTCTATTGATCCACTTGTTGAAAACATGATACTTAGCATGTAGAAAATACAGGATACTTAACTTTCATAGTAATTAAACAACAATTATCACTGCTTAAAAATGTTCAAATATTCATCAGAAATAAACTTCTGAATATAGACTCATGAACTCAAACTTTGTTTTTATTTTGCCCTGTGCAGTCTGACACCATGAGGTACAAATGACTTTCATAGAAGGTTTAGAAACTGTAGAATCTTTAAATGTTCTTAAAATTGTACATTATTTAGAGTAAAGGAAACAATGTCAATCCCAACACTCATCTGTCATTGTTTATCACAATGCCATTAGCATGAGAAATTTTATTCCACAACATGGGTGTTCTGCCAATCACATCCAAATATATGACTCAGGTGTAATATAAAAACTACTTGGATTACAGTATGATTTAGCTGGAATACACACAACCATAGTAAATGTATCTAATTCCTAACTGTGAAGGTAAGGCTAGTTTGTGGAAGGAGGCAGTCATATCTGAGAAACAGGCAAAAAGAAGAATCAGAGATAGTTTCCATAGTATGAGTCAGAGATAGGATATATTAAACACTCAAAGAAGAGGCATGAAAGGGAGGAGAGTGCATGCATGCATGCTTGCACACCCCCCCAACTTTCTCCCAACACTCACAGGGGCAGGGGGGATAAGTGTGGGCAGCTTTAAAGAAACAGGTTGAATGTGAAGATGGAATGAGCCAGGGAATGAGAAAGAACCACAAAATTAGATCATTCAAACAGACTTAGTTGAACTGAAGCAAGAGCAATTCAGTAAGAAGCTGAAAGAAGCAAGTTTGGAGAGGAGATTTGAGCCAAAACAGCTGATTTGAACCAGCCAGTCAGCCAACCAGTGTTCATTATAACCAGAAAAGGTGAGTTTATTCTAGGCCTAGATTAGATTGTTTGGATGTTAGAAGCTTCTAGACCAAGGTCTAGTCCTACCCCTAGTTCTAAGAGAAAGAAATGTTCTGGGCTCAACACAAAGTGTGTATTTGAACAGCCAGCTTATTCATCTCATTTTCTCATTTGAGGAAATAAAATTTACAAGGGATAGCATATGGAACTGAACATTAGATTCTTACACGTAACTTAAAATTTGGATAATACCCCAAAGTTTACATATCATTTTTCCAAAATTTAGAAAAAATAAAAGGAGAGATATTATTGTTGGGTGAAGAGGATGTGTGCATTTAAACTTGCTAATGCTGGGACACTTAATAAATTTCCCAATGATATACTTACCCAAACCATAACTAATTTCTCTAGTTAGGAATCATAATATTTACTAATGGTCTAAGACAATCCTATGAAAATGTTTTGAATTTCAAAGGTGTCCCAACCAACAGGTTGAGAACTGCTGGTTTTAAATCTATATTACTCTTACAGAGAAACTAAGTTAATTCAGGTCCCAGTATCCTTGTTAGGAATTTTACAACCACCTGTAACTATAACTTAAAGGAACACTGTCTTCTTGGTTTTGAAGATATAGACATAAACAAATCCAGCACATGCACAGTTACACACATATGTACACATAAATAAAATACAGCTTGATAAAAGTGAATGCAATAAAAACGTTATTGAATAAAAGTCTTGACTTTATTTCTGGCACTTTCTAGCACAGTATTAACCTTCTATTTAATTTCCAGCACTATAAAATTAAATTACTATTAATACTTTAAATATTTCCATATAATTTTTAAGACTAGATTATTATATTTCTGAATTACTTCCTTGTGTGACTCTGTGTTTCTCTTCTAGCCTCCCTGAATTAAGAAGACTTTCCTAGGCTGCAATAAAAAACTTGAAGTAGACAACTTTAATAAACTTTGTTCTTTGATTAAGAGTTTTGATCAAAAAATTAAATAGAAAATAGAAATCAAATAATAATTCTTGTGGGCAGAGAGCATGTGATCTGAGTAGGTATTGGGAAGGGTGAAGGAAAATGTATTGAATTCTCCATGTTATATGCGCCACATATCAGGTGATATATGGCTTTATTTTAGAGGTCTCCATTCTAGGTTGTTCCACAAAATAAATTATATTAGAAGTAAAATAAAGCATAAATATTTTGTTAATTGAACAAAGTATTGGTAGGTAACATTTTAGCTTCCTCCAACTCAAATATTAAAATAGAAATAATAATATCTTAAAATGTTATCTGTGATAACATACCTGGGGAATGATGCAGTTTATCACTTTATTTTTATAACACTTCTATATAATGCTGAGGCAATGTTTTTGTAATGCCTTTAAACCTATTTGGAGATATGACAAGGATTTCACTTATCTTTACTGAACCTACATTCTTTCCTCTAGAGTAATAGAAGTAACAGGTTGTCTTACAATATGAAATTTTCATTTCTAAATGCATACTCAACTAAGAAATATTATTTTAGGGATGAATATAGGACTTCTGGTCCAAAAATAATTTTTTAAATTTAGTTTTACACTTCAGATGTTATTACCTCCTGGAGCACCTTCCAACTGTTCAGAATCCATACCCTCCCCATCCAATCTCCATGAGGATGTCACCACTCCACCCACCCCACCAGACCTCGACAACTCCTAGGACCTCCAGTCTCTGATGGTTTGGTGCATCTTCTCTGACTGAACCCAGACCTAGATTACTCCAGTATATATGTGTGGGAGGACTCATCTCAGCAGGTGTATGCTGCATGGTTGGTGATCCAGTGTCTGAGAGATATCAGGGGTCCAGGTTAATCGAAACTGCTAGTCCTCCTTCAGGAGTGTGCTTTTCCTCAGCTTCCTCCAACTTTTCCCTAATTCAACCAGAGGAGTCAGTAGTTTCTGTTCATTCTTTGCATGCACATATCTGCATCTGACTCTTTCAGCTGCTTGTTGGATCTTTTGGAGGGCAGTGATGATAGATCACTTTACGTGAATGACCCATATCTTCAGTAATGGTGTCAGTTCTAGGAGCATCCCATTGAGTTGGATCCCACTTTCTTTTTCTCAGGATGTTCTTCATTTCCATCCCTTCATTTCTTTCAGACAGGAAAAATTATTAGTCAGAGTTTTGACTGTGAGATAGTAATCCCATTCCTCACTTGATCCCCTATCTTTCTTCTGAAGGTGGGTTCAGTAAGTTCCGTCTCCCCACTGTAGGACATTTCATGTAGGGTTCCCACCCCTCTATAAGTCCTGAAAGTCTCTCACTTCCCAGGTCTCTGGTACATTCTAGAGGGTCCTCCCAACCTCCTTCCTCTCGAGGTTGCCTGTTTCATTCTTTCTTCTGGTCCTCAGAGTTTCAGTCATTTCCTCCCACCCAACACTAGATCATGTTCCCCTCTCCCCGGACCCTCATCCCCTTTCACTCCTCTGTCCCTCCCTACCCCTTATGGTTGCTTTCTTCTTCCTCCCAAGTGGGACTGAGGCCGCCTCACTTAGACCCTTCAGCTAGTTGTCCTTTTTGAGTTCTGTGGACAGTATAGTGGGCATTCTGTACTTTTATTTTTTGTCTAATATCCTCTTATTAGTGAGAACATATAGTGCACTTTCTTTTGGGTTTGAATTTCGTCATCAGGATGATATTTTCTAGTTTCACCCATTTCTCTGCAAAACTCAGGATGTCCTCATTCTTAATAGCTGAGTAGAATTCCATCATGTAAATGGACCACACTTTCTGTATCCATTCTCCTTTCATGGGACATCTGGGTTGTTTGCAGCTTCTGGGTATCATAAATAAGGTCACTATAAAAATAGTGGAACATGTGCCGTGTGGCATGGTGGGGCATCTATGGGTATATTCCCAAGAGTGGTAGTTCTAGGTCTTTAGGTAGGTTTAATTTCCAATTTTCTGCGGAACCTCCAAATTGATTTCCAGAGCAGTTTTACCAGTTTGCTGTCCCACCAGCAATGGAATGGTGTTCCTCTTTCTCTACCTCCATGCCAACATGAGATTAATAAATTTTTAATTATGGAAACATGCCACACCCAACCTCAACCAGCAAGGAAGACACGACCAGAGGAGATCTTCTTCAAGCAGTTTACTCAGGAACCTTGATACAATCTTCTAACCCCGGGGAGCCCCCACACCACACTTAAATAGCTAGCACTGGCCAATCCTAGCAAGCCACGTGGGTCATGCAGGTAGGCTGTCACTATGCGGAAGCTAGCAGGCCAGGTAGGCATAGCCAAATAAGGACTTGTTTACTACAAGGAGCGCTCACCATTGGGAGGGTGGAAGGCGGAAACCAGCGCCATCTTTGAGGCATGGCATGTCACAGCTCCCTACAGTTCCCCCTTTTTGTTTAATTAATCAAGCAGGCAAAGGCACCGCTGAGAGTGGCGACCCCACCTCTTAGGATCATCCCTTCATTAAACCCATCTCAGGACACCTCATCACCCACAAGGTTCCATGCCATAGGTAGAAGGGAAGCTGCCTGTCACTGGGCAGGGTCACTCACACATACTCAGGGGCGAGGTGCAACTAGGTCTTCTGAATGACCATAAGCCAGGCTTGAGGGGACTGTTCTGCTTCAATGGTTGCAAATGCCTGTACCATCATAGCCACGTGCCGCCTCTGAACAAACCTCATTCTACAGAGACACCACAGGCTCACTAGGGAGACCAGCAGCAAGATTCCAGCTAGGGCTCCCATACCCGCCCACTCCCTCAGATGATTCATAGCAGCAGCAATCCAAGATGACAATCCCGTAGCCAGTCTAGCATCCACACGTGTCTCTCCCACGCCAACACGGGATCTGGCCCATGGATCAGCTACGTGTAGCCATTCCATTAAAAAATCGAATTCTACCTAAAGACTATACATGGACTGACCCTGGACTCTGACCTCATAGGTAGCAATGAATATCCTAGTAAGAGCACCAGTGGAAGGGGAAGCCCTGGGTCCTGCTAAGACTGAACCCCCAGTGAACTAGACTGTTGGGGGGAGGGCAGCAATGGGGAGAGGGTTAGGAGGGGAACAACCATAAGGAAGGGGAGGGGGGAGGGGGATGTTTGCCCAGAAACCAAAGAATTATTATTAAGTATTAAATAAATTAAAAAAAAAAGAAATCGAATTCTCCAGTCCAATTACCTAAAAGATAACTTGACAACTGTTTAGACAAATTAGAGGAGTGGCTTAAAGGTCATGACATATCGACATGAGTCTCGGGGACACCGATAGTATCCCCCACCGGGACTCTGTTTGGACCTGCACTTGGGTCACACCGAGAAGTGTCAGTAATAGCAGTATCTTCATTCTTGTTGCACCTCCTTGTCAATCTTTCAGGGACCCAATCTTTCCGATCCTGAGGAAACACACAAACAGACCCTCTCTCCCACGCCAACACGGGATCTGGCCCATGCCATAAGCCAGTGAGCACATCTTTCCATTTCACATAACCTTTCAACGTGCCCACCCGATATTGATGTCGGTCAGTGGCAGAAAGGCCATCATCATCCAAAATTTAAAAATTAAGAGTAAAAAGGGCTAAGGATATCTGTTCCTTAGGAGTTCTGCCATGACCTATTCCCCCTCTTTGTTTTATTACGCATTCCTTTATTGTACGATGAGCTTGCTCAACAATACCTTGTCCTTGGGGATTATAATGCAGGCCATGGCTCAACTGCACATCCATCTGTTTAAAAAATGATTTGAAAGATTGGGCAGTGTATGCTGGCCATTATCAGTTTTTAAGTGTTGAGGCTTTCCCCAAGCAGTCCAGACTTCTAGGCAGTGTCCAATAACATTGTGTGTCTTTTCCCCACTCATAGGGGTGGCATGAATGACACCTGAACAAGTATCCACAGAAACATGAATGTATTTTAGAGTCCCAAATCCGGATATGTGAGTTACATTCATTTGCCAAGTCTTTAAAGGCAGTAAGCCCCTGGGATTAACCCCCACACTAGGGGGATGATGGAAAGTGATACACTGTTGATATCCTAAAACTATCTGTCGAGCATCTGCTCAAGACAGATGAAACTTCTGCTGTAAGGTTTTAGTAGGCACATGAAATTGTTGATGAAACTGTCGGGCTTGATCCAACGATGAGCTTAAGAAGATAAACTCCATTCGGGTACATCTATCCACAAGATCATTTCCCTCACTTAGAGGACCAGGCAAACCTGTATGAGCTCTAATATGTTGGACAAAAAACTTGTGACCTCTTTTCCAGATCAATTCCTGAAGTTCCCTCAGCAGGTGGCATACCGTAGTGGTAATTTTAATAGGGCCAGCCACTTCTAATATCTTAACTGCATTAACAACATATGATGAATCAGAGAGCAAATTAAAGACAAAAGAAAAGTTTTTACACACTTCCAGCACAATCTTGAGTTCAATTACTTGTGGAGAGCTGGGTTGATATTGACACAAAATTGGCTCTTGATGGTCAACCATATAGGCTCCACAGCCATTTTTGGATTAATCTGTAAAAATGTTTGGTGCCCCCTGTATAGGAACACTGGAGGTAACCTTAGGAAAGATCACGGGATGTTCCTTAAAGAAGGATAGCAAAGGGTGTATTGGATAATGATTATCTGTCTCTCCATGGAATCCACAGCGTAATATAGCCAAATCATCCACAGTGTCACACAAGATCTTCATCTACTGACCTCAATAGAGCACTATGATCGAGGTTGGGGAAACACCAAAAAATTGTATGCACTGTTGGATTCCATTCAGGGCTAATCCTGCAACTGCTGTAGGATAATACTCTACTGATCTAGTTGGAGAAGCTCTGGAATAAACCCAAAGCAGAGGGCCATCTTGCCACAACAATCCTGTGGGCTGTATGTAGGTGGCTAGAATGCATAGCACAATGTCTGTACCCTCCTTCCATTGATGTAAACTTGTGCCTTGTAATCCTTTTTCAACCTTCTTTAAAGCTTCCCTTGCTTCATCAGTCAATTGTCTAGGAGAATCCAAGGCCGAATCTCCAACCAAAGTATTATACAATGATTTTATTTCATAATTTTGTAATTGTAAATAACATCTGACCCAATTAATATCTCCTAGTAATTTTTGAAAATCATTAAGAGTCTTAAGATTATCTTTCCTCAATTCAACCTTCTGGGGGATAATGGTATAAGGACTTACATTTGCTCCTAAATAATTTACAAGATTGCCCTTTTGTACCTTTTCAGGGACAATAATCAATCCCCTACCTTCTAGCAATTTAACTAAATTTCCATATGCTAAATCTAAAATCTCTTCATTCTTTGCAGTTAAAAGGATGTCATCCATAAAATGGATTCATCTCAGTGCAGGAAACTTCTGTCTTAATGGGGCGATGGCGTTGCCCACAAAAAGTTGACACATAGTAGGGCTATTGGCCATACCCTGTGGTAAAACCACCCATTCATATCATTGATCAGGTTCTTCATGATTGCATGATGGAACAGTTAAAGCAAGTCTTTCACTATCCCTTGGACAAAGAGATATGGAGAAAAGGCAATTTTTTATATCAATCACTACAACAAGCCAACAGGCTGGCAGAGAGGATAAAAGAGAAAGCCCGCGTTGCACTGGGCCCATGATTGGCATCTGTTGATTAATAACTCGTAAATCATGCAACAGTCTCCATTTCCCTGACTTCTTTTTAATCACAAATATTGGGGTATTCCAAGGTGACACTGATGGTTTTATAAGCTTCATAGCCAACTGTTCATCTACCAGGACTTTAGCTGCGGCAAGCTTCTCAGAGGAAAGTGACCACTGAGGAACCCACACCGGCTCCTCTATTTTCCAGGTAATGGGAATGCCTTCCTCAGTGACCCCTAGGAAAAACCCAGGTCCTGATTTCTTTCTCTCTGTTGGGCAGTTATAGGGCTAGTCCTACCCTGCAGGTATTTCCCTATTCCTTTACCAGGAAAATAGCCCATATTTTTCATAATCTTTTGTGAAGTTTCAGAATACTCAGTGGTCAATTTGAAACCCATATCTTTCAGCAAATCTCTCCCCCAATGGGAAATGGACAAATCCATCACATACCATTGCATAACTCCTGAATGCCCTTCCTGATCTCTCCAACTCAGTTGTCTTGCACTCATATCAGGAGCTCTTGCATAACCGAGACCTTGTAATGTTTGAGATGAGGCCTGTACTGGCCATCCAGAGGGCCAATCTTTCTTAGCTATTATACTTCTATCAGCCCCTGTATCCAACAGTCCTAGGATCCTTTTACCATCTACCCTTAGCTCCATTACTGGGCGTTGGTCTAAACCCAAGGCTAAAAATGTAAGGTTGGAGCCTGTGGAACCGAAACCCTTCTCTCCCCTCTCTCTAGACTGGGCTGCAAATCTTTCATGAAGGCTAGGCAAAAGTAATAGTTGGGCTATTCTGTCCCCAGGGGAAATGGCAGTAATCCCTTTCAGTGATTCTACCATGATCTTGGCTATCCCACTATAATCTGGGTCAATAACTTCTGGATGGACATGTAGTCCTCTTAAAGTTGTAGATGATCTCCCTATAAGTAACCCTACTGTGCCAGGCTCAAGTGGTCCTTTAAAATCAGTTTCTACCAACTGGACCCCCATCAGAGGAGTTAGTACGAGTCTGGCAGTGGAGCGGAGGTCCAGTCCTGCAGAGCCCTTAGTGGCTCTATTTGGCCCCTTGGATGGCGAAGGGACGGCCATCTCTCGTGACTCTGTTCTACATCCTGATTCTCGACTGCCCCATATATTTGTGGGCCCTGGGGTCGTGGGCCCCGCTGTCTGTTTTTTGTACATGCTCCACCAAAACCCGAGCTAAGAGGCTGCCCATTGATGTCTTTTACCGAGCGGCACTCATTAGCCCAATGGTTCCCCTTTTTGCACTTGGCTCACAGCCCTGGTTGCCTTGGGCGTTGGCCACTTCCTGTACTGACTAGACTTCTTTCTGGACATTGCCTTTTTAGGTGCCCCTGTTTACCACACTTAAAACAGGCTCCTGAGCTTCCTCCTTTTCTCTGCGTCATCTGCATAACAACAGCCGCAAGTCCCGCATTAGTCAAAGGTCCCCCTATTTCTCTACAGACCTTCATCTGAGCTTCAAGTCCCTTGTTCTTGTAAGGAGTGATAGCAGCTCGACATTCCTTTGTGCACTGTTCATAGGCCAACTGTTTAATCAAGGGCATAGCAGTATCGGGGCCCCCAAAGACTCCCTGCTGCTTCCACGAATCAGGCTACAAAGTCAGAGAATGGCTCCATAGGTCCTTGAAGGATCTTGGTGAGGTTTCCACTCACTTCTCCCTTATTAGGTAAGGATTTCCATGCCTTTGTTGAAACTTCATTAATCTGCTGGTAAACCTGTCCTGGATACCCTGTCTGAGCATTGGCAAAGAGTCCCTGACCCAGCAGCTTATCCCTATCCCAGGCAGCCTGGCCACCCCCCACTGCTAAGTTAGCAGCAGCCTGTTCATTGGCAAACTCAATAAGAAAAGCTCTCCAGTCCAAATACTGTCCCGGACTAAGACAGGCCCAAGCAAGGTTAGTCCAATCACTAGGAGTCATGCAAAATCTGTGTAAGGCCTCAACCTGAACTATGGTAAATGAGGCCGTAATGCCATATTTCCTGACTGATTCTGCCAGAGACTTGATCACCTTAAAGTCTAAAGGCTCATGATTCCTTTGTTGATCAGCATCCACATAAACAGGATAGGCCAGATGTAGTTCTGTACAGACTGCCTTCCACACTTCTGGGCAGAATGTACTACCTGAAACTCTACTTCCTCCCTCTACAACATTGCAGGGAGGAGGAGCCAAGGGGAACCACCCAAGAGGTTCCTCTGCCATTTTAGGCTTTTTCCTTTTCTTCTTCTGTCTATTCTTTAGAGACTGTTTCCGCATTTGATCTATCAACTCTTGTAACTCTTCTTCTGGATCTGTTTCGTCTGTTTCCTCCTCTGTATCTGTCTTGTCTGAGTCTGTCTCCTTTGCGCTTCCCTGCTTTTCTGACCTCTCCTCTTGAAGCATTTCTATGGCAGCTTGCCCCTTCTCTATAGCTGCCTGACAACATTTTTGATCCTCAAGGCGACTACACACTAAGCGCCACACTGGACGGACCCCAGGTCTTAGAATCTCCTGTTCCCAGGCAAAATCAAGGTCTTTCCCTAATTTTTCCCAACTTGCCACAGTAAGATTACCAGAGACTGCGAACCAGGGTGCAATGGCATCACATTCGCTCAGAAATCTCTCTATGGTGCTCATTTTTATTTTTAGTTTCTTTCGCTCAAACAGCTCTTGAAGAGCCAGAAAAATTGGACGAGACTGTGAGGTCTCCATGACAAAAACTTTCTATGCTGCCATGGCTAAATTCACCATGCCTCTTGCTACTTTCGGTTTGCTGCTACCGGGAACTTTACTTGCTCTCTACCCTGAGACTTTATAGCCACTTATTTCCTGCGGTCCTTATGGTCCCACCTTATCTTGGGAACTTTCCATCACTGCCCTGACTGCAAGAAGTTCTGATCTCAGGAGGTCCCCGTACAGGCCACCACTTGCCATGCCCAACCTCGACCAGCAAGGAAGACAGGACCAGAGGAGATCTTCTTCAAACAGTTTACTCAGGAACCTTGATACAATCTTCCGACCCCGGAGAGCCCTCCACACCACACTTAAATAGCTAGCGCTGGCCAATCCTAGCAATCCACGTGGGTCATGCAGATAGGCTGTCACTATGCGGAAGCTAGCAGGCCAGGCAGGCATAGCCAAATAAGGACGTGTATACTACAAGGAGCGCTCACCATTGGGAGGGTGGAAGGCGGAAACCAGCACCATCTTTGAGGCACGGCACATCGCAGCTCCTTACAGAAACATTCTACAAAGTAAATATGACTGGCATGCATTAAATATAAAATCTATCTGAAAACTATGCTCTTAAAATTTATTCTACTTTTGTGATTTAATAATATTTTTTGACTTAATATTCTATTTCTATTCATTTTGGTCACCACTCACAATCTTTGAAATAGGATGCAAATTATTTCCCTTTGTCACAGGTATCCTTAAAGTTCATTCTGCTTCTATTTATAATCTCCATATAACTATAGAAGATTTTGATATGTTTCCTGAAGATTTACTTTTGTATAACTCACAACTATGCTTCCTGTGATTTTAGGTTGCAAAACATGTCCTGTTACAACAATGGTTTTCAACCTTTCTAATGCTGCTATCCTTTAATATGGTTCTTGTTCTGGTGATGGAATTATTTTGTTAATACTTAATAACTTCAGTTTTGCTAGGGTTATGAATCATAATTTAAATATACGATATACAGTAAGCGGATATGCAGTCCCTGGGAAAGTGTTGTTTACCCCCACAGAATGGTCTGATCCATAACTTACCAACTACTGTTTTAGAATACAGGTAAACAAAAAGCCCCAAAAAGACATAGAAAGCAAGTTTTCTGTGAAAGTGTGAGAAATTAAAAATAACATTCTACTACTTAGGTTGAAAATTGGAAAAATAAATTTCCTAAATTCATATTCAATTTGATATTTATTATTATCACATGTTAGGACAGTGAGGGTGGAAAGCACAAGGTGAGGATTTCATCATGAAATTTGGAGCATGATTCTGATAAATCTCCTGTACTAGCTTTGTAGACTTTATACACCCTTCCAATAAAGTTCCTTGAAAATCCTTGCAAAGAACAACCACCACAGTGGTTGCCTCATGGTTTTCACTTCTGTCAACCCATTTACCCCAAAACTTTTCTCTGAAACATGTCATAGAAACAACGTACAGGTGTTTTTTCTTTCTTATATTTTCAAAGAAAATGTTACTATCATCATAAGGTCATGAAAATGGTTGTAAATTAAATATTAAAACAAACACTCTATCAAAATAGGACGAAATTCTATGTTTAAGATGTAAATTGCAACTGGGAAAATGTAATTGTCACATGAAAACTACATCTTCATTCAAGGGATTTCTACAAATAAGTATGTTGAATATTAACAATTTTTTTGTGATAAATAGTATGTAGAAAATATCTATTAATATGAGATAATATTTCAATTCTTGACAGATATATCAGAAAGTAATTTAATATATTATTAATAACTTTGACAAAATTGCAAAGAAGGACAGATTTTTAAGGAACTGAAATTAAATATTCAAGCTCTTTTTTGGGAATACCAATTACAATCTGTCTTAGTATAATTTCACCAAATAATCTTGTATATTGGTCAAAAATTCTTTCAATGTAAAGAACTTACTACTTTTCTTTTTTCAATTTCTTCTTCACTCATACATAAATCCTGATATAGTTTTAACCCCTTTACTTCTCTCAGATCCCAATATCTCCTCTTTTCTCTGGTCCTCTGCTATTTCATTTTCCTCCAAAAAGGAGCACCTCCTTAGTGGTATCAAACATTCATTTTCCTTCCAAAAAGAGCAGCCATCTTAGTGGCATCAAACAAGCATGACATAAATGCAATAAGGATAGGCAAAAAGCTTCATATCAAGGCTGGACAAGACAATCCAGTACAAGGAATAGGGCCCCTTGAGTGAGTAAATATCAGAGATACCCACACTCCCACTGTTAGGAGTCCAACGTCAAGGTAAACAACCCCAGAACATGTATAGAGGGCCTGATATAGACCCATGCAGGGTCCACTTAACATTCTGTGAGCCCCTATAAGCCCAGCTTAGTTGATTCCATGAGCCATATTCTACTAGTTCTTTGACCCCTCTTTATTGTATAATTTTTGCTTTACCTCCTCTTTGAGGTTCCCAGAAGTCTGCCTAATGTTTGATTGTAGATCTCTATACATGCTCCTATCAGAGGGTAAAGGAAACATCTTAATGTCTATTGGCCTAGGAACTAATCTATGAGTGTAGAAGAATATTATTAGGAATCATGACATTGACCTTTTATTAACACTTGTGTTTAATTCTACCATAGGCCTTTGAAATATCCAGCTTCTGGATCCTGGAAAAAGTCATTAAAAATCTCCCAACCAAAAAAAAAAAAAATAAGCACAGGGCTGAATGATTTCAGCACAGAATTCTACCACACTTTCAAAGATGAGTAAATGCTAATGTTCCTCGAATTATTCCTCAAAATAAAAACAGAAGGAGCAAATTCATTTTATAAGGCCACATTCACCTTGATACCAAAATGATACAAAGATACAAGAATTCAACAAAGAAAGAGAATTGCAGATCAATTTTCCCTATGAATATAGATCCAAACATACTCAAAAAATTACTTGAAATTTGAATCCAAGAGCACATCAAAAGGACTATGCATCAGTATGAGTAGTCGTAATCTCAGGGATTCAGGTATAGTGCAACATACAAAAATATGTCACTGCAATCCATCAAATAAACAAACTGAAAGAAGGAAATCACATGATCATCTTATAACACCCTTTCATAATAAAGTTATGAGAGATTAGGATTACAAGGGAAATACCTAAGCAAAATAAAGGCAATTGCAGCAAACTGATAGCCAACATCAAATTAAATGGAGAGAAACTCAAAATAATTCATATATATATATATATATATATATATTATTCAATACAGTACTTGAAGTTCTAGCTGGAGCAATAAGACAATTGAAGATCAAGCAGATACAAATTGCAAGGGAAGAAGTCAAAATATCACTATTTGCAGAAGATATGATGGTATGCATAAGTTACCCCTAAAATTTTCTACCAGGGAGCTCCTATATCTGACAAACATCTTCAGCAAAGTGGTTTGATATTCCAGATTAGCTATGAATTATGAACTTTGCCAAGGTTGATAGAGATTGGGTAATGTTGAGAATCCTTAATGATAAATGCTCAAAAAGGAATGAAATTTTTATGTAATGCAATTATTTGCTCATGTTCATTAGAAATCACTCATTGAAGTAGAAACTTAAGGGTTATTAGGAGAATCAGTTTTCTTGCATGGTGTTTTGCTGGGAGAAATATGAGAAGGAATGATTTTGGGAAGAGGAAACAGGTGAAAGACTAATGCAGACTCATGAAGGAAAGTTTCCCTGAAGCAGACACAGGAGAGAGTATGTTCTGCTAAAGCAAACACGTGAAAGGAATACATGAAGGAAGAAGGATTCATTGCTAACAACACACATATATTGGAATGCTTTACTTTGCATCGTTGAACACCAATATTCGGGACTCCACAGACTCAGGCTGAATAGATGAACATGTTGAGGCAAGACATATGCTGAGGCAAGGCACATGGAGGCCATGTAATGTTCATAGGGTATAAATAGGACTCCATGGAGTGATGGAGAAAAAGCTTGACTTGCTGGTACATCAAACTGTGCAACACTTGTGGGTCTTGAGTATTCACTGATCTTCAGTTCCCTGACAGAGGCATAGACAAGAACATTTGGTATTCCTCCAGGTTTCTCCTGCTGACTCGAGCTGAGGCTGAGACTTAGCTGTCTCTGCTAGGTCATGTCCATGTCACCTCTTTTGTTAATGTGACTCTACAGAACTGGACTGCTGGTGTACCCAAAAAGTATTTGTGAATGGATCTAGCTGTGGATGCCTGCGAACCTGTGAACTTAACTGCTGATTTCCAAACAACACAGATGGGAGTTACTACAAAGAACCTTTCTAAACAGGTCTACTTCTCCCATATCCTTTCTTTTCCACTAAGTCTGGTGAATGGTAGGCAACTAGGGAGATTAAAGAATTTAAGAACCTACATTAAAATTAGCATGTGAGTGATAGTTGGGTCTCACCTGTGGGCTTAGGAGTGAGAGCATTCTTGGAAGACTATCTCTCTCGGGGCAGAATTTGGGTATGAAGGGCTGTGGGACAGCCTTAGCTCCAGGTGCAGAAACACACTCACTGATAATTGGATATTAGCCCAAAGGATCAGAATACCCAAGACAAAATTCACAGACCATATGAAGCTCAAGAAGAAGGAAGACTAAAATGCTGATGCTTCAGTCTTTCTTAGAAGGGGGAACAAAATACTCATGGGAGGGAATACAGGGAGAAAGAGTGGAGCAGACACTGAAGGAAAGGCCATCCAGAGGCTGCCCCACCTGAGGATCCATCCCATATGGAGCCACCAAACTCAGTCACTGTTGCTGATGCCAGGAAGTGCTTGTTGACAGGAGCCTGATATGGATGTCTCCTAATAGGCTCTGCCAGAACATTACTGATACAGATGAAGATGCTTGCAGCTAATCATCAGACTTAGCATGGGGACCCCAATGGAGAACTGAAAGGACTCAAGGAATTGAAGGGGTTTGAAATCTCATAGGAAGAACAATACTAAAGAACCAGACCCCCCACCCCAGAGCTCCCAGGGACTAAACTACCAAACGGAGTGTACACACGTAGGGACCCATGACTCCAGTCACACATGTAGCAGAGGATGGTATTGTCTGATATCAGTAGGAGGAAAAGCCCTTGCTCCTGTGAAGATTTGTTTCCCCAATGTAGAGGAATGTCAGGACGATGAGGTGGGAGTGGGTGGGTGTCCCACGCTACGTCTCTCCAGCAGGAACGACGCGGCACACACAGGATCCTACTGCAGAAAAGCTTTAATGCGTCTTGAGAGGGAGAGCATAAGCTTACAATGCGGAGACGGAGAGTGAGGAATAACCATCCCTTATATAGGAAACTATCCTCGCCTAGGACGTGTCACTCTCTGACTGGTCGCTGCCAATTATGCCAGATGACGTACCAAAACGTACGTGTCCCTTTGAGTAGGGAAGTTACCAGGCGCCTGCGTATTGCCCTTTTTACTAGGTGCGTTCTGCCGGATGCCGGTACCATCTTGTAATGGAGTTTGTGAGGACAGCTCCTCGGACAGCTCCTCACATCTCCCCCTTTTCTGTTTTTTTTTTTAAGCAAACAGGACACCCAGATATAGGAGGGCGAAGACAGAGGTCATATCCTCGTACAAAGTTGGCGAACCTGTACAAGAGAGATACCCTTAGGCTGTTGTTGGGACCCAGGGCACTCCCGACCCGTCGCACTGCCATTTTTCGAGGGAGGGAAAACTGGGGCAGAAACCCTCATGTAATATGACATGCCTTCCAGGGAGCGTATTTGGTAGAACTTCCCTGTGCGATGCTAAGCTCGTCACCCCTCATGGGCTGCTCAAGCCGGACACTCTAATCCTGTGCAATGAACCGAGGTTCTAGGAGTGCAAGAGCTGTCCAGCCGGCGACCTGTTCCTTGAGCATGGTCAACCAGATATCGGTTGACGCTCCTTGTTCAAGGGCTACAAGCGCCTGGGCGATCACTACTTTGTCCTTTCTTGTTTGAGATCTCAATTTGCAAAGCCACCAGAGGAGTAACACTAATCCACAGCAGAGGATCACTCCAAAAAGTCCCACTTCCACCCATTCCTTGAAATAAGAGACTGCTGAGGTGATCCAGGACGACAATCCCTCCGTCAAAGACAGGTCCAGTCAGGTAGAATTTACTTGAATGATGGTCGCTCTCAGCTCCCGAAGTGTCTGTTCAAACTCCGAGGTCCAATTCTGTAAAAGATGCTGTGAAAGACTCTTAGACAGATTAGCAGCTCGGGTAAATTTGTCATATTATATGGAGGTGACACAAAGGCCTGGGAGTTTTTGCTCACAGCCAAGCTGGGCCAGTTGCCATAGAATATCTAATTGCTCTCGGACCAGATCTATACGTTGGTTGACAAGCATAAGGCCTCCCTATGTCTGAGTATTGGCCGAGGCCTGTCTGTCCCGAGCCACAGAGACGGTGGCCGATAAATCATTGATAGTTTGGGTTGTCTGTACTGAATTTGACAAGGCCAATGCCGAGGCAGTAACCGAGGCAGGGACTGCTGTTGTAGCAATAATGCCAGCAATAATTGCAGAAGTACCAAAATCTCTTTCTCCTCTAAATAAGGTCATGGTCCCCGAGATATCAACAGGGATCGGGATAAAGCGAGGCATGCGGGTAACTACTGCGATATTTTATATGAGTAGCTGTCCAGACAGAGGCAGCAGGTTTGATGTTCCCCGTCCAGGAAAATGACAACCGTCCCTTTTCGCCCTTTCCTCCAAGTAGCATCGCCATGGGCGTAAGATCAGTGCAGCTACCATTAACGCAATGTAAGGCCACCACCATAGAGAACTGTGGCGTTAGCCACAAAGTCCTCCTCACCAGTTCCCCATGTAGCCTCCCTTAACCAAGCAGAAGATTGATTACATAACATAATGCAAGGGAGATCAAAAGATGTTTTGTTGAATATGCCAAAACAAAGGCTGCCCTTAAGGGGAATAGTCCTATTTTCTTTTAGTCGTTCAACCTGTGGATCCTTAGGTAAATAGGCCAACCCTAAATCCCTGTTAGTGGTACATCACCGGCATCGGGAGTGGAAAGGTTGACATTCTTCCCCATTGTAGCTCGCCCTGCACCGTTGCTGGCATCCATGGAAGAAGAGTGAGGAGGTGCAGGAGTCCCAGTCCCTTCTTGATCACTTGCTGTGATGCTCCCAGTAAGTCATCCTGGGATCCATATGGGATTTTCATTGTCCTGTGGAAAAACACAGACAGCTCCCCTGGATCTTATTAAAACAGGATCTGGGCCTTTCCATTCATTTGTCAATACATCCTTCCATTTGACTAATTCTTTTGTCCTCTTGGGCTCTGAGCAATGTCGCTCAGCTGCTGTTTGTCCAGCTTCATCAAGATTTAAAAAAATTAAGGTAAAAAGGGCCAGAGCAGTGGCCACTCGGGGTGTTGGGGGGAGTTCTATCATAATTCCCCTTCTTTGTTTTATTAAATATGATTTGAGCGTCCGATGAGCACGCTCTATGATTCCCTGTCCTTGAGGGTTGTAGGGCAGGCCTGTCAGGTGGGTAACCTGCATCTGAGCACAAAACTGACGGAATTTTTGAGATGTGTAGGCGGGGCCATTGTCAGTTTTTACACATTTTGGCTTTCCCCAAGCACTCCATGCTTCAAAGCAGTGCTGAATGACATGTGTTGTTTTTTCTCCTGTAAGTGGGGTGGCATGTAGAATGCCAGAACATGTGTCTATAGATACATGCACATACTGTAATTTTCCAAAAGTAGAATTATGAGTAACATCCATTTGCCAGATTTGCAATGGCTGTATTCCTCTTGGGTTGACCCCGATGTGAGGAACTGGGAGGAACTGGCAGCACTGTTGGCATTGGGTGACTATATCATGTGCCTCTTTTCTAGTTATAGAGAAGCGGCAGCATAAAGTTTCTGAGGTGACATGGAAATTGCCATGAAAGGCTTTAGCGGCCTCTAAAGGAGAGGCCAGGGCCACAGCTATCATTTTTGTGGCTTTGTCAGCCAAATCATTCTCTGAACTTATTGGGCCAGGGAGTCCAGAATGGGCCCGTATAAGAGTAATGTATACAGGGAATCTTCTATTTAATAGGATAATTTGGATTTTTCGGAAAATATCTGCCACCTTACTAGTGGTTTTAATTATACCGGCGGTTTCAAGAATACTAACAGCACTAGCTCGGCCTCCTCCTCTGAGTCTAAGGCTTTATTTTCAGAGCTTTCAGAACTGTCGAGGTTCAGCACTTCTAGCTCTTTCACAGGGTATAGGCTGGCTCCCCCTCCTGGTTTATGTGTAGAGGAGGAAGTGCTGGAATCTGAAAATTTCAACGCTCCCTTGTCTGCGGACTTACCGGGAGGGCCGTTTTTCTTTCTTAGGACGTCCTTTTTCTTGCGCACGCCCAACCTCTCACTACGTTCGGTTTCTGACAGACTTTCCCGGACTACCTCGAGAGTGGCCTGTCCTTCTACTACTGCTGCCTTACACGTTTCATCCTTTACACAATTCTTAATCAGCTTCCATATAGCTTTGGTCCCTAGGCGCAGATCCTCTTCCGCCAATTTTCTGTCAAGGTCTTTTCCAAGTTTGTTCCATGAGGCAATTGTAAACGAGCCTAAACAGGCAAACCAAGGCGCCACCCTCTCCACCTCCTTCACAAAGTTTTTAAGTGTTCCTCCTCCAATTTTGATGTTCCTCTGCTTTAACACTGTTTCCAAGGCCGTGACCACAGACTGTGAGGATACCATGATGGGCCAGGAACGCCGGCAGCTTATCTACGTCCGTCTGACAAGGCGTGAGGTGAAAGGGTAGAGACGGACATGCTGCTCTCTTATGTATGGGAGTCTTACACGCGCCTCCCTGGACGGTGCCGCTTATCTACGTCGGCCTTATCGCGTCCTTGTTCCTCAACAGTCAAAATCGAAGGTAAAAGGGAGCTGCGTGAAGCTCACTTATATACGAGAGACTGATACGCGCCTTCAGCTGCTGTGATCGTCCTTTTAACAGCGAAAACGGTGAAAACAGAACAAAAAGAGTAGGGTGGCTCCCAGGACAAATACTATAGCTTCAACAAATCCTTCCCAAGGCGGTGACAACCCCAGACCAAAGTCCAAGAGAGGGCTGCCTCTCCGAACGTATCTACCTGCAGTTCTGAATCCTCCTTGTCACCAAGGGATCTCTGAAGGTGCTGAAAATGGCGAGGTCTTTCCCGGGTTTTCGGCACCAGATGTCTCACAGGTGGGTAAGTGGAGGAACATCCTCACTGAAGCAGTGGGAGGGGAGATTGAAGAGAGGGGGACCAAGAAAGGGGATAACATTTGAAGTGCAAACACATAAAATATCCAACAAAAAATGCAAGACAAAAACAAGTTATAGAAAATTATATAATAAAAAGGAAAAATTTTGATGTCAAAAACAGGATGTGAAAAAATTAAAGTTACATCTCAGAGTTTTATTTTGCCTTATTCAAATATAAGTGAAGACACTAGTTTGCTTGTGAAATTTGGCAATTGCTTTTTAAGATGTTCATGTAATGTAAGTCAAACATTACTTTGTGGATATCATTAGCCATAAAAGTTCAGTGACAGAAATATGTATCTCAAGAAAGTATATCGGTAATTTTATTAATCAAGTTAAAAATTAAATTCATAAAATAGCCATTGAAACTCATGAGATCAATTAAAATGATTGTTAAACTAAAAATATTCATTGAAAAATAATTTATTTGTAGTTGAACAAATGGCACAATAGGTAAGAATGCTTAATGTTTAAACATGAATAGCTGAATTTAAATCCTTAGGACACAAGTAAAAAACTGAAGTAAGACTTAATGTTTCTCTCACACCCTTACTGTAGGGCTTGGGCAGAAACAATTGTCTCTGAGCCTCTTTCCCAACCAGTATGTTACAGGATCAGTGACAAACCTTGTCTTAAAAGAGTAAGGTGAAAAGAACTCCCACCGTCCTTCATTAGCTTCAACATTGCATGTACACATCCTCATACTCCATTTACATACACACATATCAGTAATTATAAATCTTATTCAAATCACTGTGGAAACAGAATATAAAATAAAATATTAAAACATATTAATGTATTTATATGTGTTGAGTGTCTTATTGAATTTGAAGTGTTAATATTTCTTTCCTTTTTATTCCTTACAAATCTTCTGTAGTGAGATCGTATCATTGAATGCATGTGTTTGTTTGGTTTTCCACTGAGATGTTAGAAAAACAATCAGGTTCTTTACAAAATTTTTTTGGCCTTACATTTAAAATATTATTTGATATACAATTAAATCTGTCTGTAAATTTGTGAATAATATTGTACTGCAAAAATGAAATTATGAAATGTTTCTGGAGGGAGATCTAGATTCAGATAATGTGGATGAAACTGGAAACTCCCCAAGTTCTACTTAAATTGAGCAAGTTACTTAACATGTAATGGCTGCAATACTTTTATGGGTCCTTTGTGGAGAATAGCTAATGAATATTAAGCATCTAGAATAGTGTAGGTACATAATAAACACTCAATCTTTTTAAGCTTCCATAATTACCATCACCATCATCTTCATAAATAATGCAATATGTAGTGCTTACCCACAATGCATTTGCATTTGTTTAATAACTTTCTGAGTGTTTAGAGAATACTGTCTCTTTTAATAATGAAGTTTATGTTATGCTATTTCAAGTGGGGCAGATATTTTACAACTATCTATAATAAATAGGCAAATCATTTACAAACTATAAAAGTACAATAATCCAAGATATCTGTAATTCTTTATCTTTAAAAAGTTGGTAAAAATGAAGTAAACTTAGGGCTTCATGCATGCTAAGTGAGCTATATAGTTCCATCCCCTTAACTCATTTCTAGAAATGTTTAATTGGTTCTGATTTATGGGCTTATTAATTTGCTTTATAACCATTTATAACTTACTGTAAAACTTTTGACATTAGTTTGAATGAGAAAGTCCCCATAAGCTAAAATATTTGAATAATTGGTTTCTATTGGTGGCTTCTTTTGATAAAGGAATATGATATTGTTGAAAGAGTTTTGAAGTCATCTTAGAAGAAATTTTAAAAATTCTCCACTTCAGTTCCTTCTCTGTTTTCCTGCTAGTGCCTGAAATCTGAATTCTAAGCTTGTTGCTTGCCATAATCCACAGCTTGCTGCTATGCTTTCTTCCTGTGTACCCTGGATTCAAAAGCCCTTTTACCTACAAGCTGCCTTCATCATAGTGATTTATCAGAGCAATAGAATAGAAACTAATAGAATGTCTGCTTTAAAAGTTTTAGTTATTATCGATAGAAAAATCTTTCTGAGAGAAAAGTGTTATAATTATAATAACATTTTTATTTTATTATTTATTGGATATTTTACTTATTTACATTTCTTTTTTTGACCCAATTGGTAAGATATAATTGCCCACTTAAACATACAAAGCCCAGTACCATTACATAGCCCAGTACCATCCATCCCTAGCAACATTAGTAACAACCTATAATACACAGAGCGGAATAGTAACATCACCTGCCATAGCTTCTCACCCTCTCCTCTCTCCTGTCTTCTTTTCTCTCCCTCCCTGTCCTAGTCTCCTCCTCTTCCTTCAAACTTCTCTCCCACCCATCCATTCCTTCTCCAATGATAGGCCTCCTTCTATCCTGTACCTGCCCCTCACCTGTACTTTACAAATTCAGTGGGTAGATGGTTCTGGTGAAGTTACCTGAGTTCTGAGTACATGACTAGGCAGCTGTCCTTGGGGCAGTGGAATTAGCATCAAAATACAGATAACTTCAGGGCAAACCACAATATTTCACTTTTTTTGGTCCAGTTAAAAAGCCTTTTCACTTATATATAAATTGAGTACAATTATTACCATTCTACAATTTATAAAGCATATGATATACTCAACACCCAGTCCATCACTATATCAGTTAGACAGAACATTTAGTTCTTCATTCCAGCTTAAGAAAGGCTTAAAATCTATATTATATCTTGGCTAGCTTGTATACTATCTGATAACTATCCAATAAAATATGTATATTCAGAGTTATACAGCCTGATAACCTATGAGACTATAATCAGTTTTCAACCCCATCAGAAATCTGATAGTGACCAAATATCTGTACACATAGGAAGCCTAACATGGCTTCTAGAACTGAGAGGCTGTAGAGACAAATCTCCACTAGCATGGTCCCTTGTTAGCAACATATGAGTGCAAGTCTTCAGCCTTCTGGCCCAAAAATCAACTGACAGACTCTTGAAATGAAGATTTTGAAGGGCTGATCACCCTGTCTTGGCTGGGTTTATCAGTCAACTACTCTGCATAATTTGTCCTTTTCTGGACAGTATTAGTCTGCAGATGAAACAGGCAGTTTTGTCCAGTGGCTGCCTAGCCACAAAGTATTGCTCCACCTGGAGGTAGAGATGTTCACATTCTTCCTTAAATCCACCGAAGGGTAACTGTTAGGAGCAGATATGTCTCAACAAAAGATAAATAACTTTAAATCTGAAATTTTGTGGATTTCTGACGTTTTTGAAAACCATCTACCTATATAAGACAGTCTGCACTGTTGTCTTTATATCTAAATAATATCTTGAAAGCACTCTCACAACGTCAGTAATATGTTTGCTATTTGGCCTTTAACTCACATGTGTTATCAACTCAGAAGTTTGTAATGGCATCAATAGAAGGACTGGCTCTAAACCTTGTACTTTTAAACTCTTTTAACAAATACATTCTATACCTAAACAAAGATATGATTTTAGTTTAGTTAACAAATAAGATTACGACTGTATAACTTAATCTACCTAATTCCTCCCTGTTAAATTACAACCAATTTTAAGTACCTCATAAAAACAACTTTAGAATAACCACTTTCAGCCCCCCAAAGTCCTGGGAATTGGGGTGACAACTCCTCCATAACTTCTTCAAACTGTACATGGGTGTTGAGATATCCTTAGGGGTAGGGGGTAGGAAGAATGAAGCAAATGCTGTAGCCAATGTATCCTGACTGGACCCAGCTGAAAGTTCTTGAGACCAGGATTCCAAGTAGGCACACTCTGTAAAATACAACTCTCAAGACAAAAGTTTAGAATCGAGATATCTTTTTGTTTGATTCTCCTGAATCAATTTTTCAGGTGGTTTACCTCTATCAAATTTGATCAGTATGACTCGGTGAGGTTTCCAGAGCCTAATCACACTTTTTAAAACACAAAGACAAAATCTTTCTCCCAAAATACTGTGTTCCTTAGTCTGAAACCAGAAAAGCTTGTATCTTGCACTCCCTCCCAGAGTAATAATATAGTCATAAAACTCAAAGTCACACCCATCATGAAGACTAAACAATTTTTAAAAAGGAAGTAAACTAAACAATGAGCCTGATAGGCTTTTGTACTCTATGATATCAGGAAATTAACCCAAAATTCCCGTAGAACCCACGTTAAGAGAATTCGAGCTTCCTGTTGTGGTAAGTATCAAAAGTAACCACAAACCCTCATTAGCAGGCATCAACGAGCCATAAGGCCTTTAGCGGGGTAATTCATAAAACAAACCAAGTACCTTTTATCAATCCCAGTATCAATAAGAAACACATCAAACCAGGACTTTAGCCCAAAATATCTCAATCTGTCAAACTCTCTACCTGGAGCCACAGATTTTTGTTTAGCCTTAATAACTTCTATAATATATGCCTTCATTCACTCTCCCTGGTGTTACAGACATTTAGCACAACTCTCTACTTGGAGTTAGTGACCAATTTTTCCCTATCTAAGTTCCAAACCATAGATGAAAATCCCTAAATGATTCCACCACATGATTCAGGTAATCTCTGTACTCTCCTTAAAACAAATTTAAACAACTTCTATCAATTCTAAAACCAACAAACAACTTAAAACTCGGGACTTTAGCCCAAAATATATCCAAGCTCTCTACCCGGAGCCACAGATTTTTCTTTAACCTTATTAATTTTTATAATATATGTTTGCATTCACTCTCCCTGGTGTTACAGACATTCATCACAACTCTCTATTTGGAGTTAGTGACCAATTTTTCCCTATCTAAGTTCCGAACCATAGATGAAAATCCCCAAATGATTTAGGTAATCTCTTTGATCTCTTCTTTCTAAAAACAAACTCAATCACCTTTTTAATAATACCTGTAATTAAGAAGTAGCTTGTCTAACTAGGATTTCAACCCAAAATTCCCGTGGAGTGGAGCCCACATTTAAAAGAATATGAGTATCTTGAAAGACTTTCTAAACAACTTTCTTTAAAAAGCAGCTTTTAATCTCTAACTCTCTGAGCTGCCACAGCAGGGGGCCTATAGCCTGTCAACTCAGGTGGCTTCCCCATTTCTTTGTTTGAATTCCCCCACTTAAGATATCACATGACTTAACAAGGCACCAGCCTCCTCTTAGAAAATAAAATCTTTCTCTCAACTCTCAGGATTACTAGTGGATTCTTGCCCATCATTTTGGCTCGCCATCTGTTGTTGTAAAAATGTAAAAATAAAAAAAAAGTATTGGTGTCTTTTACGCCACTGGGTCCGCACCACGGTGCCCCAAGACATCTGCTAGATATCTTGGCAGAAATATATCCCAGCTGCACACTTTCCTACACTCAAACCCCCACATAAAAGAACACACAACACAATAATCTTTGACCCAATTGGTAAGATATTATTGTCCACTTAAACATACGAATCCCGGTACCATCCATCCCTAGGAATATTAATAAAAACCTGTAAATACACAGAGCAGAATATTAACATCACCTGCCATGGCTTCCCACCCTCTCCTCTCTCCTGTCTTCCTTTCTATTTATTTACATTTCAAATGTTATTCATTTTCCCGGTTTCCCCTCCAGAAACACCCTATCCCATCCCCCGTCCCACTGCTTCTATGAGAGTGCTCCACTCCACCTACTTACCCGATCATGCCTAACCACCCTAGCATTACACTACACAGGGGCATCAAGCTTTTACAGGACCTATGGCCTCTCCTCTTATTGATGCATTTCAAAGCCATACACTGCTACATATGTGGCTGGAGCCATCAATAGTTCATGTGTACCTTTGGTTGGTGGTTTAGTCCCAAGGAGCTCTGGGGGTTCTGGTTGGTTGATACTGTTTTTTTGTTTGTTTGTTTGTTTGTTTTCCCTATGGTTTTCAAAGCCCTTCATCTCCTTCAGTCCTTTCTCTAACTCTTCTATTGGGGACCCCATGCTTATTCCAATGGTTGGCTGTGGTCATCCACCTCTGTATTTGTCAGGCTCTGACCCAGCCTCAGAGGAAACAGAAATATCTGGCTCCTGTTGGAAGACCCCCGGAGAGGACCTTTCCCTCAGGAGGAGACCCAAGCGCCCAATGACCGAGCCGAGTCCACTCAGATGCAATCAGCAACAGGGTTTATTGGAAAACACAGGTACCTGCGGGCACACAGTCTCTTTGGAGGACTTGCGCACCAAGCAGCTCCAGCATGGGGCTTTTATAGAGTTTGGGGAAGCAGAAGCGGGCGTACAGAAAGAGATGCATAGTTACGGGGATTGGTGGATTTAAACGAGGCATATAGACATGTTCACATATGATTGGTTGTTTCACATGATGAGGTAATTAGGTATACACACATTGCCAGGTTTGAGTCATATTCGAATGAGGTTGTAACTTGGTAAGAGAGTACGTGCAGGCTGGGATGTCCTGAATGTTGAGGGCTAGGGGCTTATCCCTTCCTGCCAGGTGGCCTGTGAGTCAGATCCGGTACTCCTAGTCTGTTCTGTATTCCTTTCCTTTTATGGTCTGTTAGTTTTAACGGTGACTCGGCCCTAGGTATCTGGGCATGCCTGGGCTCATTCAAGCCTGTTGCAGCTCTAAGTTAAGACTCATGGCCCTAGGTATCTGGGCATGCCTGGGCTCATTCAAGCCTGTTGCAGCTCTAAGTTAAGACTCATGGGGGGGGTGGTCTTTCACTGTCACCAAGCACTTCTTGGCACCTACAATAGTGTCTGGGTTTGGAGTCTGTATATAGGATGGGTTTTTCCTTCCTTCTCTGCTCCACACTTTTTCTCCATATTTATTTTAGACAGAGAAATTGTGGGTTAAAAAGTTGGAGATGAATGGGTCACCCCATACAAAACCAGGGGCCTTGCCAAACCTATGGGTATGGTGTGCACAGATTCTCTCACCATTTGTTAGGCATTTCAGCTAATCTTGTCCCTTTTGGTTCCTGGGAACTTCTTGCTCTCTCTGCATCTGGGACTTGCTGGTGGCTACTCCTGGTATCCAATCCCTGGTTGCTACACACATTGGTTAAACGTCCTGACCCTCTGTAAATCATGCTTGTCTCCTCTCACACATGATCTTGCTGCCCTTTACTCCCTCTCCCTAATATATTCCTCAAAAGTCCCTCCTACCCTTTCCTCCTGTGAGTATTTTGTTCTAGTTCTAAGAAGGATTGAAGCATCAACACTTTGGTCTTCCCTCTTCTTCAGCTTCATATGGTCAGTAAATTGTATGTGGGTATTCTGAGCTTTTAGGCTGATATGCACTTATGACTGAGTGCAAAGTATGTGTGTTCTATTGTGACTGGGTTAATGCACTCTGGATAATATTTTCTTTTTTAATTGGATATTATTTTTCTCTTTTTATTGGATATATTTCTTTATTTATATTTCAAATGTTATTCCCTTTGATGGTTTCCTGTCCAAGAGACTCTATCCAGTCTACCTCACTCATAGGGGTGTTCCCCCCATCTACTCCCTTACAACCACCCCCGACATTCCCCTGTACTGGGGGCTAATATTGGCAGGTCCAACGGCTTCTCCTTCCACTGGTACCCAGCAAGGTTGTCCTCTTCTACATATAAAGTTGGAGCCCTGGATCACTCCATGTATAGTCTTTCATTAGTGGTTCAGTCCCTGGAATTTCTGGTTGGTTGGCATTGTTTTTCTTACGGATTTGCAAGCCCCTTCAGCTCTTTCAATCCTTCCTCTAATTCCCACAAAGGGGGTCCCATTCTCAGTTCAGTGGTTTGCTCCTAGCTTTCGCCTATGTATTTGACATCTGCTTGTGTCTATCAGGAGAGATCTATATCCAGTCCCTTTCAGCATGCACTTTTTAGCTTCATCAATCTTATCTATTTATGGTGGTTGTATATATATGGGCCACATGTAGGGCAGGCTCTGAATGGCCCTTTCTTCAGTTTCTGCTCTAAACTTTGCCTCCGTATCCCCTCCTATGGATATTTCTGTTCCCCCTTTTAAGGAGTGAAGCATCTGAATTTTGGTCATCCCTCTTGAGCTTCTTGTGGTCTGTGGATTGCATCTTGGGTTTTCGAGCTTTTGGGCTAATATCCACTTATCAGTGAGTGTGTACCATGTGTGTTTTTCTGTGATTGGGTTGCCTCACTCACGATTATATTTTCTAGTTAAATCCATTTGCCTATGAATTTCCTGAAATCATCGTTTTTCACCACTGAATAATACTGTATTGTGTAGATTACCACATTTTCTGAATCCATTCCTTGGTTGAAGGGCATTTGGGTTCTTTCCAGCTTCTGGATAGTATAAGTAAAGTTGCTATGAAAATAATGGAGTATGTGTCTTTGTTGTATGTTGGAGCAAATTTGGGTATATGCCGTAGAGTAGTATTGCTGGGTCCTCAGGTAGTAAAATGTCCAATTTTTCTAAAAAACTTCCAGACTGATTTCCAGAGTGGTTGTACCAGTTTGCAATCCTACCAACAATGGAGACACCTCTTTCTCCACATCCTTGCCAGCATATGCTGTTGCCTGAGACTTTTATGTTAGCCATTCTGACTGGTTTGAGGTGGAATCTCAGGGTTGTTTTGATTTGCGTTTCCCAGATGACTAAGGATGTTGAACATTTCTTTAGGTGCTTCTCAGCCATTCAATATTCCTCAGATGAGAACTGTTGGAGCTCTGTACTCCATTTTTAATAGGGTTATTTGTCTATTTGGAGTCTAACATCTTGTATTCTTTGTATATTTTGGATATTAGCCCAAATATATCCATATCTATCAGATCTAGGATTTGCAAAGATCTTTTCCCAATCTGTTTGTTCCCTTTTTGTCCTAATGACAATATCCTTTGACTTACAGAAGCTTTGCAATTTTATGGCATCCCATTTGTGGATTCTTGATCTTAGAGCATAAGCCATTCATGTTTTGTTCATGAAATATTCCCTAGTGCCCATGTGTTTGAGACTCTTCCCCACTTTGTCTTTTATTAATTTGACTGTATCTGGTTGGATGTGGATTTTTTTTAATTTACATTTCAAATGTTATTCCCTTTCCCAGTTTCCCATCCATAAGCCCCATATTTCATCCCCCATCCCCCTTCTTGTACAAGGGTGTTACCCCTCCCAAACCACTCCCCTTTCTGTCTCCCTACACTGACATTCCCCTACTGGTGGAGTCCAAACTTGACAGGACTAAGGGATTTTCCCATTGGTGCCCAAAAAGGCCATGCTCTGCCACGTATGCATCTGGAATCCATGGGTTTGTCTATGTGTACTTTTTGGGTGTTGGTTTAGTTTCTGGGAGCTCTGGTTGTTGGTATTGTTGTTCTTATGGGGTTGAAAATTCCTTTATCTCATTCAACCCTTTCTCACATACCTCCAATAGGTTCCCTCTTCTCCGTTCAAAGGTTTCCCACTAGCATTCGCCTCTGTATTTGACATGCTTTGACTGAACCTCTCAGGAGAAGGCTATATCAGGCATCCTTGTTATATGTTGAAGCATCTTTTGGGTATATGCACAGTACAGCTGGGTCCTCAGGTAGCATTATGTCCAATGATCTGAGAAACCTCCAGACTGATTTCCAGAGTGGTTGTAACACCTTGCAAACCCACCAACAATGGAGGAGTGTTCTTCTTTCTACACATCATTGGCAGCATCTGTTGTGTCCTCAGTTTTCGAGCTTAGTCATTCTGAATAATGTGAAGTGGAATCTTAGGGATGTTTTGATTTTCATTTCCGGGATTACTAAGGATGTTGAACATTTCTTTAGGTGCTTCTCAGCCATTCGATATTCTTCAGATGAGAATTCGTTGTCTAGCTCTGTACCCCATTTTAATAGGGTTATTTAACTCTTTGGATTCTAACTTCTTGATTTCTTTGTATATTTTGGATATTAGAATTGGTAAAGATTTTTTTTTAGTTAATTTTATACCCAGCCACTTTGCTGAAGTTGTTTATTAGGCTTAGTAGTTCTCTGAGGTCACTTATGTATACTATCATATCATCTGCAAATACTGATATTTTGAATACTTCCTTTCCAATTTATATCCCTTTGATTTCCTTTTGTTGTCTGATTGCTCTGTCTATAACTTCAAGGTAGGTTAAATTTTGTCAAATGTTTCTCAGCATCTCATGAGATGATCATGTTTTTTTTTCTTTGAGTTTGTTTACATAGTGGGTTACCTTGAAGGATATCCATATATTGTACCATCCTTGCATTCTGAGAATGAAGCTTCCTTGATCATGATGGATGATCATTTTGATGTGTTCTTTGAATCTGTTTTGTGAGAATTTTATTGAGTATTTTTCTGTTGATATTCATAAGGGAATGTGGTCTGAAGTTCCCTTTCTTTTTGTGGGTCTTTGTGTTGTTTAGGTGTAAGTGTAATTGTGGCTTCATTACAAATTGTGTAGCTCCTTCTATTTCTATTTTGTGTAATAGTTTGGACAATATTGGTATTAGGTCTTCTATGAAGGTCCGATAGAATTTTGCACTAAACCTATCTAGTCCTCGTTTTTGTTGTTGTTGTTTTGTTTTGTTTTGTTTTGTTTTTTGGGTTGGGGGACTCTTAATAACTACTTCTGTTTCTTTAGGAGTTATGGTGTTGTTTAGATGGTTTATCTGTTCCTGATTTAACTTTGCTACCTAGTATTTGTCAAGAAACTTGTCCATTTCCTCCAGGTTTTCCAGTTTTGTTGAATATAAGCTTTTGTAGTAGGATCTGATGATTTTTTCAATTTCCTGTTTCTGTTGTGTTTCCATTTCCATTTCTTATTTTGTTTATTTGTATACACTCTCTTTACCCTCTTTTTATTCTTTTGCCAAGGGTTTATCTATGTTGTTTATTTTCTCAAAGAACTAACTCCTGGTTTTACTTGATTATTTGTATAGTTCTTTTTGTTCATTCTTGGTTGATTTCAGCCCTGAATTTAATTATTTCTTGCCACCTACTCTTCTTGGGTGTATTTGTTTCTTTTGTTCCAGAGCTCTTATGTTGCTGTCAAGCTGCTAACATATGCTCTATCCAGTTTCTCTTTGGAGGCACTCACAGATATGAGTTTTCCTCTTAGCACTTCTTTCCCTGTGTCCCATAAGTTTGTGTATTTTATGCCTTCTTTTTAATTAAATTCTAAAAATTCTTTAATTTCTTTCTTGACAAAGTTATGATTGAGTAGAGCATTATTAGTCTTCCATGTGCATATGGACTTTCTGTTGTTTTTGTTCTTATTGAAGACCAGCCTTAGTCCACGGTGATATGAAAGGATGCATGAAATTATTTCAATCTTCTTGTATCTGGTGAGACTTATTTTGTGAGTGATCAGTTTTGGAGAAGGTACCATGAGGTGCTGAGAAGAAGGTAGATTCTTTTGATTTAGGATGAAATGTTCTATAGATATTTGTTAAATCCATTTAATTCATAACTTCTTTTAGGTACTCTATGTCTCTGTTTGGTTTTTGTTTCCATATGTCCACTGATGACAGTGGGGTGTTGATGCAATGTGTGCTTTTGTGTGTACATCTTGGTGGATTTATCCTTTGATGAATATGAAGTGTACTTCCTTATCTTTTTTGATAACTTTTGGATGAAAGTCGATTTTATTTTATATGATAATGGCTATTACGGCTTGTTTCTTGGGACTCTTAGCTTGGAAAATTGTTTTCCAGCTTTTTACTCTGAAGTAGTGTCTGTCTTTCTCACTGAGGTATGTTTCCTGTGTCCAACAAAATGCTGTGTTCTCTTTCTGTATCCAGTATATTACTCTGTGTCTTTTTATTGGGAAAAATATTCTAATGATGTTGAGATATTAAGCCATATGGATTGTTGTTTCCTGTTATTTTCGTTGTTAGAGTTGGAATTATGTATGTGTGGTTTCTTCTTTTGGATTTGTTACAAGATGATTACTTTCTTGTTTTTTCTATGGTATAGTTTCCTATCTTGTGTTGTAGTTTTCCATAACTTATCATTTGAAGGGCGGGATTTGTGGGAAGATATTGTGTAAATTTGATTTTGTCATTTAATGTCTGTGTTTTTCCATCTATATTAATTGAGAATTTTGCTAGCTATAGCAACCTCAGCTGGCATTTGGGTTCTCTTAGGGTTGGAATGACATCTGCCCAGGATATTATGGCTTTCTTTATCTCTGGTAAGAAGTCTGGTGTAATTCTGATAAGTCTGCCTTCATATGTTACTTGACCTTTTTCTCTTACTGCTTTTATTATACTTTATTTGTTTTGTGCATTTGGTGTTTTGACTATTATGTCAGGGGAAGAATTTCTTTTCTGCTCCAATATATTTTGAGTTCTGTAGGTTTCATGTATGTTGATTTGCACCTCTTTCCTTAGGTTAGGGAAATTTTATTCTATAATTTTGTTGAAGGTATTTACTGGCCCTGTAAATTGATAGTCTTTGCTCTCTTCTATACCTATTATCCTTAGGTTTGATCTTCTCATCATTTCCTGAATTTCCTGGATGTTTTGGGTTAGGAGCTTTTTCTGTTTTACATTTTCTTTGACTGTTGTGTCAATATTTTCTATGGTATGCTTGGCCCCTGAGATTCTCTCTTCTATCTCCTGTATTCTCTTAGTGATGCTTATGTCTATGACTCCTGATCTCTCTTAGGTTTTCTGTTTCCAAGGCTGTCTCCTTTTCTGATTTTTTTATTGTTTCTATTTACAGTTTAGAACCTGGATGGTTTTGTTCAATTCTAACAACTGTTTAGTGATCTTTTCCTATAATTCTTTAAGAGATATTTGTATTTCTTCTTTAAGCACTTCTACTTGTTTAACTGTGTTGTCCTGTATTTCTTTAATGGAGTTACTTTTGTCATTTTTTTTGTTTGTTTGTTTCTTTTTTTTTTTTTTCGGAGCTGGGGACCGAACCCAGGGCCTTGTGCTTGCTAGGCAAGGGCTCTACCGCTGAGCTAAATCCCCAACCCCTACTTTTGTTATTCTTAATGTCCTCTGTGATCATCATAACATGTGACTTTAAATCCTAATCTTGCTTTTCTGGTGTGTTGGGATATCCAGTATTTGCTTTGTTGGGAGATCTGGGCTCTGATGATGCCAAGTAATCTTGGTTTCTGTTGCTTAGGTTTCTGTGCTTGTCTCTAGTCATCAGGTTGTCTCTGGTGTTAGCTTCTCTTGCTTTCTCTGGCAGTGGTTTGACCCTCCTTTAAACCTGTTTGTCAGCACTCCTGTAGACTTGGTTTCTTTCAGCTGGATCTGGGAAGAGAGAGCTTCTCCTAAGTTTGTGTGTCCTAAAGTATCCAGGTAGGTCACTTGGAGCACAAGATTTGGTCTTATCTTTGCTCTCAGGTGTGTCAGCACTCCTGGAGACAGGCTTTAAGCTCTGGGCTCAGGCAGAAACTGGAAGTGTCCTGACACTGACTGCTCCTTGGTTCCTGTTCCCAGGAGGAGCAGAGGGCATTAGGTTGGTATCTCTTCAGCCAGGAATGTGAACAGCACTGTAATTGTCTCCTCTGGCACTATCAGGATTTTCTGCACTTATGAGCATCCAGTTCTCTCCCCCACATGATTTGGGTACAGAGAACTGTGGGACTGGTTCAGTTCCAGGCAAAGGCAAAAAACCACTAGCTTCTGTTTCAATGACTTATCTATTAGTGACAGTTGGGTGTTGAAGACTCCCATGATTCTGTGGATAATATTTTCTAGTTTTATCCATTTTCCTAATAATTTCATGAAGTCATTTTTTTATAGCTGAATACTCTTCCATTATATAAATGTATCACATTTTCTGTATTCATGCTCTCTTGAAGAACATCTGAGGTATTTCTGGCTTATAGCTATTATAAATAAGGCTTCTATGAACACAGTGGAACAAGTATCCTTGTTATAATTTGAATTATCTTTTGGGTATATGCCTAGGAGTGGCATACGTGGGTCATCATGTAGTATGATGTTCAATTAACTGAGGAACTGCCAAACTGATTTCCTCAGTGGTTGTACCATCTTGCCATCCCACCAACAATAGAAAAGTGTACTTCTTTCCCCACATCCTTGCCAGCATCTCTTGTTACCTGAGTTTTTGGTCTTAGCCATTGGGACTGGTGTGAGTTGGAATCTCAGAGCTCTTTTGATTTGATTTTCTCTGATGACTAAGGATTTTGCACATTTCTTTAGGTGCTTCTTGACCATTAGATATTCCTCAGTTGAGAATTCTTTGTTTAGCTTAGTACTCCATATTTTAATAGGGTTATTTGGTTCTTTTGAGTCTAACTTCTTTAGTTCTTTGTATAAATTATACATTAGCGCTCTATCAGATGTAGGATTAGTAAAGGTCTTTTCCCATCATGTTGGTTGCCATTTTGTCCTATTGAGGGTGTCTTTTGCTGTACAGAAGCTTTAATATTTTGTGAAATTTTTGTCTATTGTCAATCTTAGACCATAAAATTGGTGTTCTGTTCAGGAAATTGTCCCCTGTGCCCATGTGTTTGAAACTCTTCCCCACTTTCTCTTCCATTAGTTGAAGTGTATCTGATTATATGGAAGTCCTTGATCCAATTGGAATTGAGCTTTGCACAAAGAGATAAGAATAGGTCTCTTTGCATTCTTGTACATGTTGACCTCCAGTTAAACCAGCACCAATTTTTGGAAATGCTGCCTTTTTTCCCAGTGGGTTGTTTTAGCAGCTTTGTTAATGATCAAGTGACCATGGGGATGTGGCTTCATTTCTGGGTCTTCAATTCTATTCTGTTGTCCTACCTGCCTATCTCTGTACAAATACCATGCAGTTTTTATCTCCATTACTCTGTAATACAGCTTGAGATCAGGGATAGGTTATTCCCCCAGAAGTTCTTTTATTGTTGTGGATAGTTTTTAAGATCCTGGGCTTTTTGTAGTTCCAAGTGAATTTGCAAATTGCTTTTTCTAACGCTAGAAAATTGAGTTGGCATTTTAATGGGGATCACACTGAATCTGTTGGATGCTTTCAGCAAGAAGTCCATCTTTACTATATTAATCCTACAATCCATGATCATGGGAGGTATTTTCATATTCTGAGGTCTTTTATTTCTTTCTTCAGAGACTTGAAGTTCTTGTCATACAAAACTTTCACTTGATTGGTTAGAGTCACACCAAGTTTTATGTCATTTGTGACTATTGTGAAATGGGCTGTTTCATTAATTTCTTTTTCAGCTTGTGTATACTTTGAGTAGAGGAAGGTTACTGAGATTTTTTTTTAGTTAATTCCATATCCAGCCATTTTTCTGAAGTTTATCAGATTTAAAAGTTCTTTCTCTGGTGTAATTTTTTGGATCACTTAATTATACTATCCTATCATCTACATATAGTGATATTTTGACTTCTTCCTTTCCAATTTGTATCACTTTGACCTTCATTGCCTAACTGTTCTGTCTAGGACTTCGAGTGCTATATTAAATAGGTAGGGATAGAGTAGTCAGACTTGTCTAGTCTTTGATTTTAGTGGTATGACTTCAATTTTCTCTCTATTTAGTTGGCTACTGATTTGCTGTATATTGCTTTTACTTTGTTTAGGTATGTGTCTTGAGTTTCTGGTCTCTCCAAGTTTTTTCCATGAAGGGGTGTTGAATCTTGTCAAATGCTTTCTCAGTATCTAATGATAATGAATTGAATTGATAGATTTCTGTATATTGACCCATCCCTGCATCCCTGAGATGAAGTCTGCTTGATCATGATGCATGATCATTTTGATGTGTTCTTGGATTCAGTGTTCAAGAATTTTATTGAGTATTTTTGCATTGATATTTATAAGGGAATTGGTCTGACGTTTTCTTTTTTGTTGGGTCTTTGAGTGGTTTAGGTATAAATTTAATTGAGCTTCATAGAATATATTGGTTAGTGTTCCTTATGCTTTTAATTTGTGCAATAATCTGAAGAGTATTGGCATTACGTCTTCTTTGATGATCTGATGGAATTTTGCACTAAATCCATCTGGTCCTGGACTTTTTAGGGTTGGGAGAGTTTTAATGACTATTTCTAATTTTTATAAGTTTTGTGACTGTTAAGATGGTTTATCTGCTCCTGATTTAATGCTGGCACCTGGCATCTGTCGAGAAAACTACCCAGTATATCTAGATTTTCCAGTTTTGTTGATTATAGTCTTTTGTATTGCTGATTTTAGTCTTTTGTAGTAGGATCAGATTTTGTTTTTAATTTCCTCAGTTTCTGTTTTTATGTCTCTCTTTTAATTTCTGATTTTGTTAAATTGGACACTGTACCCTGTGCCCTTTGGTTAGTGTGGCTAAGAGTCTATCTATTTTGTTGATTTACTTAAATGTTGGTAGCCACCTGTACCAGCTGTTGTCTGTTAGTACAGGGTACAGCTGTTGTCCACCCCGAAGGACGCAGTGCGCATGCGCAAGGGTGTGTTCGCGCCAAGTCTTTGCCCACCCAGGGGCGTGCCAATGATATCACGGCTATGCGGCCAGTCAGGAAGGAACACGTTGCTTTGGGGGATATAAAGCTAACACTCCCTGGGGCCGCGGCGTCTCTCCTCTTCAAGATGCAATAAATGCTTTGCTGCAGAAGGATCCTGGTGTCCACGTGCGTTCTTGCTGGCGAGACAATAGCGCGGGACATTTGGTGCCGAAACCCGGGAAAAAACGCCTCACCATCGCTGGCGCCGCGGAGGACCCTCTGCTTGAGGAGAGGATTCAGAACTGCAGGACGAAGGTAAGCTCTGAGAGGCATGTTTGGTCTTGATCTCTCTCATCTCTCTCCCCCATTAGAAGATGCAGTGGAAACTTTTGTTATTGTTTTGGCAGCGCTCATTCTTTTTCTTTTGGTTTTTGATTTTGCGGCTGCCGCTAGGCACAGTCAGAAGTTTTGCCTAGAAGATGAGAAATGCCTCCCAACAGTAATAGCAGGACAAGGGGCGTTAGAGGAGTTACAGGACAGCATGTCAGAAACAGAGCGAGGTGAAAGATTAGAAGCTTTAAGAAGGAAAGGTACACCTAAGAAAAGAGGCCCTTCCAAGGACCTTGGATCCGAGGAAGTGAGAGATAGGGGAAAGGACGCCCTGGGAGAGAAACAGGGAAAGGAGAAGAAAACCCCGAAAAAAAGCCTTTATCCGGTAGAGGAGTTAGAGTCTTTGGGGCTTGATAGTTCAGAAACAGACGAGCTTAGCCCCTCTGAGGAAGAGGATTTAGAAGATGAGGCAGCTCGCTATGAAGAAGAAAGATATGGGCCTAGGTGGAGAGCCACTGTGAAGAAACTGAAAGTTATGGATCTTTTGTGGGCAAGGCTGGTAATTTTGTTTATTTTTTTCTTTGTGTGGGAAGCTGTTACAGCCGTTAGGACAGGTCAGAGGATCCTTGCAGAGCAACAAGAAAGTATGTCGAAGGGAGAAAAGGTCTTGAAAGAAAAAAAGAAAAGAAAAGGAGATAAAAGGAACACAGTATTTTGGGAGAAAAAATTTGTCTTTGTGCTTGTAAAAGGTGTGATTAGGCTCTGGAAACTTCACAGAGTCATACTGATCAGATTTGATAGAGGTAGACAGCCTGAAAATTTATTCAGGAGAATCAAACAAAAAGATATCTCGATTCTAAACTTTTGTCTTGAGAATTGTACAGAGTGTGCCTACTTGGATTCCTGGTCTCAAAGACTTTTAGCTGGGACCAGTCAGAACACATCAGCTACAGCATTAGTTTCATTTTTCCTACCCCCTACCTCCAAGGACATCTCAACGCCTATGCACAGCTTGATGGAGTTAATGTAATTGGGTTGTGAGTGGAAATATTCAGGACTGTGTTTCACTTCCATACCATTTGTGAATGTCAGCAACGTGACAAAGTGGTCATTGCACAGGCCCTTGCAGCACTTGATGTGGTCTCATCTCCCTCGGTTTGGTTAAACATGCTTAAGGATTGACAATGGGATTGTGTTCAGACAGCCCATGCACCCTGAGTCCTTTGAGACACTGTACCAGGATTGGGTACAGTGCCCAATTGCCCAGGTATTGCATCCTGCAGGGTTAGTCCCATTGCACGCAGGAAGGTACCTTGCCCTTGTCACATCCATTCAAGGTCTCGAACCCTGAGGGTCCTACAAGAGCCCAATGGTTGATCGAACTTGTTCTTTATATTATTTGAGAGGGGGAGATGTTGGTAGCCACCTGTACCAGCTGTTGTCTGTTAGTACAGAGCACAGCTGTTGTCCACCCTGAAAGACGCAGTGCGCATGTGCAAGTGTGTTCGCGCCAAGTCTTTGCCCACCCTGGGGCGTGCCACTGAGATCACGGCTATGCGGCCAATCAGGAAGGAACACGTTGCTTTGGGGGATATAAAGCTAACACTCTCTGGGGCTGCGGTGTCTCTCCTCTTCAAGATGCAATAAACGCTTTGCTGCAGAAGGATCCTGTTGTCCGCGTGCGTTCTTGCTGGTGAGACGATAGCGCAGGACACTTAAAGAACCAGTTCTTGGTTTTGTTGACCCTTTATATAGTTCTTTTCATGTCTACTTGGTTGATTTCCACCCAAGTTTGATTTTGATGTGTAATTTTCAGAGTCCCAAAATTGTAATGCTTTCACTGGACATATTGATTGTTTTGCTGTAAAGGAGGTCAAAAACATTTACTTTAACTTTTCAACTACTACTGTTAGTGAATATATTTTCTTTTTACTTATTGATTATTTCTTTGTGGATATTTAAATACTCATGCAAGATAATAGGTTTTATCATGATATTTCACATCAACATCATTGTTTCTTGTTTTCTGTCTTTTACCCTGTCCCTCTCTACATGGGGTCATGGTACCACCAACAGGGCAACTTTCACATTTGTATCTAGTATCCTCCATTACATGCTTTTTCTTATTCTCCCTCTTAAAATTCCCTATTACCTCATAATAATCCACATTCTCAATGTTGATGACCTCTACCCACTTCAAAATGGGCACATGAGAGAAAAAGTTTTTCAATTTGTTTATGAGAGTACATTACATAAACTTAAGTCAAGGCCCTCTCTTAACTGAAAGTATTAATTCGTAAATAAATAAGCAACTAAATTTTGATGATACACATATTTATAAGAAAAAAGTACTAAACAGTAAATTTACTTCTTTGAAGAAGATTGTAAATTTTGTAAATGTCTAAAATGTACAGGAGATATTAAAGAGGCAACTCATGTTTCCCTAAACAATATATTGTATCATAAATGCTATGATGATATTTTTAAATTTTATATTAATTAAAAATTTATTGTTTATTAATACTACAAATAACCATCTTAAATTCAGTGGGTATTAGTGTTGAAATGTCCTATAAAGCATATTAATAATGCCTGCTTCTTGTTAGGAGGCTTATAATATTTTATATAATATGTTATAATTATTTTTCTGATATTTGAAAAGTTTCCTATGCCTATTGAATATTATAACCAATACAAGAAAATGTGAGTATGTTCCAAGTATTTATATAAGGCAGTAATATAGTTATTGACACATAATGACATTTTAGTAAAACCATAGACAATGGTTACATTTATTGTAGAGTCAATATCAGTAAATGTGTAGTATGTTTTGGAAAATAAATTTTTATAATATTTAGGTTCTCTAGAGCAATAGAACTGATAGAATTCAAAAAGTAGTGTCTTAGAGGCTGATGTCCTCCTAGTTTAACAAGGGTTGTCTATTGATAGAAAGCCCAAGAATCCATTAGATATTTAAAGAACCTGGATGTCTCACTGGTCTTCAGTATACACTGAAAAACAGAGCTATAATACCGAGAAAGGAATCAACTTGACAGTTAAAGTGAGGGCAAGCAGACACCATCAAAAGTTTTTTCTTCTATGTCCTTTACCTAGACTGCCACCAGTACTTGTGGCTCAGATGTAAGAAGAGTCATCTCATCTCTCAAGATCCAGATTCATGGATAATCTTCCCAAAACAAATTACTCAATTATAAATAAAACTCACAACTGTACCCAGCCTCTTAAGTTTTAGTTGTTTCACCAGCAGCTGGAATAAAACTAGATACTGTACCTACTTAAGATATTAGTATAAATTATTAGAAGATTTTAAGGATCACAATGTATGCAAGCTTCCATCTAATAGAAGAATAGATTGTCATTAATACATATCTTTATTTCTAGAATATATTAAGTTGAATTAAGTACAGAATATAGGATGAATAATAACTAATAATTTTTCAGAACAAATTAAAATATTAATTATAAAATAATTCATCTAATTTGTTTAAATACATGGTATTCTAGCAAAAAAATAAGAAAACATATTTTCACGAAGCAAAGAAACAGTATGAATTTTTGAAATTTTATAGATACCTTCCATTACAGAAAGAGTTATCTCTTCATTAACTGTAAGCAAACTAAATGACTTTCCTGAGTTTTTAAGATACTTATTGTGTTTACATCACAGATCACTTTTTTGAACATTAAAATTGGAAATAAGTAAATTGTTTTTGTTCACTCAACTGTATTTTTTAATGTGAATATACAATTATTTCAGTTAGTGTGACTAACAAATTTTAGATTATTTAAGATTAATTATTCTGTTGCAAATAAATAGAAATATTTTTTACATTTTAAAGGGAAAAATCACCTTGGAATGTTACCTAAAAAGGGGAATAGGTTAATAAATCTGATCGAAATAAATCATCTGCATATATAGAAATGACCTATATAATATAATTACTTTTGTTCAGTTAATACAAATAAAGTAAAAAAAAATAAAGAAACAAGCAAAAGATAATTTTGTGAAGTTAAAACACTTTACCCTCCACAAGTGCTTACAGGTATTGTAGTACACACTGCTGAGAGCCAGAGAAAAGACAATGGCTGTGTGCTGAGCAATGTTTTTAAATCATCAAAAGACCACATCTCTCCTGCACCCATACCTTACTTAGATAACCTTCCTAAAAGAGACCTTGGAGGAGAGACAGAAATGCTGTAGTGGGGTTTACTCTCTGTAAAAATGCTTAGAGACCTCACTATAGGCCCCCAGCAACTCTCTCCTCATCTCGACCTTCATTGACTCCCACTTTAATATTTTACAATAATTGTAAGCTATTACATATGGGTGACAAAGCTACAAAAGCTTTATTTTGCTGTATTTATATCTTTTTACTTAAACAATATTTCTTCTCAACTTCTCCATGCATATTAATATTGTTCCCCTTAGAAGTCTTGCTATCCTATCTCTGTTTAGAAACTTATAGAAGCATATTTACATATAAAATACATATATTTGCAGAAGAAGCTTGTATATTAGCTCCAGCCAGAACTTTCTGAAATTAGAAATAGATTTTACTTTCCACCCCTAAAGTTCACTGTTCTATGTATACCTTAAGCCATTATAATATCACTAGTCCCAAAGAAATTTGCTTTCAGTAACGATTTTTTGTTCTTCATGTTATGGATTTTGAAAATAAAAAACGAGTGTCTTGGAACACATATTCTTTTATTCCTGGCAATTTTAGCAAAGATGAGATTTTTTTTGAGATGCGTCTATATCAACGTTCAAGATTGTCAAGAACTCCATTCTCTTTAGTATTTCAGTCTTATCTACCATGCTTTTATCTTCAGAGAGACATTTATATTATATTACTTTAAATTTATGGATATTAGAAACAAATTGCTATGAAAAATATGTTCGAAAATGTTTTATAGAAATGCATAAAATAAGAAATTGTGTTTCTAGGATATACTGTGGGTATATACTTAATCTTCAAAGCTACCTTGTCTTTCCAAAAGAGATATATCACAGTCCAGTAGGACCTGGATTCTTATAGCCTCACCAACAAGGGAGGTAAAATTTACAACATTCCCCATGTAAGAATACACTAGTGTATGATGCCACTATTTTGATATGATCATTTCTAGTCAGATAAACTAAATCAACTTCTGTTAACTAGAACTAAGAATCAAGAAATAGTCCTGAGTAGTAGTCCTTAGAAACAAAGTAGCTCTGCTATTTCACCATGTTTCCTCCCCCAATTTGTAGTACTTATAAAAGCAAATATTAAGTAACGTATTTCATATAATCCTTAATTCCCATAATTCCTTTGCTTATTATAGTTTAGCATCATTCTTTGCATCTAAGTGTAATGGAGACTGCGGATGACTTTTAGGTATTCTCCTAGTGTTTATAAACAAAGACTTCAAAAGTAAAATGAAGCTTTGAAAAAAGCGCTGTTTTTACCCTTCTCCAGGACAGATTAGAAGGTGAGAGAAAGGTAGAATGTCTCTCATTTTTCTTCCTATTTTCTCTTTGGCTCTAAGTTATATTGCGGACTTCCATGTGATAAACAAGCATTGTACAGGAAATATGCAAGCATTTTAATCCATTGTGCATAAACTTCAATTAAAAATTCAGATAAAATTATTTTACAAATCAGTTTAATAAACTAGAGACCTAAACATAGCATTTCTGTATGTGAATGAATCATATAAATTAAAGCTTTTGGTAAGTTGTCTTTCTGAGTAACTGAGAATTTTAATTGCATAAATTAAATTTATATTTTTACTTAGAATTATTATCTTATAATTTGTTAGTTATGAAATAAAACAATACCATCTACAATATTTTAATTGATAATGTTTAGGTTTTTATAACACGTTTTTGAGAGACAGTAATTCTATAGTCCCTAAAAACATATTAAACTCATTTTAATTTGTTGTAATTATATTTATGTGCTAGAGGACCTGTGAGTCCTATTCATGTAAACAGCTTGGGGGAAACATAAGGACTTGCTTATGAAATTGCTGAACAATCATCCCTGACTACCCATAACATTTCCAATTATTCACTCAGAATTCTTCACTATTGACTCTGAAATTAAAAAAATGAAAATAGAATGAATAGACTGGTATGTGTTTTGTTGTATGTGTTTAGTTATATATTTTTTTCACAAATAAAATATTTAGTTGTATTTGGCATGGGTTTGTTCTAATGTTTTAAGTCTAAAAGCATGATTTAGTAATCTTGTCTTAAGAAAACATTATTTTAAATTATTTTTAGTATGTTTTTAAGCAGTCTCAACATTATTTATATTAAATCTGTATTTGCATGTGAAATTATCTGTAAATGAGTACAGGTAACAGTAGAGGACAGACATGGGCTTTTGATCTTCTAGACCTGTAGTTATAGACTTTTGTAAAATGCATTTCTTGGTGCTAAGAACTGAATTCTACTGTTCTGCAAAAAGAGATGTATGCTTAACCACTGAGACCTTTCTTCTCTCTCTCTCTCTCTCTCTCTCTCTCTCTCTCTCTCTCTCTCTCTCTCTCTCTCTGTCACACACACATACACACACACACACGCAATACACATATATATACATATATACATATATATATATATATATATATATATATATATATATATATATATATATATCCTTTTGTACTTACCAAATAAAGGGCACAAGAGGTGATGGAAATCAGAAAACAACTGTCAGGAGTTGGTTCTCTCCTTACACCTTGGTAGTTCCAGGGACAGCGCTCAGTTCCCTGGTCTTGCTTGCAGATGCTTATACCAATTGCAGAATCCTACATACACCTAGAAAAAAAATTTTAGTATACAATTGTATATAAAAAGAACTTCTTGATTTATTTTTCTCTCAATGTGAAATATCTCTATTTTCCTATATTCAGTTTATATTAAGTATTCCATTGTTATATTAAAATGGGATATTACAAAATATTTTGATGCTAAAAATTCCAACACTCATCGTAGAACATGCAGAATACAGTATGTTTTCACAAATTCTAGTCTTTTATAAATATTTATGACTTCAGAGTTAAATTACAAAAGGCATATTTGGTTATCACTATGTCTTAGCAAATTAATATCAACACGAAAGAATCATAAGATGCAACCAATGGAAGGAACTACACGAAATATACTCATTGTAATCTACCTTGGGATAATTGTAAAGGCTAATTGCTTGTTTCAATTTAACTGGATCGACAGATGTCCTGATAGTTTGTAGGATAGTACCTCTTGATATGATTGTGAGGATGGTTCCAGAAATAAATCACATTTGAATCTGTAGATTGTAAAGGTAGCAAATAAGCCAGTGTTATCAGATCTCATCTGTCCTTAAATGGATATAACCAAAATAAAAACAAAGCAAAACGTAGAGGAGGGCAAATTTATTCTCTATATTTGAGCTAAGCAATCTATCTTTTTTTTTTCTTTTTTTCGGAGCTGGGGACTGAACCCAGGGCCTTGCGCTTGCTAGGCAAGCACTCTACCACTGAGCTAAATCCTCAACCCAGCAATCTATCTCTTATCCTTCAATATCAGTCCTTACCATTATTAATAATGCCATTACCCTCAAGATGCTAGTTCCAGGATTTGGGGTAAACTTAAACTCCAGTACCATCTTTCCTGGACTTCCATATCTTTTATGGCTGACCATAATATTTCTGTACTTCACCAGTCAACTGAGACAAATCCTTATAATAAATCCTTTTGTGTGTGTGTATATATATATATATATGTTATATAATATATATAAATAAAATATGTATAATATATAGATATAGATAGAGAGAGACTAATCCTACTTTATAAAAATTATTATTACTAAAATAAAAAATATGTTATTAACAGGATTTGGGAAACACCCACCTTCCTAATTCTTTAGTTTATTTTACTTTAAAGAGAACAGTACTATATACTACTATGTACTACAAGTAACTGAAAAATATGTTTGATTAATAAAGTAAGGCATATAATATTTCATTTCTTCTATAATAGGTAAACTAACTCATCCCTTTCTGTTATCTAAACTTTTCAGCCTTCTTGTCTAACTCCCCTATCACAACAATACATTTTTCACAATCACTCATTAGTTTGAGTTTTAAACATACATGTTTCTGAATCGGTCAATTTTATAAAAATGGTAATATATACTATATGAATAAATTATAAGATTTCTCAGGAAATTAGCTCTTTTGTTGCCTACCCTGAGAACATAAGTGTACTGCATGAAAACCAATGACTGCAAGTTGTTTTATGACATTGATATGAGCACCATGGTGCATGTGTTAGTTAGGGTTTTACTGCCTTGAACAGACACCATGACCGCTGAAAGTATTATAAAGGACAACATTTAATTGGGGCTAGCTTACAGGTTCAGAGGTTTAGTCTAGAATCATCAAGGCAAGACCATGGCAGTAACCTGGCAGCCACGGTAGGGGCAAAGCTGAGAGTTCTACATCTTCATCTGAAGGCTGCCAGTAGAAGACTGACTTCCAGGCAGCTAGGGTGAGGGTCTTAAGCTCACACCTAGAGTGACACAACTACTCCAACAAGGATACACCTACTCCAACAGGGCCACACTTTCTAATAGTGCCACACCCTGGGCTGAGCATATACAAACCATCACAGCATATAAGCACTCATGTACTCCCACTATATGCATACACACACACACACACACACACACACACACACACACACACACGCTCACATGCACACATGCACATGCAAATGCATCCTCAATTTTAAAATGATATGCATTAACTATTCATTTGTTAGTGATAAATCAGTGTTAGAATTCTCTTTTGAAAGGATAGGCACTCTAGGCAGGGAAACAGATAGGCTAACTGACATGTGTCATCTTACCTTCTCTTCCTCCACCATGCAATCCCCAAGTCTTGCCACCTATGCGCAAGGAAAAAGGGAGGCTAACTGCAGATCTTCATGTCTCCTTTTACTCCTCCAAATCCAAGAATGTAGCAAACCATTTGCTGTGGTGTCCTTTTCCTGTTCCCCATCTTTAACACATCACAGAGATTTTCTACTATTTTTTTCATGTGATACCAATACATTTGCATCATTCAATTTTTTCCTGCTTATGTATAACATAAGGTATCCCGGTTAAAACTTTTTGATTGATTTTTAAAAGCACACTCACATGTATGCACAGGCAGTGGTAACTTAATTTTTTCTTTACATTTTTATTTATGTTTAAGTGCATACCAGAAGAGGGCATTGGATCCCATTACAGACGGTTGTGATCTACCATATGGTTGATGGGAATTCAACTCAGCACCTCTGGAATAGTATCCAGTGCTCTTAACTGCTGAGCCATCTCTTCAGCTCCTATTCTTGATACTTTTTTATCTTTATTAACTTGAGTATTTCTTACTTACATTTCGATTGTTATTCCCCTTCCCGGTTTCCAGGCCAACATCCCCTTAAACCCTCCCCCTCCCCTTCTATTTGGGCTTCTCCTCCCCATCCTCCCCCCATTACCACCCTCCCCACAACAATCAAGTTCACTCTATACCATACTGTTTCCTCAGGCTCCAAGTCCCACAGCAATAATCCAGCCACATCAAAGCTTGTAGGCTAGCTTCAGATTTTCACTCCTCTCCTCTCTCCACAGCCAATCTCACACCCCATTCTCATCCCTAGCTCCATAGCAGGCTACCTGTCACAATCTCTTCTCAATCTTTGCACGTATTGGCAGGAGTCTAAACAGATCCTGGTCTAACACCCTGCTTTCCTCCCTCCTTTTGATCCCCTCAGGTCTATGTTCTAGACCATATCTGCTCCTAAGTGTCAGTTCTCAATACTCAGGAAAATATTTGATACAGAACTCCCAGTGACCAAACATATCAGAATCTCAGAATTGTCTAACAGGCAACATTCACCTACCACACACAAATATGAACAAGAGAGAGGAATAGCAATCAAGGAAGAAAATGCCCACCACCCAAATGACAAGACTTATGTACTTAGAATTAGAATTAGAATTATGTAAATTGCACAGATGTATCTATTTGTAATTGTGTAGATTACAAAAATGTACCCCCCATCTAGCATTTCAAGTTGTACTACAGAGCTATAATACAGCATTATATTGGCACAAAACATACACACTGGTCAAATATAAATCCGTCCACCTATGGAAACCAATGTTTTAATCAATAATCTGCAAATACACACTTGACAAAAAAACACTATCTTCAACAAATGATACTGATCTAACTGGATGGCTGTACAAGTTAGAATACAAATAAATCTATATTTATAGATAAAAACTTTCCCTTCATAGGAAAGGGAAATAGAAATATAATTATTATAGATGAGGGGAGTATCTGGAACAGGAGAAACAGATGTAGAATGAGAGATATAAGTGGGATAAGAGGAAATACAGGGAAATACAGCTAAAATTAAGGGTCCAGGAACTACATAGAAGAGAATGCAGAAAGATTATAAGAGCTAGAATGGATGAAAAATACCAAGAAAACATGGCCCTCTATATTAACAGAATACATTTACATATGAATCTAACAACTTTGAGGCAGAATGAACAGGGCGTACATGGGTATGTACCAGGCTGGATCCTATAGCAGAAAGGAATAATATCTACATGCCCTATCCTTAAAACAAATGCCATCTTCAATTTATAATTACTTGCAAATGAAACATAGATTTTTCTCTGATGGAGCTACACTATGGAAAGCAAAACAAAGCAAAAAATGAACAAACATAAAACTACTCTTAAGAGTCAGTCCCATGCCCAAGAGTAGATGGCCAACAGAAATTGAACTCAACCATATCTGTGTAGGTTCCTTGTCTTGTAATGTATCATTACCTTTTCTTTATCTTATAGCTTTTTTATTTATTTATCTTTTAATCTTTACATTTTTCTTCTCTTTTTCTCATTTAGGTCCTTTGAATACATACAATAGCTTCTAGTTCAGTGTTTTTATGGCATTTCTGAATATGCTAAAGAGTGGCTCTCTGCTTATTTTGTCTCATCTTGGGATATATTTCTTCTGGTGTTGTTTGTTTGTTTTGCTTTAATTTGATTTTTGTCCAGATTTAAAATATTAATGTTTCTTTTACCTAATTATATTTTATTATAAAAATAAGCAGTTTCTTATGTTTTAGAAGTTTAAAGAAATACTGAAATGTCATGTTCTTACCTTTCAGAATTAATAATAACTCTTTTACTTATATTTTGGTCTTCTTAATATTCATCTTTCTACTCTTTTTTAGTAGTTCAAGTGCATAAAAATCACTGCTATACAGGCTTTTGGATTTGATTAAAATATGATAGGTGCAGATTAGGAAAGCCTAAATTAAGAAATACATATATCACATTTTACTTCAATATAACAATAAATGTTTTTATTAGGTGAAACCAGGCATGTAACTACATGCTTCTGTTATGTAGAAAGATCATAAAATCTAATCACTTTTGTGAAGTTATCTTTCATGAATCTAAAATAAGCCAAAAAATTCAACCACAAACTGTCTAAGCATCGCATATTTGCTAAAAATTACTAAGCCAACATTACAGACAATTAAAATTTATCCATACACATTTCCTTAGCGATTCCCATGTCTTTAGATCTTGTTTTCTTCATTCATCTTTACTGAATTCACGTATAGTAAGCAACCATATATTAACTTCTCACATTAACTGAGAAAAAATGAATGTAGAGTTTTGTTTCTTTATTCAAGGTCAATTTACCAGCAGCTCAGCTTGGAAGCAAACACTGATTTTTACCCAAAACAAGCTATAGTGTGAAATTTACTAGCATGCAAGTTCCTCCTATGAAATTTCAGGTCAGGATCATAGGCAGTGTCTTACCGAACCAACTGTGTTTTTGGTTTCCTAGTTTCCTACAGAGTCATCACAACATGTGAGGTTAAACAGTACCCGAATCATATTGTAGATCCTCAACAATTGCCACATAGGCAAAAACATAGAGGTTTACATCAATTTTAAATTTTATACCCATAAATGGGTCCTAATTCAATGGCTGTTTTTATTAACTAGGTAAGCCAGACAAAGATTACAATATCAAAAAAAGTTGTATTCTTTCTTTACTTTTCTTTTCTTTCTACTGTTTTTTGTTTGGTTTTGATTTGATTTTTCACATCTGTTTCAGAGTAATTTGTTTCAATGGACCTGTTGACTTTTAGAATACTTCAGAAACTAAAGAAAACAAACAAAAACACTAGATACACGTATGTGACCACACTTCATGAAGCATGCACATCCACTTGAGGTAATTTCTTATTTTTAGTTTCTGCTCCTCTTTGACTGAGGTTTTCAATTTATAACAAGGGCAGATGATGTGCTCAGCTCAATGATGTTAAAGCAACCAAAATAAAATCTATTCAATTGGTACATACTTCCCAGATAAATTTTTGAGCTCCCTCATGATTCCTGATACAGAAACTAATCATCCCCAGATTTCTGTTCAGGACGTCTCTGTTGACAGCTTCTGAAGGATATAGAAACCAGTATTCCTTCAGAGAATAAATATCCATGGTGAAACTAGTCTTTATCGGGACTATTAAAATTTATGACATAGCAAAATAAGTTAATGAATATAACCAGGTGAATTTAATTTATTGGATGTAAGGAGGTGAAACTAAATGCCAGTTTACATAATGAAAAAGAGTAAGGAAATATTTGTTTATAAATAATAGTAATCTTGAGAACAGTCACCTGCTTGAGACAAGATTCATTTTGGGTAAATAACGTTTCATAAAATTTGACAGGAATCATGTGTGAAATTAAAGATTATGAACTCTAGCAAGTAAACACCACCCACTGAGAAAAGTAACTAGATTCATGGAATTATTTTCTATTGTTTAAGATAATCTTACACACTAAAGAGAAATAAAAAGGAGACATAACTGAGCTACAAATTCAGCATATTTTCAGGATTTTGCTTTGAAATTTTTAATAAAATGTATCTATCAGATATGGCAAAATGCTGGCTTCATATTGGCATTGGTACTTTGTATATAACTTCATTTAGGGAACTGAACATTTATCATGATATACACAACGACTTACTGTAGTTATAGAAACTGTATTTTTTAATCATTGTTTTTTTCTAAAATGGTAAATAGATACAACCTAGTCAGTGAGCAGTTGAATATCAAGAAGGTTCTTCATGCACATGAAACTCATCCTTATGGAAACCAATTAATTAAGGGGGTGGTGTTAGTCTTCTGTAGGAAGTGACAACAGTACTAAGCATAGTTGTTCAATTCTAAAAATCAGTGATAATTACTTAAAGAGTATTTTAAATAAAAAATGAAACCAGTGTTTTGCAACATTTATAATTTTTTAAAAATCCAATAAAAGATCTGGATGTCAATGAAGAAGTTCTATAAATTGACAGATATTGGTAACATATTAAGTAATTTTCAACCTTTTCTTAATACAATTTACAGTGTGAATTGTCTTCTCAACGTTTACATATTCAGGAAAATTTGCTCAAATAATTTATTTATAAGTTATTTAATTAAATATTTGATGAGTGGTATATTGAATAAATTGTCAAAGTAATAATAACTTCCTTTCAACTTTTATAAGACATAATCTCCAACTTATGATGAAATTTTAGTTGTAAGTAAAGAACTACAAAAAAATTTTAGAGAACAAATGAGAAGAGTTCTTGATATAATTCATCATTCTAGATATAGTTTATTTAGGTGGTGTTTGTAGAACATATCTCAAATAGGCAGTTTAGAGTGTAATGATGTCTACAATTAATTAATTAATCTGATACTATAGTTAATATTTTTATTCTTGATTCAATACAATACTTGAGTACATGTACTGCTACCACACAAATATGAGGAATTTTATATGACGAGATGAGTATAATGGCCCACTTATAAACATCATAATAAATGCCGTACACTTAGCAGTGTTCTACTCAGCATACATCATGAAACTTGAAGTTTTTATCACTTTACTAAAGGTATCAGGAGGGGCAATCATGATAATCTGAGATGAAATTTAACTAAAATAGAATATACTGAGAGATTTTCAGAGTAATGTTAAAACAACTGTCATGCATGCTGGTACTTGGATAATGTAGTATTTAAGTCCAACTTGTTTAGCAATAATGGGAGTAGTACATTCTCCACTTAGATCTATGGCCTCATTAGCAAGTGATGGTTGACTAGATTTAGAGAAGAAGACATGATTTCCCTACTGTTAAGTGGGTTTATGTCTTACTTGAAAGAACATGGCTAATTAAATGTGGGTTAATGTAAATTTAAGGGTATTTTGTTTTATTGGTCATGGTTGTGGTTAGTACATTTCATACATGTGTAGGACTACTGATTTCATTCTTCTCTATACCCACAAAAATAAGGGTAGGTCTCATTCCCCATTAAAGCCAACTTTTATGCAGAATTAGAGCATAACAGAAAACCTCAACTAGCCAAAACATAGAGAGTGGAGTTCCCAGCCACAATTTATACATCTATAACACAATTCTTATGCTTAAGGCTCAGGAAATTTCATAAAGAGGGAAAGTGGTAAGAGTCAGAGAATGATGAGGTATGCTGCAAGAATTTGTCTTCTAGATAAAGCAAGAAATCTAAACAGATGACATTTCAAAAACATGGCTGCTTAAATAAGATATGGACAATAACAATATTAGTTATCATAGCAAAATAAATGGAAAAAATCTAAAAGCAACTCCTTTTATATGAAGAATTAAAAGGAACTAATGACAACTGAGTGAGGCAGAAATATTTTGGCCTAAATCAGGCCACCTAATACCAAGTAGTCAGCCTTAAAATGAACATACATAAGCATCAGGAAAAAAACTATATATATATATATATATGTATATATATATAATATATTATATATATAATGACATTAATGTACCTGTAGTTACTATGAAAATTCAAGTTTCTAGATGAATTACAGTAATAATAAAAGCTTATATAACCATTAAGGAGTTAAGTAATTTCTCCAATATTTCTTAAATATCAATCCTAATTGGAACTTCCTTGTAAGGAAAACATTACAGATAGGCAATGGTAATAATAACATTTCTTACCACATCTTATCATAACATTTCCATCAGTTTTACTCTGTAATATAAAAAAGTGTAATGTTATCTTAGCTGTAGGTGCTCCTAGTTAATCCCCACTGTGTCTTAAAAGTCTTAAATGCTAAGTTTTCAATACAGACAATAATGCATAAATTATAATCATATTTGAAGGTATACTCAAGTTAGATACAATATATTTATATTTTTGATAGATAATACATGTATTTTTATATATTTTCCACTTACAAAACATTTCCCTGATGAAGCAATTAGTTTGTATCATTTAAATGGAAGTAGGATGAATAGGTTAGCGTGCATTCCAAATAATAGCAGTTTAATTGTCAAGAAACAACACATAATAGAAAAAGATTTAAGGCTAAGGTGTGCTCAGTAGTAGAGCATTTATCTAACTTGTGCAAAGTTCTGAAATAATAACAAGCACCACAGAAAAATAAGTAAATAACATAAAATAAAAACCAAAATATTAATCTTTCAATATTGTGAAATTCAGATTTAGTTTAATTGGTCTCATAAAATGCTTACATATGTATATGTATATATCTCACATATGTATATAAATTATCACACATATATATACTGTAAAATTTCATATTAAATTGTCTCTGTAATACTGAAAGACATTTAAAATATTAATTCTTCATGAGGTTTTTAGTTGCATGAAATAATCCATAACTTTCCTTTGGCATTATTACTGGAAAATCAGTTACAGACTTGTGAATGCTAACAGAAAAAAAAACATTATCATTTCAGTCTTCATTTATAACTGCTATACCTCCTGAAATGTTTACTAATCCAACAAAATATCATATCTCCCCTTATTCTTATTCCTAATATTATAGCAATAAAGAAAACTTTTTTAATTATATTAGAGAGAAACAGTCATTTGTTTCCTTATTCATTGATTCATAGTCACTATTTCATTTTTTCACAAAATAATAATGAGGTTCTTCACCAGAAAACAGATGCTGTGCTAAATTTACTGAGAAATGAATGAAAATAACAATAACTCACTGGGTAATATAAATGTAGAGTTCATTAGGATCAGTGTCAATGAAGGTATTAATTGAAATCCATTAAAAATGTTTAAAATGAAGACAATGCTTAATGAGTAGTATTCATACAAGCATAGTTAGAGTTGAGTAAACAATAGGAGGCTGGTAAACACTGTAATTTACAATAGTGTTGATAAATTCAGAGGAATTTAAAAGGCTACTGAGATACAGAGAGATTTGGAGCTATCCTGAAGAGGAGTCACATGACAGGAGTCAGTGATACATTTCCAATTCACACCTGAATCTGAAGAAAAAGGACTATTATAATGAAACATATTGTACATTTCCCTCCAGATTCACCTCCCTTTTTTGTTTTGCATTATTTAGATTCAACTATGTGCCTTAAGGAGAATATTAAAACACAATCCATGTAGGTCAACCTCAAGTGAACCAGAACATAACCAAGAAGAGTGAAAGTTTGAGGTATAAGTGTGAGAAAGGTGGATGATCAAATAGGGTAGAATTGTACAGTTTACTTTTTACGATGGTTCTGCCTTCACTCTTGTTCTTTATTCAGAAGTCATCTGAGTTTTATGTGAAGAATATGAGGCCATACAAGAAGTAACTTTTTGTTTGTTTATTTGTTTTTTATGTGCTCATTTACAGTCAGTTGTTCCACAGGAAGCCATGATCACAACTTCACATGCTTTAGAAGCTAACAGGAAGACAGAATGACAGTTAAAGTGCATATAGAAATTCCTCTCAGCCTCTCTGCATTGTAAAGAAATTCGTTATGCCCTTTATCCATTGCTCTCTGTCCCAAATTCTATAGTCTTGGTGGTATCACTTATTTTATAATATTGGGTATAATAACTTTTTGGTTGATACAATTTTTAATTTCAAAGTATCCTTGATGCAATACTATTTTGTCATTTTACATTTTTGATAGACTTCATTGAATGCAGTGAGAGGCACTCTGGTTACAGTTCTTTTGAGTTTATGTCACATAAATCTGTTTTCTCTTAAGTATATGGTCAGTCACAAGAGGGGGATGATTAAGGCATTGCTATACCTAATAATTCACTTTTTCACAAATGTCTAATTGATTAGAATATGTAATCTTCTTTATGTAATATACCTATACTTAGATTCTTTGAAAGATACCCTCCTTTATAAATTTGAGACATTGAACATAAGGCTAGAACAATGGAGCAGTGAATGTAACTGATTCACTATGTTACTAAGAGAACAGAAGTAAAACAGTACTATATTTCCACAAACACAAGTTCTCTCCCTTCAATATCTTGCACTGTATATTAGATCCTGAGTGAAAGTGCGTATTGTGATTTACAGACCAATATGTTATCATCCTTGGATATTAGTTAGCTCCTAGTCACTCTAAATGTATTTTACACATTTGATATTATAAATCATTCAGTCATGGAGATCTTGCCAATCTCAGTCTTTTGTCCAGAAGTCTGTTAACACACTTGTTTAGGATAATGTTTCCTTCTGAAAGTCCTGTTAAGTCAAGTAACAGGATGTTATTTGCTGCTTTCTAACATTGTATAGATATATCTTTTTACAACTTTTGGGCAAAAAAAGCATACTAAATTATCATGCACATCAAAAAATTTTGAGTTTTGATATGTTAATATCAAAACTCAAAATAACAAAAATATTACAAATAACAGTATGCTGTGAATTTTAAATTGAGACTCTCCCTGGAAAATTGTGATCATTCTTTGAAGTATAGGAGGATTTTACTTACATCATATCTATCAAGCACCAATATGATACTCCTACTATTTGAAGCTTGCTTAATTTTCAAGCTGTTTTATAAAATAAATGATAGTTGAATTTGTTTGAAAAATCAGATATCTGTATTTTAATGATCAGCCCTTATTTTCTAATTTCTGTTGCTTTTCCAAAATTGGGATAAATGTATAACTATAATTGAAGTTTGCTTTTGCATATACTTACTAATAACTCTCATATACCTATAGAGATAAGGAACTATTAGTTTATCTTCTCTTCATATTCAATAGTTCTTCTTCTATTATGAACTTTCCATTTTAAAATTTATCCTTCTTTTCAGGACCTTGCCATGTGGCTGTGTAACATCATTTTAGAGATATTACAAATGAACTCTGTGTATATCCCAGGTATTTTAAGAATCATTTCACAGAAATTCAGATGAAAAATGAATGTAATCTACTTTTGCCTAATAATAAAGTATCATCTGGCCTCAGCTGGGCTCCTATGACAGAACTTGATAAAACATTTGATGAAATCTTGATTAGACCACACAAAGCATGGTATTTGGGAAACATCAAGTGTGATTTCTTTTTTTTATATAACTCTAACCCTAATGTGCCTTGGGATGAATAAAATAATCAGTTTAAAATATGTGTCCTAATGATGTGTTTGTCATGAAACAAGAGCATAGAATTCCTTCATCAACATTTCTGGTGATGTCTTTTGATTTAGTTCACTGCTGATTTCTAAATATTTTAGTGATGGAATGATTTTTGAGAGCTCTGGTATATTTGAAATTATTTTTTTTGGTTAATTTGTATGGTCCATGCTGGACAAGAAAGGTTATAAATCCAATGATTTTGTTTTTCTTTGTGTAAGTTTAGAAGACAAAAAGATAAATGGATATTCAAAAATGATATTGAGAGTTTGTTGTTTTTGTTCTAAAGGTAGTGACTTCATACTTTGTAGTTTTTATTTTAGTTCATCCATTTTCTTACATAACATAATTATTTGATGTTATTACTATAGTTATAAAATTTTTCCTTTCTTAGAAGTTTTCATTTATTTGCTTCATTGTAAATACATTTCCACAAAATATGTTGTTGAGTTTGTGGTTTTAAAAAATATTTACAGACTTGTTAGTTGTACTCTTTGTAAATATAGAAATATGTGTGTGAGTGTACACATGAGTTTGATGATGGAGGAAGTACAGATTCTTACAAAAGCCTTACTTCATGACCTCCTTCCAGAAACATCTTTTACTAAATAACAGTATCACATATGTTTAAGGATTACAATATCCAGTCCGTCAAGTTTTCTACTTTTATCTTATTACAGTTTACTCATATGATATGTCCAATACAGCAAGTGTGGGATTATGTAGAAAGTTTCTCCACAAAGATTTAGAAGGGCAAAATGTATTTAGATCTTGCAGGTCCCATAGACTAAATACAGACAAATGCACCATAGGTCTGCTTTCCAGTAACTGTGTCTCCACTTCCACTGTTCCATCTCATATGGGTCTTGCTACAACAGCTCAAATTTGTCTGAGGAAATATGTAATATAATTAAGGAAATAACTATACACATACCAGAAATTTGTTTGTGACATGATTTCTAGGAGAATATGACAAAATACATATTTATCCCAAACACAGAATTCATGAGAGGCCAAAGAAGGTCCAATTTTATGAACCAATAAACTCACTGTGGTAACTAACAAGCCCAAGGGTGAAAGGTTTCTTGTGGTAGTGTCAATGGCTGAAAAAGAAATTTGATTCATGATGCATGAAATTCTACTTCACCCTGAGTGACAAGACAAAATACCAATAATTTGAACGTACTCTGCACAAATTCTGGCAGTTCAAAAAATCCAAAATCCTGATGCCTTTATGACTTATATAACTTTTGGGGATTGTGAGTTTTGGGCTTTCTATGGGAGTGAACTGAAGAAGTAGATTCTTGAGAAAGATTCCAAAATTACAAAGCAAACAAATGTTGCTTTCTTTCCATATGCATGCCCCCCTCCAAAAAAAACTAAAAAAGAAACATAGCAATGCTTTTTGTTGTCTTTGATAGTCACTCTGAAATATGTTTAGGCTGCAGACCTTGTGGCAAATAGGCATTAGTAGTTAATAATAAGATAATTATAGATTGTAGTGCAGAGTTCTCTGAACTGTTACCTGAGAGAAAACCAGAGTCCTGCATATGAAACACACCATAATCTCACTATTAGAAGGACAGATTTAGAAAACAAAGAGGATTGATCAGGTCTTATACTTCAACCCAGGAATGTTCAGGAATTAAATATGAATCCAGCACATAATTTTGTGTCAATTTAGATTTTTATTGATTATTTTGGTTTCTGTTGACCAAAATATACAGGAGAATTAATGACATTGAATTTCTTATAAGTCACCAAGATTACATTAAAAATACAACCTTTATTAAAAGTTTTAAATAATTTATTCTGTCCTCTATGTTTTACTTGAATATATTCTCATTATTAATCAGAAAAGTTAAAATGATAATTTTTAAATTAATTTTTTTTAATTTTCCAAATGTTCTCTAGTAGAATATATTCCGCATAAAGGGATTGTGATTATACATAGACATTTCTGGATTTTTCTTTAGGTTTATATTTCTTGCTATCAATTATTTTAATTCATTCTTTCTACCTTGAACCTCTTCACCCAAAGCTATTTTTATGAAATTTTACTATTGTTGTTGTCATTGTTTGCTTATTTGAGGCCTACTATATTTTACTATTGCCTGCATGAACATAGGTATCAGGTTATTTACCTGAGCAAGGTCTTACCAGTGACTACCATGGTAGTTATGGTTTCATACCTCTTCATGACTTTATCTTCCTCTAGTGGATCTTGGGGGATGGAATCTTAGGATACCTTCTTTCATACTGTATGATGAAATGTTGATGAGACTGTCTCTTTGTAGGCCTTACTCAGATAGCCATTTCGGGTAATAATGCACATTGAAACAGCCATGCCCTGTTGTACAGACTAACTTTTTTTAAATGTGCCTCACTTCCTCTAGCAAGTTCTATCAAGTGAAAAAATGATGTCTATACTCAGAAATTTACTAAGGAGACAAAAGTACCATCTCATATACTTTTTCTAAAATCTTTAAGAAGAGTTGTTGATTCCCAACAACTTTTCTATAACTTTTCTAGTTGTATTTGTTTGCTTTAGCAGAATACATTAAGAGCAGAATATACATAAGATCCATTAAAGGCAATTAATTCCACTTATATTTACAAATTTGCTTTCTATGAAGGCCTCAGGAAGCCTGGGTTTTGTCTGACAATAAAAATTATTTTAGATAACACACTCTTTCTTCCTTCTCTCATTTACATTAATTAAGCCATGAAAAATGTAACTTTTTGGTGTCATCACCTTGACAATGATGGGACACAGAAGCAATAGTCAACTAATTATTCAAGATTTTTGAAGTTGATTATTATTGTTAGCTTTTTATTTTAAGTTTTAGAATATTGTAGTCTTCCTACCCTTTGTATTCCTATCACCAAACCCCCTTTTATAACTCTTCTCTCTTTGAAATTCATGCTCTTTATTTATTCTCATAACCAGCATATATATATATATATATATATATATTTGATACAATATAAAAATTTGATACATCAGTCAAAAAATGTAAAATCTAAAAAAGTATCCAGACACAAAATATTCAGGAAATCAGTTACTTTGAAAAGACCTAACCTAAAAAAATTATAGGAATAGAAGAAAGTGAAGTATCCCAGTTCCAAGGCAGAGAAAGTATACGCAGCAAAATCATAGAAGAAAAAATTTCCAACCTAAAGAAAGAGATGTGTGTATGTGTGTAATATATATATATATGCAAGAAGGTTATGGGACATCAATTTGACTGCACCAGAAAAGAAATCCTCCTGCCACATCATAATGATCAAAACACACATAAACTACTGAACACAGGATACTGAAAGTGGTGAATGAAAAGGGTCAGGTAACATACAAAGGCAGACCTGTCAAATTGCACCCAATTTTTCAACAGAAACACTAAACACTAGGAGGGAGTGTGCAGGTACCTTGAAAACTGTATAAAAAAAAAAAAACCAAACAACAAAAAACCCAAAAAACTGACAGATAGCAACCTAGGCTGCAAAACTCTCAGACATCATAGATAGAGAAAACAAGATATTTCAAAAAAATCCAACTTTAAACAATATGTATCCAGAAATCCAGCCCTACAGAGAATACAAGGAGGAAAACTTCAACAGAAGAAAGATAACTGCATACAAGGAAAGACAGAAAACAAGTAACTACATACCAGCAAAAATAAGAAAAGTACATTCAAACTTACAAAAGAACACTCAACCATCAACATAGAGAAGGGGAGGGGGAGGGATTAGGGGGATGTTTGCCTGGAAACCAGGAAAGGGAATAACACTTGAAATGTAAATAAGAAACACTCAAGTTAATAAAAAAAAACAAGAAATAATAATCACTGATCATTATTATTGCTCAACATCAATGGACACAATTCTCCCCCAAAAAGGCACAGGATGACAGATTCAAAACAAAAAGAATATTCATCATTTTGCTGCATACAAGAAACGTACCTCAACAATAAAGGTAAACATTAACTCAGAGTATAGATCTAGAGAAAAAGTTTTTCAAGAAAACAGAATCAAGAAGCAAGTTGGAGTAGCCATTCTAATATGTAGTAAAATAAAATTTCAACCAAAATTAATCAAAAGAGACAGGGAAGGATCCTTTATACTCATCTAAGGCAAAATCTACCAAGGTGATTTCTCAGTTCTGAACATTTATACCCTAAGTACAAGGGCACAAATTTTTGTAAAGGAAACACTGCTAAATCTTAAATTGCACATGAAACCACACACATTCACAGTTGGCTATATCACCATACAACTCTTACCAAAGAACAGCTCATCTAGACCAAAATTTAACAAATAAATAACAAAACTAAGAGACAATGTAAATTGAAAGAACCTAACAGACATCTATTGAATATACATAGGAATACAAATTATTTTCAGGATCCTTCTCCAAAATTGACCATAAGGTTAGCCATAAAGTGAGCCTCAACAGATACAATAAGGTGAAATTAATTACTTACATCTTACCAGACCATCATGGATTAAAGCTAACTTCAACAGCAAAGGAAACACTAGAAAACATACACACTCATAAAAATTGAACAACTCATACTCAATCATATGTGGGTCTGAAATGAAATAAAGAAACAAATTAAGGGCTTTCTAGAATTCAATGCAAATGAAGGCACAGCATACCCAAATTTATAGTACATAATGAAAGCAATGTTAAGAGAAAAGTCCATAGCAGTACGTGCCTTTATAAAGAAAGTAGAATTTTCTGATTCCATCAATTTAAAATACATCTACATATTCTGAAAGAAGAAGAAGAAAGAAGAAATGGGAAAAGGAGGAGGAAAGAAGAAGTAGAAGAGGAGGAAGAGAAAAAGAGGAAGAGGAGGAAGAGAAAAGGAGGAGAAAGCAGATTAGGAGGAGGAGGAAGAGGTGGAAGAGGAGGAAGAGGGGGGAGGAGGAGAAAAAGAGGGAAAGGAAAAGGAGAAAGCAGAGCAGGAGGAGGAGGAAGAAGAAGAAAGAAAGAAAGAAAGAAAGAAAGAAAGAAAGAAAGAAAGAAAGAAAGAAAGAAAGAAAGGAAGGAAGGAAGGAAGGAAGAAAGAAAGAAAGAAAGAAAGAAAGAAAGAAAGAAAGAAAGAAAAAAAGAAAGAAAGAAAGAAAGAGAATTAGATTTCTGCTTTGAGGGACACATGAACCAACAAGCAGCCTGGGACAGGATCCTTCCAGGTTCCACCTGTCGCCAGAGCTGGCATGCTTCCACAGCTCTATGTACTCAGATCCCCTGGGGAGAGAGAACTCTCAGAAATGCAGCCAATCCCGAGAATATAGGGCAGACGACCACTTCTGCTCACATTCCTGTCCCAAGAGGAACCCACCTGGACAATCTGGAACAGAGGAGCAGTCGGGGACAAGATCCTTCTATCTTCTGAATGTGTTCAGAGCTGACCCTGTGATACAGCTCCCTATACCCACATCACACAGGGCGAGAGTCAGTCTCCCTGAGTGCTAACACACAGATTTACCAAAGGGTCAAGACATTGTCAGAGTGAGCAAGACCAGCTAACACCAAAGATAATCACATGGCAAGAAGAAAGCACAGGAACCTAAGCAACAGAAAACAAGACTACATGGTATAATCAGAGCCCAGTTCACCCACCAAAGCAAATAGTGGATATCCCAACACACGGGAAAAGCAGGATTTGGTTATAAAATCACATATCATGATGATGATAAAGGATTTTAAGAACATAAATAGCTCCCTTTAGAAAAAATACAGGACAACACAGGTAAACAATTAGCCCTTAAAGAGGAAACACAAAAATCCCTTAAAGAATTACAGGAAAACATAAACAAAGAGGTGAAGGAATTGAACAAAACCATCCAGGCTCTAAAAATGGAAATAGAAAAAAAAAAAAGAAAAGAAATCACAAAAGGAGACAACTGTGGAAACAGAAAACCTAGGAAAGAGAAGAGGAATCACAGAGGCAAGCATCACTAACAGAATACAAGACACAGAGGACAGAATCTCAGGGGCCAAGGAAAACATTGACACAAACTTCAAAGAAAATGTAAAATGCAAAATGCTCCTAACCCAAACAATGGAGAAAATCCAGGATGCAATGAGAAAACCAAACCTAAAGATAATAGGTAGAGAAGAGAACAAAGTCTCCGAACTTAAAGTGCCAGTAAATATCTTCAACAAACTTATAGAAAACTTTCCTAACCTAAAGAAAGAGATGCCCATAAACACAAAAGAAGCCTACAGAACTCCAAATAGATTGGACCAGAAAAGAAATTCTTCCTGACATCTAATAGTCAAAACATCAAATGCACAAAACAAAGAATATTAAGAGCAGTAAGGGAAAAGGGTCAAGTAACATATAAAAGCAGAACTATCAGAATTACACCAGACTTCTCACCAGAGACTAAGGAAGCCAGAAGATACTGGTTTTTCATACAGACTCTAAGAAAACACAAATGCCAGCTGAGGCTACTATATCCAGAAAGACTCTCAATTAAAATGGATAGAGAAACCATTATTCAATGACAAAACCAAATTTACACAATATCTTTCCACAAATTGAGCCCTTCATAGGATAACAGATGGAAAACTCCAACACAAGGCAGGAAACTATACCATATAAAAAGCAAGAAACAAGGGGTTGGGATTTAGCTCAGTGGTAGAGCGCTTGAGTAGCAAGCGCAAGGCCCTGGGTTTGGTCCCTAGCTCTGAAAAAAAAAAAAAAAAGAAAGAAAGAAAAGAAAAGAAAAAGCAAGAAAATAATTGTCTTGTAATAAACCCAAAAGAAGAAGGTCACACAAACATAATTCCAACTTTAACAACAAAAAATAACAGGAAACAACAATCACTATTGCTCAATACCTCTTAACGTTAATGGAACCTCTTCTCCAATAAAAAGACATAGACTAACAGACTGGATACAGAAAGAGGACCCAACATTTTGCTGTATATAGGAAATGCACCTCAGTGATAAAGACAGATGCTACCTAGAGTAAAAGTCTGGAAAATATTTTTCAAAGTAACTGGTCCACACACACAAAAAAAATCTGGAGTATCCACTCTAATATCAAATAAAATCAAATTTCAACCAACAGTCATCAAAAAAAGATAAGGAAGGACACTGCATGTTCATCAAAGGAAAAAAAAATTCACCAAGATGAACTTTCAGTATTGCATATCTATTCTCCAAATGCAAAGGCACCTACATTCATAAAAGAATCCTTACTAAAGCTCAAACCACACATTATACCTCACACAATAATAGTGGGAGAGTTTAACACTCCATGCTCAGGAATGTGCAGAACATGAAAACAGAAACTAAGTAGAGATACAGAGAAGCTAATAGAAGTTATGAACCAAATGGATATCACAGATATCTATAGGACATTTCATTCTAAAACAAAATAATATAAATTCTTCTCGGCACCACATGTTACTTTCTCCAAAATTAACCATGTAATTGTTCACAAATCAAGCCTTAGCAGATACAAGTAAATTGAAATAATTCCATGTATCCTATCAGATTACCATGGACTAAGGCTGGTCTTCAACAACAACAAAAATGACAGAAAGCCCACATATACAGTGAAGTTGAACAATGCTTTACTTAATGATAATTTGGTCAAGGAATAAAGAAAGAAAGAAATTAAACTTTTTAGAATTTAATGAATATGAAGGCACAACATACCCAAACTTATGGGACATGATGAACGCAGTGCTAAGCAGAAAATTCATAGTTCTGAGTACCCTGAACAAGAAACCGGAGATAGTGTGCACTAGAAGCTTGACAGTACACCTAAAAGCTCTAGAACGACAAGAAGCAAATATATCCAAGAGGAGTAGGTGGCAGGAAATAATCAAACTCAGAGTTGAAATCAACAAGGTAGAAACAAAAAGAACTATACAAATAGTCAACAAAACCAGGAGCTTATTCTTTAAGAAAATCAACAAGATAGATAAACCATTAGCCAGACTAACCAGAGGGCACAGAAAGTGTATCCAAATTAACAAAATTAGAAATGAAAAGGGAGACATAACAACAGAATCACAGGAAAATAAAAAAGTCATCAGATCCTACTAGAAAAGCCTATATTCAACTAAACTGGACAATCAGGATGAAATGGACATTTTTTCCGGATACCAAAGTTTCATCAAGATCAGATAAACCATCTAAACAGTCCCATGATTCCTAAAGAAATAGAACTATTTATTAAAAGTCTCCCGACCAAAATAAAAAAATAAGTCAAGGACCATATGTATTTAGTGCAGAATTCTACAAGACCTTCATAGAAGACCTAATACCAATACTGTCCAACATATTCCATAAAATAGAAACAGAAGGTACTCTACCCAATTCATTCTATGAAGGCATAATTATGCTTATACATAAACCACAGTAGTACCCTCCAAAGAAAGAGAACTTCAGACCAATTTCCCTCATGAATATTAATGTAAATATACTCAATAAAATTTTGCATACTGATTCCAAGAACAGATCAAAACAATCATCAATCATGATCAAGTAGACTTCATCCCTGGGATACAGAGATGGCTCAATTTATGGAAATTCATCAATATAGTCTACTATATAAAAAAACTCAAAGGAAAAAAAAACACACATTATCATCTTATTACATGCTGAGAAAGCATTTGACAAGATACAGTACTCCTTCAGGTTAAAAATCTTGGAAAGATCAGGAATTCAAGACCCATAACTAAATATAGTAAAAGCAATAAACAGCAAACCAGTAGCCAGCATCAAACTAAATGGAGAGAATGTTGAAGCAATCCCATTAAAATCAGGGACTAGACAAGACTGCCTACTCTCTCCCTATTTATTCAAAAAGTACTCAAAGACTGAGGCAGAACCAAAAGGTCAATGGGATGCTAATTGGAGAGGAAGAAGTCAAAAGTATCACTATTTGCAAATAATATTATAGTATTCTTAAGTGACACTGAAAGTGCCACAAGAGAACTACTAAGAATGATAAACAACTTGAGCGAAGTGGTAGGATATAAAAATTAACTCAAACAAATCATTAGCCTTTTTCTACTCAGAGGATACACAGGCCAAGAAAGAAATTAGGGAAATGACACCATTCACAACAGTCACAATGATATAAAATACCTTTGTGTGACTCTAACCAAGCAAGTGAAAGATCTGTATGACAAGAACTTCAAGTCTCTGAAGAAAAAGTTTGAAGGAAATCTCAGAAGATGGAAAGATCCTCCAATCTCAAGCATTGGCAGGATTAATATTGTAAAAATGGACTTATTACAAAAAGTTGTCCACAGATTCAGTGCAAGACCCATCAAAATTCGAACTCACTCCTTCATAGAGTTGGAAATAGCAATTTGCAAATTCATTTATAGCAAAAAACCCAAGATTGAGAAAACTATCCTCAACAGTAAAAGAACATCTGGTGGAATCACCTTCCCTGACATCAAGCAATAATACAGAGTAATAGTTATAAAACTGTATGGTATTGATACAGAGACAGGCAGGTAGCTCAAAGGAATAGAACTGAACACCCAGAAATGAACCCACAAACTGTGGTCACTTGATCTTTCACGAAGTCTCTAAAACCATCCTGTGGGGAAAAGATAGCATTTTCAACAAACGATATAGGTTCAACTGGAGGTCAGCATGTAATAGAATGCAAATTGATCCATTCTTATTGTCCTGAACAAAACTCAAGTCCTAGTGGATCAAGGACCTCCACATAAAACCAGATATACTCACAGTAATAGAAGAAAGAGTGGGGAGGACCCTCAATCACATGGGCACTGGGATAATTTTCTAAAGAGAACACTAATGGCTTATGCTCTAAGATCAACAAATGAGACCACCTAAAATTATAAAGCTTTTGTAAGGCTAATGACCCTGTCATTAGGACAGAAGGGCAACCAATAGATTGGGAAATATTTTTACCATTCCTACATTTGATAGAGGGATAGTATCTAATATGTACCAAGCACTCAAGAGTTAGACTCCTCAAAGTCAAATAACCTTATTGAAAGTTGGGGTACAGAGCTGAACAAAAAATTCTCAGTTGAGGAATCCCAAATGGCCAAGAAGCACCTAAAGAAGTATAAGTTAAATCCTTACTCATCAGAAAAATACAAATCAAACCAAACCTGAGATTCTACATCACATCAGTCAGAATGGCTAAGTTCAAAACTCAGGTGACAACAGATGCTGACAAGGATTTGGAGACTGAGGAACACTCCTATATTTTTGGTGGTATTGCGAGCTAGTACAACAATTCCTGAAATCAGTCTGGAGGTTCCTTAGATAATTGGACATAGTACTACCTGAGCACCCCATTATACCACTCCTAGGCATATACCTAAAAGATGCTCCAACATATAACAAGGACTCATGTTCTACTTTGATAATAGCAGCCTTATTTGTAATAGGCAGAAGCTAGAAAGAACCCAGATGCCCTTGATTGGAGGAATGGATGGAGAAAATGTGGTACGTCTATAAAATGGAGTACTACACAGCTATCAAAAACAATGACTTCATGAAATTAATAGGCAAATGGATGAAACTAGAAAATATCATCCTGAGTGAGGTAAGCCAAACACAAAAACACACATGGTATGCACTCACTGATGAGTGGGTATTAGCCCAGAAGTTCATATTACCCAAGATACAATCCACAGACCACATGAAGCTCAAGAACAATTACAACCAAAGTGAGTATGCTTCAGTCTTTCTTAGAAGGGGAACAACGATATTTATATATAGGAGATAGGAAGACAAAGATGAATGCAGAGACCGAAGGAATGTCCACTCAGAGCCTGTCCCACCTGAGGATCTCGCTGATATACATACAGACACCAAACCCAGACAATATTGCTGATGCCAAGAAGTACATGGTGACAGGAGCTTGTTATACCTGTCTCCTGAGAGGCTTAGTCAAGGCATTAAAAATGCAGAGGCAAATGCTTGCAGCCCACCATTTTACTGAGAACAGGGTCCCCATTGCAGGAGTTAGAGAAAGGATTGAAGGATCTGAGGGGTTTTCAGTCTCATAAGAACAGTAATACCAACCAACTAGAGCTCCCAGGGAACCGCCATCTAAAGTGTACCGGTTGACAGACATAGGGCTCCAGCTGCACATGTAGCAGAGGATGGCCTTGTTGGGTACCAATGTAAAAAGAAGCCCTTGGTCCTGCCAATGCTGAATCCTCCAGTGTATGGGAGTAACGGAGATCATGTTTATAAACAATCTGTTCACATTCAAGAAATCAGTAGAGAATTAATGAAACCAAAAGTTGGTTCTTTAAGAAAATCAATAACATAGAGAAACCCTTATCCAACCTAACCAAGAGAGAGAGAGAAAGAGAGAGAGAAACTGTACCCAAATTAACAAAATCAGAAATGAAAAGACATAACACCAGACATTGAGGAAATTCAAAGAATTATTAGGTTTTTATTCAAAAGCCTGTACTTGACAAAATTGGAAAAATATTAACAAAATGGACAATTTTCTAGAAACCATTGACCAAAGTTAAATCAAGATCTGTTAAACTATTTTAACAGTCCTACAACTCCTAAAAATAAAGAAACAATCATTACGAAAAATCTAGCAAAAAAAAAAAAAAAAAAAAAAAAAAGGAGCTCCCTGCACCCAAATCCCCTGGGAGGGAGAGCTAGACCTTCAGAGGGTCAGACATGCCTGGGAAGCCAAAGGAGATTAATCTCGGCCCACATTTCTGATTCTAGAGGAAAACGTCTAGCGCCATCTGGGACTTCTGGTTGCTGCCCTCACGGAGAACTGAAACCCAGCTCTGAGAAGGGAATCCCAGGCATGAGACCAGAGATAAGACCAACTTTTCTGCTCTAAGTGACCTGCCTGATGAACTAAGGACACACACCCACAGGAACACCTGAAGACCAGTAGACAGGAACAACTACACAACTGAAAGCAAAACACTCTGTTCCCATACCTGGCTGAAAGAAAACAGAAAAACAGGTCTACAGCACTCCTGACAGACAGGCCTATAGGACGGTCTAACCACTGTCATAAATAGCAGAACAAAGTAACACCAAAGACAACGTGATGGCAAGAGGCAAGCTCAGGAACCCAAGCAACAGAAAGCAAGACTACTTGGCATCATCGGAGCCCAATTCTCCCACAGAAGCAAGCACAGAATATCCAAACACACCATAAAAGCAAGATCTAGATTTAAAATCACATTTGATCATGATGATTGAGGACTTCAAGAAAGATATAAAGAACTCCCTTAGAGAAATGCAGGAAACTACAAATAAAAAAGCAGAAGCCTAGAGAGAGGAAATGCAAAAATCCCTGGAAGAATTACAGGAAAACACAATCAAACAGGTGAAGGAATTAAAAATGGAAATAGAAGCATAAAGAAAGCACAAAGGTAGACAACGCTGGATGTAGAAAACCAAAGAAGAGACAAAGAGCCGTAGATACAAGCACCACAAACATAATGGAAGAGATAGAGATAGAAAAGAGAATCTCAGGAGCAGAAGATTTCAAAGAAATCATCGACACAACTGTCAAAGATAATATAAAACAGAAAAGGCTACTGGCCCAAAACATACAGGAAACCCAGGACACAATGAGAAGATCATAGCTAAGGATAATAGGTATAGAAGAGAGTGAAGACTCCCACCTCAAAGGAACAGTAAATATCTTCAACAAAATCATAGAAGAAGACTTCCCCCACATAAAGAAAGAGATGCCCACAAACATACAAGACGTCTACAAAACTCCAAATAGATTGGACCAGAAAAGAAAATCCTCCCAGCACATAAGTCAAAACACCAAATGTACAAAACAAAGAAAGAATATTAAAAGCAGTAAAGGAAAAAGGTCAAGTAACATATAAAGGCAGACCTATCAGAATCACACCAGACTTCTCACCAGAGACTATAAAAACCAGAAGATCCTGGATAGATGTCAATCAGACCCTAAGAGAACACAAATTCCAGCCCAGGTTACTGTATCCACAAAACTCTCAATTAACATAGATGGAGAAACCAAGATATTCCATGACAAAACCAAATTTAGACAATATCTTTCTACAAATCCAGCCCTACAAAGGATAATAAAGTGTAAAACCCAACACAAGGAGGCAAGCTACACCCTAGAAAAATCAAGAAACTAATCGTTTTGCAATAAGACAAAGAGAAGACAGGCACAAGCAAAATCTCGCATCCAAACACGAATATAACAGGAAGCAACAATCACTATTGCTTAATATCGCTCAACATCAATGGACTCAATTCCCAAATAAGAAGACACAGATTAACAAACTGGATATGCAATTAGGACCCAACATTTTGCTGCCTACAGGAAACACACTTCAGAGACAAAGACGGCCACTACTTCAGATTAAAAGGCTGGAATACAAATTTCCAAACAAATGGTCTGAAGAAGCAAGCTGGAATAACCATTCAAATATCGAATAATATCGATTTTCAAGCAAAAGTCACAGAAAAAATTAAGAAAGGACACTTCATATTCATCAGAGGAAAAATCCGCCAAGATGAACTCTCAATCCTAAATATCTATGTTCCAAATACAAGGGCACGTACATACATAAAAGAAACCTTACTGAAGCTCAAAGCACACATTGTACCTCACACAATAATAGTAGGAGATTTCAATACCCCCCTCTCATCAATAGACATATCATGGGAAAAGAAATTAAACAGAGACATAAACAGACTAAAAGAAGTCATGAACCAAATGCATTTAATAGATATTTATAGAACATTCTATCTTAAAACTAAAGGATATAAATTCTTCTCACCACCTCATGGTACTTTCTCCAAAATTGCACGTATAATTAGTAATAAAACAGGCCTCAACAGATGCAGAAAGATAGAAATAACCCCATGTGTCTTATCAGACCACCACAAGCTAAAGCTGGTCTTCAATAACAATAAGGAAAGAATGCCCACATATACATGAAAGTTGTAAAATGCTCTACTCAATGATAACCTGGTAAAGGAAGAAATAAAGAAAGAAATTAAAGACTTCTTAGAATTTAATGAAAATGAAGGTACAACATACCCAAACTTATGGGACACAATGAAAGCTGTGCTAAGAGGAAAGCTCATAGTTCTGAGTGCCTCCAAAAAGAAACAGGAGTGAGTATATATCAGCAGTTTGACAGCACACCTAAAAGCTCTAGAACAAAAAGAAGTATACACACCCAGGAGGAGTAGAAGGCAGGAAATAATCAAACTCAGAGCTGAAATCTACCAAGTAGAAACAAAAAGGACTATACAAAAGAATCAACAGAAGCAAAAGTTGGTTCTTTGAGAAAAATCAACAAAATAGATAAACTCTTTGCCATACTGCCAGAGGACAAAACGAGTGTGTCCAAAGTAACAAAATAAGAAATGAAAAGGGAGACATAACAACAGAGCCAGAGGAAATTCAAAAAATCATCAGATCTTACAACAAAAGACTATGTTCAGCAAAACTTGAAAATCTGGAGAAAATGGACAATTTCCTAGACAGATACCAGGTACCAAAGTTAAGTCAGGAACAAATAAACCATTTAAACAATCCCATAACTCCTAAAGAAATAGAAGCAGTCATTAAAAGTCTCCCAACCAAAAAGAGCCCAGGTCCAGAGGGGTTTGTTGCAGAATTCTATCAGACCTTCATAGAAGACATCATACAAATACTATCCAAACTATTCCATGAAAATGAAACAGATAAAGTGCTAGTGAATTCCTTCTATGAAGCCACATTTTCTCTTAGACCTAAACCACACAAAGACCCAACAAAAAAGAGAAGTTCAGACCAAATTTCCTCATGAATATCGACACAAAGACAGTCAATAAAATTCTTGCAAACCTAATCCAAGAGCACATCAAAACAATCATCCACCATGACCAAGTAGGCTTCAGCCCAGGCATACAGGGATGGTTTAATATACGGAAAACCATCAACGTGATCCATTATATAAACAAACTGAAAGAACAAAAACACATGATCATTTCATCAGATGCTGAGAAAGCATTTGACAAAATTCAACACCCCTTCATGAAAAAAGTCCTGGAAAGAAGAGGAATTCAAGGCCCATACCTAGACATATTAAAAGCCATATACAGTAAACCAGTAGCTATATTAAACTAAATGGAGAGAAAATTGAAGAAATCCCACTAAAATCAGGGACTAGAGAAGGCTAGCCACTCTCTCCCTACTTATTCAATATAGATCTCAAATCCTTTCCAGAGCAATCAGACAACAAACAGAAATCAAAGGGATACAGATTGGAAAGGAAGAAATCCAAATATCACCATTTACAGACGATATGATTGTACACTGAGGTGATCCCAAAAGATCACCAGATAACTACTAAACCTGATAAACACCTTCAGCAAAGTTGCTGGGTATAAAATTAACTCAAATAAAGCAGTAGGCTTCCTCTACACAAAAGAGAAACAAGCCGAGAAAGAAATTAGGGAAAGGAGACCCTTCATAATAAATCCAAATAATATAAAATACCTTGGTGTGACTTTAACCAAGCAAGTGAAAGTTCCATATGATAAGAACTTCAAGCCTCTGAAGAAAGAAATTGAAGAAGATCTCAAAAAATGGAAAGATCTCCCATGCTCATGGATTGGCAGGATTAATATAATATAAATGGCCATTTTACCAAAAGCGATCTATAGATTCAATGCAATCCCCAGCAAAATTCCAACTCAATTTTTCATAGAGTTAGAACAATTTGCAAATTCATGTGGAATAACAAAAAAACCCAGGATAGCTAAAACTATCGTCAACAATAAAAGGACTTCAGGGGGATTCACTGTCCCTGAACTCCAGCATTATTACAGAGCAATAATGATAAAAACTGTATGATATTGGTACAGAGACAGAGAGATAGACCAATGGAATAGAATTGAAGAACCAGAAATGAACCCACACACCTATGGTCACTTGATTTTTGACAAAGGAGCCAAAACCATCCAATGGAAAAAAGACAGCATTTTCAGCAAATGGTGCTGGTTCAACTGGAGGTCAGCATGTAGAAGAATGCAGATCGATCCATACTTATCACCTTGTACAAATCTTAAGTCAAAATTGATCAAGGCCCTCCACATCAAACCAGATACACTCAAATAATAGAAGAAAAAAGTGGGGAATCATCTCGAACACATGGACACTGGAGAAAATTTCCAAAACAACACACCAATGGCTTATGCTCAGAGATCAAGAATCAAAAAATGGGATCTCATAAAACCACAAAGCTTCTATAAGGCAAGGACACTGTTGTTAGGACAAAACGGCAACCAACAGATTGGGAAAAGATCTTTACCAATCCTACAACTGATAGAGGGCTCATATCCAAAATATACAAAGAACTCACCTAATTAGAAGGCAGGGAGACAAATAACCCTATTAAAAAATGGGGTTCAGAGCTAAACAAAAATTCACAGCTGAGGAATGCTGAATGTCTGAGAAGCACCTAAAGAAATGTTCACATCTTTAATCATAAGGAAAATGCAAAGCAACACCTCACACCAGTCAGAATGGCTAAAATCCAAAACTCCGAAAACAGCAGATGCTGGCGAGGATTTGAAGAAAGAGGAACACTCCTCCATTGTTGGTGGAATTGCAGACTGGTACAACCATTCTGGAAATCTGTCTGGAGGTTCCTCAGAAAATTGGACATTGAACTACCTGAGGATCCAGCTATACCTCTCTTGGGCATATACCCAAAAAATGCCCCAACATATAACAAAGACATATGCTTCACTATGTTCATAGCAGTCTTATTTATAGTAGCCAGAAGCTGGAAATTACTCAGGTGCCCTTCAACAGAGGAATGGATACAGAAAATGTGGTATATCTACATAATGGAATAGTACTCTGCTATCAAAAACAATGACTTTATGAAATTCATAGACAAATGGATGGAACTGGAAAATATCATCCTGAGTGAGGTAACCCAATCACAGAAAAACACACATGGTACGCACTCATTGATAAGTGGATTATAGCCCAAATGCTCGAATTACCCTAGATGCACAGAACACGTGAAACTCAAGAAGGATGACCAAAATGCAAATGCTTCACTCCTTCTTTAAAAGAGGACAAAGAATACCCTTGGGAGGGAATAGGGAGGCAAAGTTTAGAACAGAGGATGAAGGAACGCCCATTCAGGGCCTGCCCCACATGTGGCCCCTACATATGCAGCAACCCAACTAGATAAGACAGATGAAACTATGAAGTGCAGGCTGACAGGAACCGGTTGTAGATGTCTCCTGAGAGACACAGCCAGAATATGGCAAATACATAAGCAAATGCCAGGAGCAAACCACTGAACTGAGAACAGGACCCTCGTTGAGGGAATCAGAGAAAGGAATGAAAAAGCTTGAAGGGGCTTGAGACCCCATATGAACAACAATGCCAACCAACAAGTGCTTCCAGGGACTAAGCCACTAACCAAAGACTATACATGGACTGACCCTGGGCTCCAACCTCATAGGTAGCAAGGTCCTGCCAAGACTGAACCCCAAGTGACCAGGATTGTTGGAGGGAGGACAGTAATGGGAGGAGGATGGGGAGGGGAATACCCATGCAGAAGGGGAAGGGGAGGGGTTAGGGGGATATTTGCCTGGAAACCAGGAAAGATAATAACTATTGAAATATAAATAAGAAATACCCAAATTAATAAAGATGCAGGAAAAAAAAAAGGCCAGGGCCAAAAGGCATTAAGTACAGTACGAAATTCTGACAGACTACTAAACTTTTGAAGGGTTAAAAAATATATATACTTCAAACTAGTCCACAAAATAGAAACAGAAGGAAAACTACTAAACTCATTGTAAGAAGACACAGACACCATGTTACCTAAACTACACAAAGACTCAACAAAGGAGAAAATGTCAGACTTATTTCTTTTATGAACAGTGATACAAAATATTCAATAAAATACTCACAAAATGAATTCAAGAACATAGCAAACATACCAACCATCATGATGAATTAAGCTTCATATTGGGAATGCATAAATGATTCAATATATGTAAATCCAAAAGCATAATCTGCCATATAAAAAACTGAAAGAAAAAAAGATCATCTCATGCTAAAAATCTTTGACACAATCCAACACCCCTCATTTATAATGAATTTGCAAGGTCATGATACAATGCACATAACTAAACATAATCAAAGAAATATACAACAAGCCAATATGAAACTAAATGGAGAGAAACTGAAAAAATTCCAGTAAATTTAGAAACAATGCAAGGATTACCACTCTAATCTTTTCTATTAAATATAATATCTAAATTCTAACAGAGAAATGACACAAGTAAAGGAGACCAAGGAATTACAAATTGTTAAGGAAGTCAAAGAAATTGGAAAGGAAGGGAGCCAAGTATCACTCTTTGCAGATGATATGATAATATACATAAGCAATGACAAAAATTCTACTAACGAATTCCTATAGCTGATAAAGAACTTCTGGAAAGTGGCAGGATACAAAATTATCTCAGTAGCCTTATGTACACTTGATTTTTTTTAAAGAAGCCCAAACCATACAAGGGTAAAGAGAATGTATCTCCAACAAATGGTGCTGACCTAAATGGTTGTCTCCATGTAGGAGAATGGAAGTAGATCTGTATTTACCACTCTGCACAAAACTCACATCCAAGTGGATAAAGAGCCTCAACATATAACTGCATACACTAAATCTCATAGAATAGGACTTGGGAAATACCCTTGAACACATTGGTACAGGAAATAATTTCCTGACTGGAACATCAATAGCTTAGTCTCTCATATCAAAAATTAATAATTGGGATCTCACGAAACTACAAAGCTTCTGTAACACACATGAAACTGTTAATTGGACAAAAAGGCTGCTGACAGATTGACAACAGATCTTCACCAACCTTGCATCAGACAGAGGGCTATTATCTAAAATTTATAAAGAACTCAAGAAGTTAAATGTCAACAACCCAAATAACCAAATTAAAAATGATGTACAGTACTAAACAGAGAATTTTCAACAAAGAAATCTCAAATGTCTGAAAATCACTTAAATGAAAGTTCAAATTTGTTGGTCATCAGGGAAATGCAAATCAAAATAACTCTAAGATTCCATCCTACACACATCAGAATGGGTAAGATTAAAAAAATAAAAAGATAACACATGCGGGGAAGTTTATGGAACAAGAAGACTCCTCTAGTGCTGGTGGGAGCTCAAAGGTGTACAATCACTTTAAACATCATTTTTTTTTTCTCAGACAACTGGAAATGGTTCTACCTTAAAATCCAGCTATACCACTCCCGAGAACATACCCAAAAGATTTTCCACCATCCAACAACTGCAGACACGTGCTCAACTATACATAGCAAATTTATTCCTTTTAGCTAGAAACTGGAAACAACTTAGATGACTTCCAACTGAAGAAGACATAAAGAAAATATGATGAACCTACACACGAGAATACTATTCAAACTAATAAAAACAAAAGTATGTTGACTTTTAAGTGGGCATTAGCCATAAAATACAGAATACAACTGCACAGAACCAAAGAAGTCAAACAAGAAAGATGGCACAAATGAAGATACTTGAATCTCACCTAGAAGGAGAAATAAAATAGTCATAATAGGCAGATGAAGGGAGAAAACTGAGTGGGCAAGGGAATGGGAAGAAGAATGTGGGGTTTCAGGATTAGGTGTTTGGTAGGACAGGATTAATGGCCATGTGGCTATGACAATGAATGGAAATCTACAACTGACCAGTTGGGGAGGTATAGGACATCTCTAGGATGATGCAGAGGCCTTGGATAAGGGAGGTGCCCAAGAATCAATGGCGTGTCCTTAGATACGATTCATAGCTTTGGGGTTTTAGAACCTAAAGTGACCACCTCATGTAGTTAGGCAGGAATTCCAATGGAACTATAGGGACACCAACACACACACACACAAAACTTTCATCCCAATATGTATCTTGTGTACAAGTCATGGGGGATGTAGCAGAAACAGAAAATTAATTAGGTCAGCTTGAGACCCATCCCATGTGTATGCACTAATCACTCACATTATTAATGATACTCTGACATGCTGGCAGATAAAATCTGTCTGTCTGTCCTCTGAAAAGCTCTTTCTAGCAGCTGCTTCAGCATATAAAGGCATCCACAGCTAAACAGTGGATAGATCTTCAAGACTTTTATGGTAAACAAGATGAAGGATTGCATCCTGAAGAGGATAGGTACCCCACAGGAAGGCTGACAGAGTCAACTCAACTGGACACTAAGGGTTCTCAGAAACTGAACTCCCAACCAAAGAACATTCAGGGGCTGGACCTTGGCCTCCCCACACACATGTAGCAGATGTACAACTTGAACTTCATGTGGATCCTGAACAACTAGAGTGGGGGCTGTCCCAAAAGTTTCTTTCTGTCCATGGATATATTCTGTGCTGTGCTGCCTTCTCTGGCCTCAGTGTGAGAGGATGCTTCCAGCCTTGTAAAGACTTGATGTGCCAGGGCATATTCAGTGAGATCCCATCTGCTCAGAAGAGAAGGGGACAGTGGGGGGTGGGAGGAAGGATGTATGATGGGAGTGACTAGGAGGGGATGAGTGAACAATAGGATGTAAAGTTAATGAGTAAAGAAAAAAATAATAAACCCGTCAAATTATATGGACTCTATAAACTCTATGTATGAATATATACATGCAAACTATTACCTATATCCATACAATAATTAGGGAAAAAAGGAGGCCATGAGATTATAGAAGAATGGAGGGGCTATATGGGAAATTATGTGAGAAGGGAAGAAGAGGGAAGAAATGATGTTGTTTAATTACAGTATAAAAATAAACAACAGGAAAAATAAAGCTGGTAATGGATAAATATTACCAAGTACATGAAAATATATTGAAAATGTGGTATTGATTGGCAGCTTACAGTCTACAAGATATTTTCTTGGTATAGTGGAAATTATATATAACATATTTACAATGGGACTTATTCAGATATATCAAAATTAATATTTCATCCAGTTGTACAAATTAGGTATGTTTGTTATCCTTCATACAAATTGCCTTTTATTGAGTCAATTTATACAGCAAGTAAGGGCTTAGTTAAGTAGAGAGGTAGGAAATATGATGAAGCAAGTTAACAAGGAAAGAGCAACTCATGTCTATATTTGCATCTGAAACTTTTTCAGTTAACTTTTAGAATGTTGAGGTGATTTATCTTTAAAACCATGAAATAGTAAAGATCATTATAAAGGCACTGCGTTGTACAGTGGCTGTGATGATTACATCTGTTAAAGAGTACAGTGGAGAAATAAACCATTTCCAGTCAAGTTAGCCAGTGAACTACAGTTCATCTAGGGTGTTTCTTTTTTCTCATTTCTCTTCTCATTTCTACCTTTGTCTGTATTCTCATTTCTGCTTCTCCTTTTCCAATTTTACTGTACTAATAGTCCTTCAATATTTGAAATTAAAATTTACATAGATATAGCAAGTTGTGACTGTAAGTCATGGAGTAGGTTGCCAATAACTGGAGACAGAAATGAACAGAAAGATAATCCTGAATAATAATAATCCTGAGTAAAGATTATTTAAACTCAATGTACAATTAGCCATCCAGGCTGGAACTGTGAGTGAACCACATGACCTGAGCCAGACTAGAAAGAGATTGTGCATGAGCTGCTCATTGGAAGCCAGTTATGAAAAGAAGTTGTGAAAGCTAAACATCCACATGTGGAACAAGTCCTTCCAGTGTGACTAGAGATGATGCAGGGGGAGGGCAGAAGCAAAGGTCATGTATAAGCTTCATACCAAGAACCAGACTTAATGCTTTGAAGATGAGGCCAATCTTATTTGAGTTTATCTTATTGTACTTACACAGAAAATATTTCAAAACATAATATATAATATATGAAGTAAACATTATATATAATTTCCTATATGAATATGATATATATGAGATTCATAAAAGGAAGGATGACAGATGACTAGATAGATAGAATAGACAAAATATATCCATTTAGTATTTATTACCTTGTATGTAATGATCATATAGGATGATTTTTTTCAAAGGAAGGTGGGTATACATGGAATGAGGAAATATAGAATGATGGCTTGGTAAAGATGAATATTTTCTTGGAGATATAAGCCCAACATACTTAATTTACTATGCCCTACCAATGCTGGACAATGCTAAAAGGAGACATAATGTTTGTAATTATGCTAAAAAGTGGCATCAGTTCTTGGAAGATGTTCCAAGAATAATTTATTTATTAAGTTCAGGCTTAACTACTAAAATTCTAGCTCTTATACTATTTTATATGAGTTTTCTCTCAAAACTATTTTTAATGCCAGAATCACTGTGGTCTGTACAATAGCTGGTTGCTTCATCCTATCTGAATTTTACCTTTTTAAAACATCTGAGGATGTTACTCTGAAAAGAAAAAATTCATAGTTTATTCATAATATCTAATATGTTGGATGTCTATAGTAACTCAGATGTAAGTTGTGATGGAGATGTTGGACAAAACACAGTCTAAAAGAAGTGATAATGTCCTTAATGCAGGTGTCTGCTGAGCTCATACTTATGCCAAATACAACAGACTGCCAATTACTAGAATTTTGAAGAGATTCTTACCAGTCAGTCACATTCATTAGGATATTAAGCATAGTTTTAAAGTCTCTTGCATCTGGCACACCAAACTGACAGGATGAAAACTCATCTGAAAATTGATCTAACATGTAATTGGAGTCTTGTATTAAATTATCTTATGTGATTATATACTGACATAATGTTTCTAAGTTTCCTTTATTCCCCCCTAGATGCAGTGATATTTTAATATGTGTTTTAAAATATGAAATAAGGGATTTGGCAATATCCACTGCTCTATTCATTTTATACGTGTTTCTTTAATGTGAAACATAAGATGTTTTTTTAACAAACAAAGATGACAAGGATAAAGCCTCCATAATATCCACCCACAAGGGAATACGCACAGATAGGCATCTGTTTGCACACATCCTAATTTGTCTCATAGACATGCAGGATTCCAGATGCTTCTGAAATAGTTGCTGAATTACAGGTGAAGGAACAGCTGCCACAAATTGGGGAGGCAAACTGTCACACTTATAGGAAAGAAGCTGATGTAAATCCTTTGATGCTTTAAACATGTCCAGTAGACCTTTTTATTAATAAATTGTGCTTGCCTTTGCATTTCTGTCTTTCAAATAGAAATAACCAAACTAAGAACTGAAACTTTCTAATCTATATTTGTCAAGATTTCTAACTCCTGAGGAGAATATGGGAACCCAAATATTCCAGCCAAACAGACTTACATGAGGGTCAACATTAGCTTTTAAATCTAGCTTCTGAAAAGTGGAACATTTAAGGTTCTAAGTATATAAACTTCATGATAAAACCTATCAATATCAAAGAGCAAAAGATTCTGTAAACTAATTTGACATAGGCATCAACAGAGGAACTGATGTCAAATATAAGTATTGTATAGGTCAATGACTGCAGTTTGGGTATAGGATAAAAGAGGGCAATAGGTTATGAGATTATCTGAATAGATAGGCCTGTGCTCTATTGTCATTGCTATATCATTCATAGTTCCTCATGATCATCAAAAACACAATACATAGTTGTTGCTAGTTGTAGACCAACCAATTTAAGTCAAGTAGCTTTGCAAATACTATCAGTGATCCAGCTTTAGAATAATTCTTTACCATATTAGTATTTTAAATTATTTTTTGTGAGCTTCAAACATGAACACCACACCTACATCTCTCTCATGACTCAGCCTCCTCCAACTCTTATTGTGTGCGTTTTCTCTTATTGAACTAGTATCAAATATCTCTTATTTACTATTACTACTATTGTAAAAATTCATACATACATACATACATACATACATACATACATACATACCTTATCGACTCCATTAAGCTTTGCTATTGCATACAAGTGTACATATCTAATTATGTGGGGTTGGCCCATTAGAGTTCAATCTAATACTTAAAGGAAAATGATCTTTCTCTCTCATCAGACAATGATCAGGGAATAGTTGATCCATAGACAAAACTTTGGGGCATTCCCCTTGTACACGTTATCATTTTAAATTAGGTTGTCATTAAGATCATCTTGTGTAGCCAAGTGCAACTTTAGAATTCATAGATGCATGTTCCCCTGTCATGTTATTAGTCACTATCCAGGAAAAAGTATTCTAGTCCTTCAGCTATTCCAGTCTTTTTACTCCACATTTCATAATGTTCACTAAGGTTTAGGTAAGATATTATGTTATAAATGTATCAGTTGGGATTGAGTACTGTATAGGACATCATTTTCTACATTTGGTCATTATGGACTTTCATAATATTTTCCATATATCTATTATAAAAAAGAATCACCTTTGTGATGGGTGAGAAGTAAAATTATCTGAGTATAAAAATAAATATTTAAAATGGAGGTAGCAATTCCACTAACTTGGAGTAAACCAGAAGCTCCTGAAGGTTCATACGTTCTCCAGACATGTGAAATTGGCTAGATTTATTTTACCAGGTATGAATTCCCTCCTCTTGAATGTACTTTAATTCCAATAAAGCAGATGTTGATTGCACATAGATTAAAATGTTACTTTTTTCTTTTTATTAAATTTTTATTAGATATATTTCTTTACTTACATTTCAAATGTTATTCCCCTTCCCGGTTTCCTGTCCATAAGCCCCCATTCCCTCCCCTCCCTCTCACCCATATGGGTATTCCCTCAATACATCTCCCTTACCGCCCTCACCATATTCCTCTACACTGGGGGTCCAACCTTGGCAGGACCAAGGACTTCCCCTTCCTCTGGTGCACCAACAAGGCTATTCTTTGCTACATATGCAGCTGGAGCCCTGGGTCAGTCCATGTATAGTCTTTTAGTAGTGGTTTAGTCCCTAGAAACTCTGGTTGGTTGGCATTGTTGTTCTTATGGGGTTGCAAGCTCCTCGACTCTTTCAGTACTTCCTTCAATTCCCCCCAAGGGGGTCCTGTTCTCAGTTCAGTGGTTTGCTGTTAGCATTGACCTCTGTATTGGACATGCTCTGGAGGTGTCTCTCATGAGAGATCTATATCTGGTCCATTTCAGCATACATTTTTTTAGCTTCATCAATCTTATCTAGTTTTGGTGGCTGTATATATATGGGCCACATGTGGGGTAGGCTCTGAATGGCTGTTCCTTGAGTCACTTCTCTAAACTTTTTATCATAGGATACTTTTTGCGTATTAGGCATTACTATAGTCTTAGACATTACAAATTATTAGGACTACCCTTTCATCTTTATACTGGCAGCTTTCAAAGTACTTTCTGACAGTATGAGGGCCAGTCCTCAGGAAGGAAGCTTTAACTTCAGCTCTAACTCATTCCCTTGACTCCTGCTATTTGAACTATGTGGTAACTTTAGCCATAGTCTTGGCTCCAAGCTCTGGAAGATAATAAGAATATGAACCAACAGTGCTCAAATGAAAGGAAATAAATTGGTTCAGAAATATATTTTAATCTGTTCTGAGATTTTAATTTACTCTGGTCAGAATAGCTAAGATTGATAAAACCTTTGGCAACAGAGATTGGTGAAGATACAGGAGAATGAGAACAATTATTTGTGGTTGGCAGGAAGAAAAATTGGTGTAACCCTCTGTAAGTCACTATGGAAGATCTCAAAATGTTAAAAATAGAACTGCTATGTGATATATCTATACCATGCATTGGGATACTCACAAAGACTTGACATCCTATATCACAGATACATACTCAACCATGTTTTTTTGCAGTTCCATTCAGATCCGGAAACAACCTGAATTTCCTTAAATATTGAATAAATAATAAAAATATGGTACATGCACATAACAGAATCTCATACAAGTGTAAAGAAAGACTAAAACGTGAAATTTGGAGACAAAAGGATATAACTGAAATATATTATATGAGGTGAGGGTAATCAAGATCAAGAAAAACACTGGATGTTCTCTTTTATTGGTTGGTGTTAATAACAAGTCTTGAGTATATAACTTGACGTAACTAGTAATTAATGCAATCAAAGAAATAGAATTGTGGTTATCAGTATGTTTACAATTGATATGTAGCATATCTCTACATTATTTAGTGAGGTGAACAACACGGAATGATATTACTTCCTCAAGTATTGTATTGTCTAACAGAGACAGACCTATTTCCTTTTCTCTCCAGATTTTATTTAGCACATTTTCAGTTCCTCTGATGTAGGGATTTTTTTTACTAATTAAGGAAATATTAAAGCTAAGTAAATAATCCCAACCTGTACTTGAAGCAATTGGTACAGCATGTATGGACAATATATGTTCTGCAAGAATATCCAGATTTGATTTTCTTCACTCACATGACAGGTCACAACCTTGTAATTCCAGTCCTGGGTATCTGGGAGGTACTAGGTACATATATAATACACAGACATATATGCATAAAGAATATCCCCATACTAAACAAATAGATAGGGTTTTTTTTTTAATTGGAGTTACAGGATGATGTTACTTGCTGTATGGTTTCCGTGACTCAAACCCCAGAATCTTACAGGAGGAACCCTTAGTCATTGAACCATCTCTTCTGCCTCTGAATTTACAGCATCAAATATAAGTTCTCTAAGCATAAGAGAACAATTTCATCTCTAGATTTTGTTTATGTTTTTTACAATAATTATATTTTAAAATTATATACACAGTAACAAACAATAAAATAAATGAAAATATATTCATTTATTTATTTATTTGAGCAGAAAGAATATGATCAAAATGTATAAAATTTCTAAATGAAAAGAATAAACCCAGTACATGTTTAAAGAAGCATAAAATGACAGGAACCGGATGTAGATCTCTCCTGAGAGACACACCCAGAATACAGCAAATACAGAGGCGAATGCCAGCAGCAATCCACTGAACTGAGATCGGGACCCCCGTTGAAGGAATCAGAGGAAGGTCTGGAAGAGCTTGAAGGGGCTCGAGACCTCATACAAACATTGTTGTTTCAATGCCAGCCAACCAGAGCTTCCAGGGACTAAGCCACTACCCAAAGACTATACATGGACTGACCCTGGACTCTGACCTCATAGGTAGCAATGAATAGCCTAGTAAGAGCACCAGTGGAAGGGGAAGAACTTGGTCCTGCCAAGACTGAAATCCCAGTGAACGTGATTGTTGGGGGGAGGGTGGTAATTGGGAGAGGACGGAGGGGAACATCCATATAGAAGGGAGGCGTTAGGGGGATGTTGGCCCGGAAACCAGGAAGGGGAATAATAATCGAAATGTAAATAAGAAATACTCAAGTTAATAAAGATAAAAAAATGAAAACTTCTAATTTTAGTGTATTTAATGAATGAGAGTGTCCTTAAATTTTTTGCTAGTATACTGTATTTTCTTTTCTTAAGATTTTTAAATTTTACCTTTATTAATTTTTATAACATTCGTTTATTTATGTGTATGTGTTCATGTATGCATGTATATGTATATGTGTCTATGAGTGGGTGTATATATGCTTACCTATGTATGTGTGCGATTGCACATGCATTCACATGTGTCATGACACACCTGCAGAAATAAGAGAACAACTTATAAATGTCAGCTCTTCCACCTTGTGGGTTGAGATTATGAACCTCAGGTCTAAGTGTAACAATAAGACTGCTCCCCAGATGTTGAATTTTACCAGCTCCCATGAATTATCATTTCACATTGTATGTAACAAGTTCTGTAGCCAACTATGCCTGTGGGAGATCATGGAGTTTTTCTTATGCAACTACCAATAATTCCTTTCGCTTATACATAGAGCTGAAAGGGATCCTGTTTTGATTTTAATACTGATCATGTGATCTCATATTCTGCCTAGAAACATCACTTCTTTTGATAGATCTCCCATTATCTCTAAAGAATTGGACAGCAACCAAAAAGGGAAAAGAGCACTTGGTATTTCTGCACTCATTTCTCTCTCATTTGTTCTTTGTAGAGTATATAATTATGGGTTGAACATGCAACTCTTTTACTCCTAAACTCTCTTGATGATCTTGTCTGATAAGAGAAACAGTATAAATATAGAATCGTCTTTTAGACTGATTTTATGACAGATCATTTATCTTTAACTACCTTCCACAAGTAATTCTATCTTCCTAAATACAATCTACTTTTCCTGGAAATATAATTGTCAGAAGGTCTCATCAAAGTAAATTTTGTGCACAAGCAACATATTAGTTTACCATCACTTGAAGTAAAGGTGGGGAATCTACTGAAGACTAATTATTATGCACTGTGCTTAAAATTAATTAAATTGCGCTCAAACAGAAAGTCCCATATTATAAATCTCATGAGTATTTATTGCTGAAAAGACCTTTGGTTACTTAATTGGAAAATGATGATGCATGTGGAGTGTGTAACTAAAATGGTCAAAAGCAATAGAAAATCCACAAAAATATTTTCTAAAATAAACTTTCTTTCCTTTTGTAAGGACATTCAACATGTAGTCTACTCTTTAACAAGTTTTATAATACACACATAATGTTCAATAAATCTCATCAACTTACTTGTCTAGCATAACTGAAAATTTATACTTACTGAATAACTCATTTTTTCTATACAACCGACTCTTTGAAGCCTGTTGTCTTCTCTTCTTCTAAAAGAATCATTAACATTATGAAACATATATATATATATACAAATTTATATATTTGTGAAGTCAAATAGTATTTTTTTTATTAACTTGAGTGTTTCTTATTTACATTTCGAGTGTTATTCCGTTTCCCGGTTTCCGGGCAAACATTCCCCCTAATCCCTCCCCCTCCACTTCTTTATGGGTGTTCCCCTCCGATCCTCCCCCCCATTGCCGCCCTCCCCCCAACAATCATGTTCACTGGGGGTTCAGTCTTAGCAGGTCCAAGGCCTTCCCCTTCCACTGGTGATCTTACTAGAATATTCATTGCTATCTATGAGGTCAGAGTCCAGGGTCAGTCCATGTACAGTCCTTAGGTAGTGGCTTAGTCCCTGGAAACTCTGGTTGCTTGGCATTGTTGATCATAAGGGGTCTCGAGCCCCTTCAAGCTCTTCAAGACCTTCCTCTGATTCCTTCAACGGGGGTCGCATTCTCAGTTCAGTGGTTTGCTGCTGGCATTCGCCTCTGTATTTGCTGTATTCTGGCTGTGTCTCTCAGGAGCGATCTACATCTAGCTCCTGTCGGCCTGCACTTCTTTGCTTCATCCATCTTGTCTAATTGGATGGCTCTATATATATGGGCCACATGCGGGGCAGGCTCTGAAGGTGTTCCTTCAGTCGCTGTTTTAATCTTTGCCTCTCTACTCCCTGCCAAGGGTATTCTTGTTCCCCTTTTAAAGAAGGAGTGAAGCATTCACATTTTGATCATCCGTTTTGAGTTTCATTTGTTCTAGGCATCTAGGGTAATTCAAGCATTTGGGCTAAAAGCCACTTATCAATGAGTGCATACCATGTGTGTTTTTCTGTGATTGGGTTACCTCACTCAGGATGATATTTTCCAGTTCCAACCATTTGCCTACGAATTTCATAAAGTCATTGTTTTTAATAGCTGAGTAATATTCCATTGTGTAGATGTACCACATTTTCTGCATCCATTCCTCTGTTGAAGAGCATCTAGGTTCTTTCCAGCATCTGAATATTATAAATAAGGCTGCTATGAACATAGTGGAGCACACGTCTTTTTTATATGTTGGGGCATCTTTTGGGTATATGCCCAAGAGAGGTATAGCTGGATCCTCAGGCAGTTCAATGTCCAATTTTCTGAGGAACCTCCAGACTGATTTCCAGAATGGTTGTACAAGTCTACAATCCAACCAACAATGGAGGAGTGTTCCTCTTTCTCCACATCCTCGCCAGCATTTGCTGTCACCTGAGTTTTTGATCTTAGCCATTCTCACTGGTGTAAGGTAAAATCTCAGGGTTGTTTTGATTTGCATTTCCCTTATGACAAAAGATGTTGAACATTTCTTTACGTGTTTCTCAGCCTTTCGGCATTCCTCAGCTGTGAATTCATTGTTTAGCTTTGAACCCCACTTTTTAATAGAGTTATTTGTCTCCCTGAGGTCTAACTTCTTGAGATCTTTGTATATTTTGGATATAAGGCATCTATCTGTTTTAGAATTGGTAAAGATCTTCTCCCAATCTGTTGCTTGCCGTTTTGTCCTAACCACAGTGTCCTTTGCCTTACAGAAGCTTTGCAGTTTTATGAGATCCCATTTGTCAATTCTTGATCTTAGAGCATAAGCCATTGGTGTTTTGTCCAGGAAATTTTTTCCAGTGCCCATGTGTTCCAGATGCTTCCCTAGTTTTTCTTCTATTAGTTTGAGTGTATGTGGTTTGATGTGAAGGTCCGTTGTCCACTTGGACTTAAGCTTTGTACAGGGTGATAAGAATAGATCGATCTGCATTCTTCTACATGCTGACCTCCAGTTGAACCAGCACCATTTGCTGAAAATGCTATCTTTTTTCCATTGGATGGTTTTGGCTCCTTGGTCAAAAATCAAGTGCCCATAGGTGTGTGGGTTCATTTCTTGGTCTTCAATTCTGTTCCATTGTTCTATCTGTCTGTCTCTGTTCCAATACCATGCAGTTTTTATCACTATTGCTCTGTAATACTGCTTGAGTTCAGGGATAGTGATTCCCCCTGAAGTCCTTTTATTGTTGAGGATAGTTTTAGCTATCCTGGGTTTTTTGTTATTCCAGAAGAATTTGCAAATTGTTCTGTCTAACTCTTTGAAGAAATGGATTGGTATTTTGATGGGGATTGCACTGAATCTGTAGATCGCTCTTGGTAGAATGGCCATTTTTAATATATTAATCCTGCCAATCCATGAGCATGGGAGATCTTTCCATCTTCTGAGGTCTTCTTCAATTTCCTTCTTCAGAGTCTTGAAGTTCTTATTGTACAGATCTTTTACTTGCTTGGTTAAAGTCACACCGACGTACTTTATATTATTTGGATCTATAATGAAGGGTGTCGTTTCCCTAATTTCTTTCTTGGCTTGTTTCTCTTTTGTGTAGAGGAAGGCTACTGATTTATTTGAGTTAATTTTATACCCAGCCACTTTGCTGAAGTTGTTTTTCAGCTTTAGTAGTTATCTGGTGGAACTTTTGGGATCACTTAAATATACTATCATATCATCTGCAAATAGTGATATTTTGACTTCTTCTTTTCCGATCTGTATCCCCTTGACCACCTTTTGTTGTCTGATTGCTCTGGCTACAACTTCAAGAACTATATTGAATAAGTAGGGAGAGAGTGGGCAGCCTTGTCTAGTCCCTGATTTTAGTGGGATTGCTTCAAGTTTCTCTCCATTTAGCTTATTGTTAGCAAATAGTTTGCTGTATATGGCTTTTACTATGCTTAGGTATGGGCCTTGAATTCCTATTCTTTCCAGGACTTTTATCATGAAGGAGTGTTGAATTTTGTCAAATGCTTTCTCAGCATCTAATGAAATGATCATGTGGTTTTGTTCTTTCAGTTTGTTTATATAATGGATCACGTTGATGGTTTTCTGTATATTAAACCATCCCTGCATGCCTGGGATGAAGCCTACTTGATCATGGTGGATGATTGTTTTGATGTGCTCTTGGATTCTGTTTCCCAGAATTTTATTGAGTACTTTTGCGTCGATTTTCATAAGGGAAATTGGTCTGAAGTTCTCTTTGTTTGTTGGGTCTTTGTGTGGTTTAGGTATAAGAGTAATTGTGGCTTCATAGAAGGAATTCGGTGGTGCTCCATGTGTTTCAATTTTGTGGAATAGTTTGGATAGTATTGGTGTGAGGTCTTCTATGAACGTAGATAGAATTCTGCACGAAACCTGTCTGGACCTGGGCTCTTTTTGGTTGGGCGACCTTTTATGACTCCTTGTATTTCCTTAGGATTTATGGGGTTGTTTAACTGGTTTACCTGTTCCTGATTTAACTTCGGTACCTGGTATCTGTCTAGGAAATTGTCCATTTCCTGAATATTTTCAAGTTTTGTTGAATGTAGGTTTTTATCGTAAGATCTGATGATTTTTTAAATTTCCTCTGAATCTGTAGTTATGTCTCCCTTTTCATTTCTGATTTTGTTAATTTGGACACACTCTCTGTGTCCTCTTGTTAGTCTGGCTAAGGGTTTCTCTATCTTGTTGATTTTCTCAAAGAACCAACTTTTGGTTCTGTTGATTCTTTCTATGGTCCTTTTTGTTTCTACGTGGTTGATTTCAGCTCTGAGTTTGATTATTTTCTGCCTTCTACTCCTCCTGGGTGTATTTGCTTCTTTTTGTTCTAGAGCTTTTAGGTGTGTTGTCAAGCAGGTGAAATAGTATTTTTCTTTCCCTAATTTGAGATATTCAGCCCAAGTGCATGACATTTGGTATGAAGAAGCCAGTAGCACACAGTATAATTTATTACAAAATTATTGACAAAATGTAGTCCTTGGATAGGCCAAAACCAGTGAATGTCCATAATTTGGAATGCAGGTCCATGAAAATGACTTCATCCAAGTTGAAATGTACCTTACTTAACTCAAGCTATAATTTAACAGTTACACATATCCCCCATACCAAAACTAAAATAAAGTCAAAGTGAACTCTAAATCTTTTTGTGTATCATACACAGGAAAAATATGCAAGTATACTAGCAAGATATTTTTAGGGATGTCAAACAGTTTTCACTCAAGAATGTTTATTTCATTTTGAACTGAGCCTAAATATCTTGCTTAATTTATTTTGTACAATGTCCTTTATATTCCTCTATCTTGCTACAAATTAAATAAATTCTTTCTTATAAGAATGTTAATACTCTTCTGTGCTTATCAATATTTGTATTATCTATTAATCCACCATGGATATTTGCATAGTTTCTATATTAGTTATTGGGAAAATGCTATAATAACCATATAAATATAGATATATTTTTGAGATCTCAACTTGAATTTGATAGTACTTTTGTTTTATTTTGAGGATTCTTATACTCTGTTATAATGATGTTGTAATATTTTATCCAAAAGTACTTAAAGGTTGTAATATTTTGTGATTATACCAAAATATCATGTTGTTACCAAATTATGAACTAGATATATCTGAAGTTATCTCTCATTATATTATAGATCTGACCCCCTTTTATAATCATTGGTATTGAAACATATTTGTATATTCATTGGTCGTTTTGTATTCATAAGAAATCAGATAGAGGTCTCTCCTGAGAGACACATCCAGAGCATGTCCAATACAGAGGTCAATGCTAGCAGCAAACCACTCAACTGAGAACAGGACCTCCTTCGGGGGAATTAGAGGAAGTATTGAAAGAGTTGAGGAGCTTGCAACCTTATAAGAACAACAATGCCAACCAACCAGAGCTTCCAGGGACTAAACCACTACCGAAAGGCTATACATGGACTGACTCAGGGCTCCAACTGCATATGTAGCAGAGAATAGCCTTGCTGGTGCACCAGTGGAAGGGGAAGTCCTTGGTCCTACCAAGGTTAGATCCCAAGTTCAAGGGGTTATGTGGGGGAGTAAGGGGGATGTATAGGGTGAATACCTGTATGAGGGACATGGAGGGGAGGGAATGGGGGCTTATGGTCAGTAAACCGAGAAGGAGAATAACATTTGAAATGTAAGTAAGAAATATATCTAATAAAAATATTAAAAAGAGAAACCATATTACAAACTACAAACATTAAACAGCAAACAGTTGAATCAAAACAAATTTATTCTATACACAATGCATGAGAGAATACATAGATGAAATATAATCAGTGGAATGTAAAAAATATGGGCAGTTTCTGTATCTGATCAGAGTTTTCTATATCTGATTGGAGGTTTTAATCTCCAAAATATATAAGTATCTTTATGACTCAACAACAAACAATGTGGATGTAAATGAGCAAAGGATATGAGTAATATTTCTGAATGTTTATGTGAAAACTAGAAAAGAAATTTGAAACATTGTTAAATATTCATGTAAATGTAATATACATGAAAATATTTTATTTTGTTCTTTAAAATGTTGTTGTACAGGTGTAAGAACTCTTAAGATTAGTAAGATAAAGTGATCTGCAAGATTCTAAGTGTCTAGTGACCTTCCCTTTATTTGTCTATACCCTCATATAAATGATGTAGAATACTTTATGATTATCAACCCAAGCCAGCACTCATACTGCCATCACCACTGTTTGAATTTTGAACTCATACTCCAGGGGAAGAGAGTGATGTACATATAATTGTTTGACACTGAGTATTTTCCTTTATTTCAGGGCCCAAAGTTTGTTGAAATAAAGTAGGCCAAATTATTTTAAATTCCTCAGAAAATTGGGCATTCCACTACCTGAGGACCCAGCTATACCACTACTGGGCATATACACAAAAGATTCTCCAACATACAACAAAGACACATGCTCCACTATGTTCATAGCAACCTTATTTATAATAACCAGAAGCTGGAAAGAACCCAGATTTCCCTCAACAGAGGAATGGATACAGAAAATGTGGTGCATTTATACAATGGAGTACTATACAGCAATCAAAATCAAGGACTTCGTGCAATTCATAGGCAAATGGAATGAACTAGAAAATATCACCCTGAGTGAGGTAACCTAATCACAGTAAAACATACATGGTATATACTCACCTGTAAGTGGATATCAGCCTCAAAGTTCAAGTTTACAGACCTCATGAAGCTCAAGAAGAAGGATAACCAACATGCAGATGCTTCACTGCTTCTTAAAAGGGGGGACAAAAATAATCATAGGAGGGGATATGGAGGCAAAGTTTGAAGCAAATACTGAAGGAAGGGCCATTCAGAGCCTGCTCCACATGATATATATATATATATATATATATATATATATATATATATATATATATATATATATGATGGCTGGTTCAGACTCTATTACTAGAAAACTTCTGAACTGTCCACTTTGTATATTCCATGTTGTATCTATTTCATATATATATATATATATATATATATATATATATATATATATATATATATATGGCCCAGATGTACACACACACACACACACACACACACACACACACACACACACACTAAAACTAGATAAATTTGATGAAGCTAGAAGTGCATGATGATAGGAATGATAGGAGCTGGATATATATCTCTCCTGAGAGCCACAGCCAGATCATGTCAAATAAACAGGCGAATGCTAGAAGTAAACCACTGAACTGAGAACTGGACTCCCGTTGGAGTTATTAGAGAAAGGATTCAAGGAACTAAAGGGGCTTGCAACCCCATAAGAACAACGATGCTGACCAATCAGAGCTTCCAGGGACTAATCCGCTACTCAAAGACTATACATGGACTGACCCATGGCTCCAACTGCATATGTAGTAGGGATGGCCATGCTGAGCACCAGTGGAAGGAAAAGTCATTGGTCCTGCCAAGGATGGACCCCCAGAGTAGGGAAATTTCGGTGGAGGGTGGGGTGGGAAGGGGTGGTGTATGTAGAGGGCAACAACACACTTATAGAAGGAAAGGGGGATGGGATAAGGACTTATATCTAGGAAACTGGGAAAGAAAATAACATTTCAAATATAAATTTAAAAACGTCGAATAAAAAAGAGAAATGCAACAAACTCAAGAGTGTAGATCATATTAAAAAACACTAGAATAATCAGGACTTTAGAAATTTTGACTTATTTATCATGTTTGTTTCTGTCGTCATTTATTTATTTAAGTTTATATTTTTCTTTATTTTGTTTTTTTGATAATACATGTGTTTAACACTTTCTCAATACTGGCATAATGAAACATATACTTTTATAAGCCTGTATGGTATGCCTTTAGAACATCATTTTTGTATACATGACAGTTCTTCTTAAAGACTAAAAATAATAAAGCTTAAACTCATGAAAAAATTCTTAAATTCTTCTAATATTTCACCGAAAATGCCTTCCATATTGGTTGAATAAGAGATTTATTTCTAAGCTATGTAATGGTTTTTGTTGAGAATGTATTTGCCATGACTCTACTCTCATCTCTCCTAATTTGATTTTTCCTCCATCACAACAGGATACCTGGCAGGTTTGTCCATATAAAGGAATAGTGCAATCCTATTGAACCTGAAATCCTGTGCTGAATGTTTTCATAAAGAAGAATAACATGGTCATTTATGTTGTCATATGAGTTCTATCAAATATTGCCATCAATCAAATCACAGCTGAAAGCTTCCCAAGAAACATATTGAAGATTTTGAGTTTGCCCAAGTGCTATTGTCTGGAAGAATTCTAACTGAATTGCTCTTTTCCTTGGCAGCAGCTGACCAATACAAAATATAAAAGGCATTGGATTAAACCAAAGCCAAGGGTGTGCAATGACATAAACATTATTTACTAACATTGTCATCCTTATCTTGCTAGAAAGAATAATCTATAAAGTTGTTCTGAATATGAAAATCTTTATGAAGTCCTCTGGAGATATCACTTGCTCTCAGCATCACTGTCTACTGAGCATATAGTAATTAAAAAATAAATAGTAGCAACTGACAGGCTATACAATGTCTCTGACTACAAATGCATATAGTAGAGATACAATAAAAGAAATGGAAGGGTATTGTGATAGGAAAAAGTAAATAGAGTATAATTTGACTATATTTTCTAATTTTTCTTATTGTGCTTTGATGATAGCATCTGGTAGACTTATCTAGCTACATAGTTGCATATCTTATTTTTCCTTTTTTAAATTAACTCTTCTCTCATATATTACGTCTCAACTTCAGTTTCCCCTCATTCTCTCCCTGAAGTTCTCCCCTAACCTCCATTTTCCCCATATCTAACTCAGCTCTATATCCCCTCAGAAATGAGCAGGATTCCCAAAGAGTACCAAAGGAATCTGGCCTAACAACATACAATAAGACCAAAAAAAAAAATCAAAGTTGGAAAAGGAAACTCAGTATGATGCAAAGAATCCCAAAGACAGGAAAAAGAGTCAGAGACAGCCCCTGAATCCATTGTTAGGAATCCAAGAATAGCACAAAGCTACACAATTATAACATATACAGAGGACCTAGTTCAGACACATATAGCTCCTTGACCTCCATGAGTCTAACTGAGTCCCTGTCAGTTTATTTTATGGACTATTTCTTGCAGTATCAATGTTATTTCTGTCTCTTCCAACCCTTTCTCCTCCTCCTCTTCAGGACTCCCTTATCACTGACTAATATTTGGCTGTGGGCCTCTGCATCTCCTCCCATCATTTGCTGTAGGAAGTGTCTCTGATGATGATTATGCTAAGCTCCAGTCCGAGTATATCCTGGAGGCATGGAAAATTCTATGTAGGTGGTCTTGTGGCTGGATTGTTGTCCCAATCCCTTCCCTTGAGACCTTGCTTGTATAGAGATGATGGATAGTTCAGACTCTATTACTAGAAAACTTCTCAAGTGTCCCCTTTGTATATTCCATGTTGTCTCCATTTCAATAATTTTCTTTCTCCCAAAATGTTGCCCAATTCCAGTTTCTGTCTCTCAGTATTCCCTTCTTCCTACCTCCTCCCACATGATCCCTCTGGTTCCTGTCCCCACCAGCCCCCAGTCCAGCCACTATATCTATTCTATTTCACCTTTCCCTGAAGATCCATTCCTCCCTTTTATGTCCTTGTTAGTCTCTCTGTGTCAGGGATAGTAACATGCTCATTCTTTAGAGATATATTTATTTCTTAGTGAATACATGCCATATTTGTCTTTCTTGATTTGGGTTAACAGACATAGGATGATCATTTCTAGTTCCATCTATTTGCTAGAATATTTCATTCTATCAATTTTTAACAGCTGAGTAATATCCCATTATGAGTAAAAAAAAATAAATCATTCTTTGGTGGAGGAACATCTAGGTTATATCAAGTTTTTTTTTTTTTTATATTATGAGTAACGTTGCTAAAATCATAGATGAGCAAGTGTCCTTCTGGTAAGATTCAAACGTCTTTGGGTATAAGATCAGAAGTAGTAAAGGTGGGTTTCAAGGTAGATTCTAATTTTCAGTGAATCCACCATATTGAGTTACATAGTTGCTGTAAAAGTTTACAATCCCAACAGCAATCAAGAAGTGTTTCCTTATTCCAAATGTTTACCAGGATTAGCTGTCAATTCTGTAGTTCATCTTAGCCATTCTGACCAGTATAAGAGGAAATTTCATGGTCATTGATTTATATTTCACTGATGGGTAAGAATGGTATTTATGTATTTTATTAACATAGCATCTCAATCACAGACCGTCGTCCTTGTCTACTTCCAGTTCCACCCTTAAAAATCCCATGCCCCTTTATGGTTAGAGAAGGGGAGTCCACCAGGTAACCACCCCACCCTGGGAAAGCTAGACGCAAAAGAGCTAGGCACATCCTCTCCCACTGATAATCCAATCAGATAGTACAGATAAGGGAAAGGGGATCCAATGTCAGGCAACAGAGTTAGAGACTTCCCGTGCTCCATGTTAGGGAACCCACTGCTTCCTGTTTATTGACCTAGTCCATTTCAGTCCCCATGAACCTAGGTTAGTTGACTTTCTGGATCTCTCTGTCGTGTCCTTGATCCCTTCAGCTTGCTCAATTTTATCTCCCACTCTTCATTAAGACTCCCTGGCTCTGTCTGATGTTTGGCTATATGTCTCTGCCTATGGTTCCATCTGCTGCTTGACGAAGCCCCTCAGAACACAGTCATGCTAAGTTCCTGTCTACAAGCATAGCAGAGCATCATTTATAGTGTCAGGGATTAGCTTTCTCACATAGGATGGGACTCAAGTTGGGGCAGTCATTGGTTGTCTATTTCCTCAGTCTCTGCTCCATTTTTATCTTCACACATGCCGAGGCAAGAAATTTTCACATTAAGGTTTTGTAGGAGGATTAATGTCCCCCTCCCTCTTCTGCAAGTCCTTCTTTGGTAGAGGAGGTGGCCACTTCAGTCTCTATATCTCACTCTGGTAAAAATCTCTGCTAGGGTCAGGATTCTATTTTCTACTACCATCCATTTGCTCTGAAAGAATCGGAATGTCCTTGTTTTAAATAGCTGAAGTGTATTCCATTGTGTAAATGGACCACATTGGAAAGGAAGAAGTTAATGTATCATTATATGTGGATGATGTGATTGTATACATATGCAACCCCAAAAATTTTACCAGAGAAATCCTAGAACTGATAAACCACTTCAGCAAAGTGGCTGGATATAAAACTAACACAAACAAATCAGAAACCTCCATTTACAAAATGATAAACAGGCTGAGAAGGTTTAGGGAAACAACAATCTTTAAAGCAACAAATAATATAAAATATCTTAGTGTAACTCTAATCTAGCAAATGAAACACCTATATGACTACATTTATAACTAAAAAAATTCTGTTCTGATGAACTGAGATTCTTTTCCTTGTTCTACTCCGATTGTGTCCCAGATTTCCAGGATGTTTTGTGACACAGAATTTTTTTAGATTGAACATTTTCTTTGACTGCTATATCTATCACTTCTATGGTATCGTCAACACCTAAGATTATTTCTTCTACCTCTTGTATTCCACCTGTGATACTTGCATCTGAATTTCCTGTTTGCTTACATAAATTTTCCATTTCTGGAATTTCCTCAGTTTGAGTATTTCTTTTTTTCATTTTCTGGACTTGAGTTGTTTTATTTGTTTCCTTCATATATCTGTTTGCTTGTTCTCTCTCTCTCTCTCTCTCTCTCTCTCTCTCTCTCTCTCTCTCTCTCTCTCTCTTCCTGCACATTTTGAAAAAAGTTGTTGATTTCTTCCTAATTTTTGTTTGTCCTTTCCTGGATTTCTTTGAGGGATTTATTAATTTTCTTTTTAAGGTTTTCTATCATCTTCTTAAAATTAATTTTAAGGTCGGTTTGTTGAGCTTCAGCTTTGGTAGACTATTGAAGGTTTATTATACCAGGATGGCTACTCTTCCATGTTAACATGATGCCCTGACTGTTGTTGACTCTGTCCTTGTGTTGGCATTTAGGCATCTGGATTTGGAGTTATTAAAATCTAGGTGCCTATTTCTGGATTTTTGTTCTTTGTATGGGTGTTTTCTTTCTTGAGTCCTTTTGCTTATTTATTTCCTCTCTGTCATTCTAGCTAAAGTAGCTTGTGGTTGGGTATCCAACTGAGCTAGATCTTTACTAGAGTTGATGGCCTTTGGCCAAGCAGAGTGTTACTACCCAAGTTGGGAGTTGAAGTAATGGCAGTGTGTATGGGCTCTAGTCTGGCTGGTGGTCCTTCAAGATCCTGGTCTGACTTCTAAAGAGATAGGAGGCTTTTTACTTCTTTATTCAGGGTGCTGACCTGGCTTCTGGTGGGATAAGAGGCTTCCATCACAGGTAAGACCCATGATATGGTGAGAAGAGAGACATAACACCTGAAGTTATGCTTACTAAGTATTGCGCAGGCAGGTAGAGATTGAAAGTGTGAGGTGTTGATTTATCTGGCATTCAGGGAAGTGGCCTGGCTTTTTCATGGGGTAGGAGGATTGACTGGAGGTGTGAGCCAGGATATGATCATACTTGCATAGCTTATCTTACTGAATATCTTCAGTAAATCATTCTCTATTGCCGCAGCATTCATTTTGCATGCAATCTGGGCTTTATCTTATTATAAGCAGAATGTAGTTACTCAAGATATGATTTCCATTCTTAGCCATCTACAGATTCCTCAAACTGCTGTATCCAGATATCTGTTCCCTTTATCTTTTGCCTACTGGTCACTCATACCAGAGGCACTTAGATGTTGGTTATTTAATTTCTTCATTGACTTCTATATTTTTATAGATTGCAGTGTTGTGACACCAGTGATAACTATCAGTTATACTAGTCTCTGAGTTCTTGCCTGGATGATGCTGATTCACCAATTAGAGTTTTCTTAAAAAACATATTTGCTTGTCCATAAAGTTCCTGACCTTTGTAAGGTATATTGCCCTCTATTTTCTGGAATTTATACACACTAAACCACAACAACACAAATGCTTCTTCATTGCTGAAGTTTGAAGTTATACAAGGAATAAGGTGATGGTTAAATGATACAAAATTTCAGATTGTTGAGGTTTTGTCTTTTACAATCTATTGTAATGCTAAATGCATACTGGAAGACCTGGAGTTTGCAAATAATCCCTGAGATCTTCCCCCAAGTTAATTCTGATCAGTGAATAAAGATACCAACAGCCAATAGCTGGGCAAAAAGACATAGGTGGGGTTAAGGTTTGACTGACTTGAGAGAAGAAAGAAGAAACCACCATGGAAGAGGAAGAACATGCAGGAAAGAAAGAGAAAGAACACCTATGGAGGTAAAAATATAGAAAATGTGGCCCTATTGGAAGGCCAGTTGGAACTAAGAGCAGTGCGGGTGTGGTGAGGGGAACACCCATATAGAAGAAGAAAAGGGGGATGGGGTAGGGTGCTTATGTCACAGAAACTGGGAAAGGAAATAAAATTTGAAATGTAAATAAAAAAGAAAAGAAAAATAAAAAGAAAATGTTAAGTAATAATTCAATGATATCGATAGTATAAGAGATTCTAACAAGCATGGAGGGTAGACAGCTGCCTAGCAACTGTGCTGCCTAAGAAATGATTAAAAATATAAGGACATATGTATCTTTCATCCAGGAACATAATGGTCACAGGCATAGAAGAAATCCCGCGGTGGGATTATTTATTAATTATTTACTACATCAGATGTATATTTCTGTTTCTTTGTTTTGAGACTGGACAGTGGAGTGAATGCAGTTAACAATAGGGTAGAAAACAATGCAAAACTACCAAAATGAAAACTGCAAACATCTTTGACACATAATACATTACTTTAAATTAAAAGGTTTTTTTTTTCTTTTTCTTTTTTTTTGATCATCTGTCTTGAGTTTCATTTGTTCTAGGCATTTAGGGTAATTCAAGCATTTGGGCTAATAGCCACTTATCAGTGAGTGCATACCATGTATGTCTTTCTGTGTTTGAGTTAGCTCACTCAGGATGATATTTTCCAGTTCCAGCCATTTGCCTACAAATTTCATAAAGTCGTTGTTTTTGATAGCTGAGTAATATTCCATTGTGTAGATGTACCACATTTTCTGTATCCATTCCTCTATTGAAGGGCATCTGGGTTCTTTCCAGCTTCTGGCTATTATAAATAAGGCTGCAATGAACATAGTGGAGCACGTGTCTTTTTTATATGTTGGGGCATCTTTTGGGTATATGCCCAAGAGAGGTATAGCTGGATCCTCAGGCAGTTCAATGTCCAATTTTCTGAGGATCCTCCAGACTGATTTCCAGAATGGTTGTACCAGTTTGCAATCCCACCAACAATGGAGGAGTCTTCCTCTTTCTCCACATCCTCGCCAGCATCTGTTGTCCCATGAGTTTTTGATCTTAGCCATTCTCACTGGTGTGAGGTGAAATCTCAGGGTTGTTTTGATTTGCATTTCCCTTATGACTAAAGATGTTGAACATTTCTTTAGGTGTTTCTTCGCCATTCGGCATTCCTCAGCTGTGAATTCTTTGTTTAGCTCTGAGCCCCATTTTTTAATAGGGTTATTTGTTTCCCTGTGGTCTAACTTCTTGAGTTCTTTGTATATTTTGGATATAAGGCCTCTATCTGTTGTAGGATTGGTAAAGATCTTTTCCCAATCTGTTGGTTGCCGTTTTGTCCTAACCACAGTGTCCTTTGCCTTACAGAAGCTTTGCAGTTTTATGAGATCCCATTTGTCAATTCTTGATCTTAGAGCATAAGCCATTGGTGTTTTGTTCAGGAAATTTTTTCCAGTGCCCATGTGTTCCAGATGCTTCCCTAGTTTTTCTTCTATTAGTTTGAGTGTGTCTGCTTTGATGTGGAGGTCCTTGATCTACTTGGACTTAAGCTTTGTACAGGGTGATAAGCATGGATCGATCTGCATTCTTCTACATGTTGCCCTCCAGTTGAACCAGCACCATTTCCTGAAAATGCTATCTTTTTTCCATTGGATGGTTTTGGCTCCTTTGTCAAAAATCAAGTGACCATAGGTATGTGGGTTCATTTCTGGGTCTTCAATTCTATTCCATTGGTCTATCTGTCTGTCTCTGTACCAATACCATGCAGTTTTTATCACTATTGCTCTGTAATACTGCTTGAGTTCAGGGATAGTGATTCCCCCTGAAGTCCTTTCATTGTTGAGGATAGCTTTAGCTATCCTAGGTTTTTTGTTATTCCAGATGAATTTGCAAATTGTTCTGTCTAACTCTTAGAAGAATTTGATTGTTATTTTGATGGGGGTTGCATTGAATCTGTAGATTGCTTTTGGTAAAATGGCCATTTTTACTATATTAATCCTGCCAATCCATGAGCATGGGAGATCTTTCCATCTTCTGAGGTCTTCTTCAATTTCCTTCTTCAGTGTCTTGAAGTTCTTATTCTACAGATCTTTTACTTGCTTTGTTAAAGTCACTCCGAGGTACTTTATATTATTTGGGTCTATTATGAAGGGTGTCGTTTCCCTAATTTCTTTCTCGGCTTGTTTCTCTTTTGTATAGAGGAAGGCAACTGATTTATTTGAGTTAATTTTATACCCAGCCACTTTGCTGAAGTTGTTTATCAGCTTTAGTAGTTCTCTGGTGGAACTTTTGGGATCACTTAAATATACTATCATATCATCTGCAAATAGTGATATTTTGACTTCTTCTTTTCCGATCTGTATCCCCTTGACATCCTTTTGTTGTCTGATTGCTCTGGCTAGAACTTAAAGAACTATATTGAATAAGTAGGGAGAGAGTGGGCAGCCTTGTCTAGTCCCTGATTTTAGTGGGATTGCTTCAAGTTTCTCTCCATTTAGTTTAATGTTAGCAACTGGTTTGCTGTATATGGCTTTTACCATGTTCAGGTATAGGCCTTGAATTCCTATTCTTTCCAGGACTTTTATCATGAAGGGGTGTTGAATTTTGTCAAATGTTTCAACACCCCTTCATGATAAAAGGTTTTTTTATTCATTTTCTTTGGAGATTTTGTTATTGTGTTGGGATTTCACTTTATTTTATTATTCTTTTTTGAAGAAAGTGCTCATGTTGGTTGGGCAAAGACAGGAGAAGATTGGAATGACTTGGGCAAGGAAAAGAATATAATCAAAATATATTTAAAGTTAAAATTGTTTTAAATAATAAAAATGAGAAATAAGTAAAACGTGGAATGATATCACAAACATGAAGTTCACACGTAAATATAAAAAAATTCACTCCATTATACTGCAAAATGAATTGAAAATTATGATGAATATATGTGTGTTATGGGAAGGGTCATATCATGTGTTGTGAAATTCTACCCCTTTCTCTGGGTCTCACCTGGGTGATACACATGGCTCCGTCTTTCCAGACAGGGCTCTTCTAAATGGTGGTTTCCTTGATGGGCCAAAACTAAAAATGAGTTACAGAGGAGTCTAGGGATTTGTGCCCCCACTATAAAGCAGTTTCCTTTTGAAGGATGCTTAGGGAAAAGTGGAAACTTAGGTATTGGCAACCAATGATAACAACCCAAATCATTTCTCCTAGGAGATATTTTAGAAGCTCTAGAATGTATTTCCAAGACCTCAAGACAAAATAAGAGGGACTCAACACCATAGGACCTATATAGACATCTGTAATGGAAAATAAATGTAAAGCAATTTGAATTGATGTCAGCCATTTAGAAATTTATACTTTTTATTAAACAGGCCAGAGTTAAAGCATTTTAATAAATTATTTGCCACTTAACATGCACATTACTTAAACGAATATTAAAATTATTTTGAAGTTTATTAATGGCAACCATTGTTAGAAAATCAGAACTAATGACAAGGAATACATTACTCCTCTGAAGTACTTTCATAAGAAGAATTGTCTTCTTGTCTGATGATTCTGTTGGGAATATCAGGACTCAATTTGGCTGATTCAGGTTTTTAGATAGAATATTGATGACTAATCATTCATTTAGTTCTCTAATTGTGACTTAAGTCTGAGCCACCCTTTTGAATTCTTTAAACTCTTCTGCTTTTATCAGCCTCAGAGTGAGACCTGAACAGAATGACTAATCATCAGATCGTTTAGGGATTACCACTCTGGCTCACCAGCTTGAGTCCGCAGATAGGGTCAATTTAATGCAAAAGGGTGACTGCTTTACCTTGCCAAAAAGAGGAAAGCAAGTAATTTTACCCAGGAATGTAGGACCGGTTTCTTCTAAAGTCAACACGCTATAGGGAATCACTGTACTCTCCACAGCAACACTCCAGAATTTATTTATTTTCTTTTTTCAAAAGAATGTTTATTTCAGAATACAAGCTCCGCATTTTGTACAAAATACAGACACTAGCACAACACAAGAGGTTAAAAAAGCTGTGCTGCTCTAATAGTGTAATTTGTTTCTTGGTCATTAAATGAGAATGCTGGGATTTTAATTCCACTATTTGGTTTCCAACATCTACTATAATTAATTTTTTCTTATTTTGTTGCTATAGAATCAAATGGAAACTAATGATGTGGAACCCAGTGTTGTCAAGGCTGTGATGAGCTCCATCTACGAGGTGGGGAAGTGCCTCCATCTGACAACATGGCAGATGACTCCTGTGTTCTCTAGCAGTGCCTGGATCCTATGCCTTGTGGCAATGTTCTGCTTGAATTAGACCACCTAGGGATTGCAGTTCTCAACCAAAGCTGTTTTAAATCTTTCCCTTGCTTGCATCTGTGTTTCTTTGTCAGCTCACAACATTCCAATATGCTTTAAGTCTATGTCCTTTATCTGGATTATCGGGAATAACCAATAAAGAACACCTCAGTCAGTGAGTCAGTGTTTCTTTTTACCATCACATCTACATATAATGAATTATTTTAAAAATCATATAACCTCAATTTGTAAGCACTATATGTTTTCATTGATGAAAAGATTATAAAAATATGTTTGTTCTTAAATTCTTAAATACTGTGTTACTTTATTTCTGAGATGGACAAAAAATTTAAATGACTTAATCCTAATACTTTCCTTGACCACCTCAAATGGATAATTTCTTATAATGTTAAAATGAGAATATTTAAGAATGTGATTCTTTCATCTACTATAGAGAAAATTCACAGAAGAGAATTCAGTGAATCAATAAAGCTCTTTTACCCTTTGTTACATATAGTTGACCCTAAAGACAGCATTCAAAATACAAATTTTTACAGTAAAATATATAACATGAAGAAAAAATTGTATATATGCAAAAATAACTTTCTAAGCATTTGAAAGCTTCAAAGATAAAAATATTATGAAAATGTCAGTTGAAATTATAACATCAGTCACAAAGATGACCATATTATGGAAACTATAGTTTAAAAAGTATATGAAATACAATTTAACATGATAAAGAAGAGGGGAGAAAACTGTTCCAGTACAAGAAGCAAGTCTATCTAGAGAGAAGAAATTGAGAAACTATCATTTTGGGAAAAAAAAAAACTTCAAGAGAACTATATAGGAAAAAAGAAGACTAGAGACAAAAGAATAGTATCAATTGAGAAGGAAGCAAGGCCTTCAGTGGAGGGGTTCAGTATGTCTTGCTAAAAGCATCTGTAAGAAGTTTGAACGTTATTCTAAATGTGATGGAAAGATTTGACAATGTTTCGATAGTTAAGTCAAAAGAGCACATTCAAAACTTACTATGATCATACAGTGAGTTCACAGAAATATTTGAAAGAAACTGTCTTGAAAGCATAAAGTAGAGGTTATAAAATCTGTGCAATATTATCCACAAGTAAAGGACAGGAGTTTCAGCAAAGCAATGGTAGTGGGATATAGAGGATTTTGAGGTGCTTGCTCCCTTGCCATGGATGGATAGGCTGTTTTCCCACCACAGATTCCTTGGAAAATGCAGCCTGAGGTGGATTTCTGTAGTCATTTCCTAACAAGTGAAACATTCCATTCTTCATGGAAGTTTTTTAAGATTGAAAGTCATCAACTCAACCAAGCCTCAGGAAGTCACCAAAGCTACATAGATTCTCTAGGTCTTTCCCTTCCAAAAGTAAAGGACAAATACCACTGAGAATCACTGTCAAGTAAGACAAGCTATAAACCTCTGATGAGGAAACCTCCAAAACAGTAGCAGAAAGTAGCCCAGGAGCTTGAAACAAATAAATCCGTCACATCTTCTAGGAAGAGATGGCGACTAACTGAGCTTCATGGAAATAAAATCAATCTGTTGAGCTTCTGCAAAATATCCCAATTTTCCAGCATACAACAGCCATTAATCAATTGATCGGTGTTTCAATGACACAACTGTCTTTCATCCATTTCTCCCCATGTGAACAAAGCGTCAACCATAGTCCAGTAGATAACCTGAATAAAATTCTTTGGCTTATAAAATTACTATTTTTGACTGCCATGGGTTCTTTATCTGGGGTGAGTAAAGGTGTGTCTTGTATCTTCTCAAGAAAAGTTTTGTCATATAACATAGGATTATAAGAAATACCGATTCCTCATTTTAGATACTGAACACTAAAACAGACACTGGAGAAACACATTCTGTTTTGACAAAAGATATAATCCTCTGCAAATTTTCTATATCATTGTCATTCATACTAGATTTCTGCAGAGACACGGGGTATGGCATTTTGTCATGTATACTCATTAAATTTCAAATGGCCTAGAAAGAGAAGGTCTTACAGAATATACCATACAAGTGTAAGGAAGCAGTGAAATTCCTAGTTTGCTTCCATTCCCTTTTCCCCAGTAATAAAGATCACCTCCTTATGGAGTTACTTCATATGAAATATCAGGGTGATAAGAACATAAATGCAACAAGTCCAGCCAGATACAACTCAAATCAATATAGTCTATATTGATTTGACAAGACAAATAGAATAGCTCGTGCTTTCCTTATTTCCTTATTGTGAATAAGGAATAATGTTTTACATATGCTGCGTTTGGCATGTGTATGAAATACATGGGCACCACTTGCCGTATGTCCCAGGGGTAGAATCAAGAAGATTGAAAGTCTAGAGTAGAGTTGAGGTGTTAGCAGCAATAAAGCACATAGAAAGAAATATGTCATATCACCTTCTTACCACTGTTAAGGGAAAATTAAAAGTGACAAATAAACAATGGTAGACATCGGGGGAAGACATTTTATCATGCATGGCTAGTCAGAAAATAAAAGCTAAAAACTATGAAATAAAGTTTAATGAACATTATGACTGTATCTGTCAAGACAGGCAAGTGTGAAGACGATAATATCTGTTATCAATTGGCCCATGTACTATAGGAAGATTGGACACAAACAGTGATAAATTTAGAGAGTATTGAGGAATGCTGCATACACAGTCTAAATAATATTGGAGTGGACTTGATAAAGCATAAGCTATAATAAAATAATAAAACTTACCAAGCGCATGTACTTGACTGACAATTATTAATCAAATAAAAGAGATATAGCTTATGTATATTTGAAGATGGGAAAAGGTTGTTATAAAAATAGATGGTCAAAATAACAAGGAGGAGTTGTCATCAATATTATGTACTTTTTTAAAAAAATATTTAGAATTTAGTTGGGGGCCCAAAAGAGGGGTCAGAAAATAAAAGCACAAGCTACACAATTCTAACTATATCAGTTAGATCTTTGGAGCCCACGTAAAGGTCTGATGAAAGAACCAACCCCAAAAAGTAGTCCTTTGATGTCCACACATACTCCATGTTACATATGCCCACAGACACAATGCATAAACCAACACACACACACACACACACACACACACACACACACACACACACAAATATTTTGATTGCTTTTCTCAGATAATGAGTAGATATCTCTCCAATTATTTATGACTCCAAAGCAAGTCACTGTGTTTAGAAGTGAACAGACTGTTTGATATATATGTATATATATGTACATATATATATTTTAGTGAGATGATAAGCAATATGAATATTGAAAAACAACTACATGGCTCATTGCTAAGTTGTTGATGCTGGTTCACTGTGTTTTATCACAAAAGATATTCCTTGTGTATCAACTATAATCACACAAAGTGTGATAAATAGTTATGGTGGATGGGTCTTAAAAGAAAAAAATCATCTAACATAGATCATGAATATGAATTCTCTTAAAGTAAATATATTGTCTTTATAGAAAAAGAATATATTGTCAAAATTATCAGGACTCATAAATGGATAATTATGGTAAGAAAGTAATAATATTTGTAGTCTGTAGGAAGAGCCTGGTGCAACTCAGCCCTCCATCTTTACAATATATTCACACATGCATTTGTGCTTTTGTACTACAGGACCTAAGACTTTAGGTTTCTGACTGTGTTATGTATGTTGATTGTGGTACTTTACTAAAGCAGTCTTAATGAACTGAATCAATTGTAGTAAGAATTTCTCATCACAAATCTTCTCACTATGAGATATTAGGACACTGTAGAGTGTGAGTTTTGGTAATAGAAGATAAGAAATGAACAAGTAGCCAATAACATGGTAAGAATTGTTAAAAGCAAACCATTGACCCACAAACATCAACTCTAGAAAACAAAAGAATGATCAGGAGGCACAGGGAAATATAGGGAAATTGATGGCAGAGAGAAACTTATGCAAAAAGATATTATTATTACTACAAGCTCTTTCCAAAGCTGAGCATTAAGAAAATGAAGTAACAATAAAATTAAGGAATTTCTGAAAGGTAAGAAAACAGTATATGAGAATATCTATTATCATGATTCAGATCTAAAACCAAATGCTAACAAAAAGCTTATATGGAGACTGAAATATTAGCTACTCTAATCTGACAACTATAAATTAATAGCATGTGCCATCAAATGATCAAAGCATATGTACTCCATATATACCTTCAATTTCTACCAATGTATGTACATTCATTATTTTGGGGCTGTGTGTAACAGTAGTAAAAACGCTTAGCATTGACAGATCCTATCCCAGCACCATTTAAACAAGAAGAAAAAAGAAAATATATAAAGAAAAGCAATTTTCAAAAACACTACCTCCTCTTGAAGCCTTTTTGTATGACCCAGTACCTTATAACTTTTTTTAAAATTTTTACACAATGAATTAGCCACATCATTCAATACCATTTAAATTTGCTATTTGAAACACATATACATGAAAATGAAAACAAGTGTATTTAATGCAACAGCAGTTCTGCTAGTCAGAGCTCCAACTATAAGATCAGGAGACACTAGACAGAAGAACCTTCAGCTCATCTTCAGCAATTTTTTCTGCATCTTTCCTGCTGTGAGGGAGCAAATGGCTAAAAGTACAAAAATAACATAGGAAATGGGAACCACATCCAGAAATAAGTTGGCTCATACTGAAAGATCCAAGTAATTGCAAGTACTTTGTTTTATGTTTTGTTTTCAGTAGCAGTAGCCTCCATAGGTACATATGGTTGAATGGTTAGTCATCGTGGAATGACACTACTTGGGAAGAATTAGGAGGTGTGACTTTGTGGAAATGGGATAGCCTTGTTGGTGGTGGACTTTGAGGTTTCAAAGATCGCTTTTACCTTCACCACAGCTCTTCCAGCTGTATGCAGTACTAGATATAGAAATCCCAGCTATTTCTCTGGCACTATGTCAGACTGCATGCTGCTATACTCCCCATTATGATGAAAATGGACTAAACTTCTGCAAGCAAAAGTCAGCCCCAATTAAATGTCTCCTTTTAGAAGAGCTGCTGTAGGCATGTTGTCTTCTCACAGCAATAGAACACTTGCTAAAATATTTCCTAACAAGGTATTTGTTATATGATCACTGAGAAAATCAAACATTGAATTATTCTTTATGATACCAAAGGAGGTACAGAGACCAAAGGTCTTGCTGGTAAACAAGAATGGATAAAAGTCCTCTTTTAAAGTAAGCATGTCTGGAATTTTCAGTCGAAATGATAAATTTTCAGTGTCAGAAAGCATGTATGGGACACGAAGAACAGGATTTTGGAATAATAAGAGAAACTGGAGAGATGACTCAGTGGTAACAGCCATTACTGTTCTTGTAAAAGCCCTGAGTTTGCTTTTCTCAGAATTAACATAATATGTAACTACAGATCCAGGGGATCCAACACCATCTTCTAGATCTTCAAGCTCTAGCATAGTAGACAGAACACAGAAATTCATATATATATATATATATATATATATATATATATATATATACACATATATAGTATGTGTGTATTTGTGTATGTGTATGTGTGTGCATAAAATAAATAAATACATGCTTAGACCTTTGGTTTTTAAATAAAAAAGGGTAAATACAACTCAGTTCCATTATCTCAAATGACAAGGGCTGTTGGAGTAATAGTAAGATCCTGAGTCAGACAGCAAGCATTCTCTGTGACTATATAGATTTGTTGGAGATTGGGTCCAATGCTTTGAATCTGCATGTCCAAATGCTAAAGATCATTGCCCCAAGAATAAAGATGCCAATGGCCAATGATTGGGCACTGGGTGGGATTCTTATAGTTGCTCGAATGAGGACTCAAAGAGGAACTGGGAGATTCACCACACCTTGGGAAATAAGGTTTCAATGCAGTAGTAATAGTAGCAGGGGATAAAGCCAACCTGACATGTAAGATATTATGGAAGTGACCAGTGGCCACTTCCCTGTTTAGGCCTGGTGTAGCAGAGGAAAGTTTAGGAGTGCCCAGCCATTGAGGAGCGAAGGCATTTAAAAATAAGCTAAAGTGTGTTTGTGTGTGTTTTATGGATCCAAAGATAGCTCCTGGGCAGGTATATGTGTGTTATCTTCCTAGAGCCAAAGTGGTATAATAAAATTCTCTTCTACATAAGATTTCCTAACTCACCAAATTTTATTATTTCCAAAATTTATGAGAAGTCACATAGTATGTTATCTCTTCACATAAATTATAGCTCAAAGACACTTGTTGGTGAGGGTTGTTTTAGTAAATTTGATCATGTGATCTAACAATTTCCTCAAAATCTTCTTTATGATAGACATCTATAAAGATCTGTAAGTATATAATTAATGATTTCATTCATAGCCTTAGTCACTAATTCAAGAGATTAATATAAACACCATTAGAACACAAACATTATGAAGTGAATCTTTGCTCATGCCCCACCAAAATATTTGACCTCAAGAAATCCACTATTACTTCTTAAGACTCATTTACTAAAAAATGACATTAGACATATCAAGTAGTATATCAGGTGAAGAATACATATACAGAGAATTTACTTTAATATTTGGTACAGAGTAATTGTTCAAAATGCTGTTATAATTTTATGACTAAACATCAATGTCAACTTGAGAAGACTGCATCTCATTTCTAAAATTTGCCCTTTTCAATAACTTGGCAAGAAGTATTATTGGCTCCCTGATTAAATTTAAGAATCACATGCAACTAGTTAGCTGAAATATGATATAATTAACCTAATTTGCTTTTGCAACTAGGAACAATAAAGTGAGTCTTTTAAAAATAATATTATAGAAAATGAGTAAATTATAGCTTTCTGGGGAACATTAAGCATACCCTACAGTTAATATTGATTGTGTCATGCAAAAGTGTCATTAAAATATAATATATGGGAGAAAATTCTCAGCAATCTAAACTGCTCGCAACTATTATTTGTAATCCTGGTAGACACAGTACACTGCAGGAAGATTCTCAAGATGAAACAATGGAACATTGGGAGCTTGAGCTCAAGCAAGTTAAAAGGAGCAGCAAGAAAAGTAGATTCTTTTTTCTATATAAAATCTTAAAACTGCATTCTTTTAAAATATTATAGAATATATTTTTATCATATGTTTTCATATCTCTCAACTCCCACCAAATTCTTAACATCTCCTTACCAATAAAACTGTATGTTTTTTTCTCTCATTTAAAATAAAAACACGAATTCCAGCTCCTAACCAAGGTAGAGACCCCTTGATGAAACAGATCTTACACCAAATAAAATACCAGAGAGGAAACAGAAACCAAGGTACAAAGCATCTACTCAATAAAGAAAACTCAGAAATTGATACCTAGAACTGAAATCACCATAAAAACAGAAGCCTAGAGGCCAGCAGAGGTACATAATCAATAATAGCCAAGGTGATATGTCACACACAGAAAACAGCTGTCCTACTACAGCAACAACTGAGTATTCCAACACAATAGAAACACACATACACAAACACACATGATTTTATAAGAACCCTTATGAGAATGAGAGGAAGTTTTCCTCTTCCTTAAAGAGGAAATTGATAAGTCTCTCGATGAAATCCAGAAAAACACAAACAACTGGAGGCAGTGTACGTATTCCTTAAGGAAACACAAGGAAGAAAAACAAACAGACTATAAATGGTTAAATGAAAGAAAAAGAAGTTCAACAGATCAAAAAAGGAAAAGAAATAACAAAGAAAAGATGAACAGTGAATGCTGGAAATGAAAAATCTAAGTAAGTAATAGGAAGTACATGCTCAAGCATCACTAATAGATTACATGAGGTGGAAGGATATCATGTAATAAAAATAAAATAATTAAAATAAGTGTTAAATTAATCAAAGAAAATTTTAAATCCAAAAAAAAAAATCTGACGTAAAACATCCAGGAAATTTGGAATACTATTAAAAGTCCAAATATAAGAATAATAGAAATGGAAGGAATAAAATCCAAGCTCTAAGGCCCAGGAAATATTTTTCAAAAAATCACTGAAGTAAATTTTCTAACCTAAATAAGGAAAATCATATAAAGTAAAAGAAGCTTTAAGAACACCAAATATATTGGACCAGAAGCTATATATTTTATTAAGTATATATTTTATTTACTATAAAATAATCAAAACACTAAATATATAAGACAAAGAAAGAAAAATATTAAAGGCTACAAGGGAAAAATATAAGGACAGATCAAATAAATTACACTTAATTTCCCGATGGAGACTCTAAAAGACTGAAGTGGTATGGACAGATGCACCAGGCTTGCAGAGGCCACAGGTGCCAGTCTAGGATACTACACTCAACAAAATTTTCAAACACCATGGAAAAAAAGAAAGAAAACATTTTGTGATAAAGTCAAATGTAACTAATAACTATGCATGAATTCAGCCTTACAAGAGATACTATAAGAAAAACTTCAACCCAAGAAGGTTAATTACATCTATGAAAGAAGAGGAAATAAATAATCTGATAATAAGGAATCCAAAAGAATAGAAACACACATACACACAACACTACCACCACCACCACCACTACTACTATTACCTCCATTATCAACACCAGCAATCAAATAGGTATTAGAATCATTGGTCATTCCTATCTCTCTATATTAATAGATTCAATTTCATAATTAAAAGATACAGACTAATAGAATAGGTGCAAAAGCAGGATCTATTGTTCTGCTACATGCAAGAGTCACACCTCAACATCAAATATAAATATTACCTCAGAGTAAAGTGTTACTGAAAGATTTTTTTCAAGCAAATGAACCTAACAAGCAAGCTTATACAGCCATATTAATGTCTACCAAAATAGACTTCAAATTAAAATTAATTACGAAGTATGGAGGACACTGCACACTCTTAAAAGAAAATATCACTAAGATGAGATTTTAATTCTTGACAATTATGCTTCAAATGTAATTGTACATGCCTTTAGAAAAGGAATACTGTTTAAAGCTTAAGTCACATATTGACCATCATTCGTTGACAGTGCGGATATCAATACCCCACACTCACTCACAGACAGGGCATCCAGACAAAAATAAATAGGAACACTAGAGCAACAGAAGTCATAAGTCAAAAGGACTTAACAGATATATACAAAAATATACAAAGATAATGCCGTCTTTTCATCACCTCACAGAACTTTCTCCAAAATTGACCACCTAGTGGGTCAACAAGCAAGATCAAACAATACAAGAAAATTGAAATAAGCCATGTCATCCTGACATATTACCAAAGATTAAAACTGAATTTCAATAATAGAAAGCCTGAAAATCATAGGAGCTAAACAATCTTTTACTGAATGACTACAAAAACAAGACATAAATATAAAAGAAATAAAGATTTCCTAGAATTAAATGAAAATGAAGCACAACATGTTCGAACTTAAAGGACACAGTGAAAGTTGTGCTAAAAGCTCAAGTATAATTAGATCAAGAACCTTAACATAAAAACAGATCTAATAAAATAGAAAGTAGGAAAAAGCCTTGAACTCTTTGGCACAGGGGGAAATTTCCTAAATTTCCAATAGGTCAACTTCTAACATCAAGAACTGATAACTAGAACCCCATGAAACTGGAAAGTTTCTGTAAGGCAAAGAACATAGATAATAGGACAAATTGGCAACCTACAGACTAGGAAAAATCTTCAATAACCCCATAGTAGATGGAGTGCTAATATCCAAAATATAAAAAAGAACTCAAGAAGCTATACATACTCCTAAAAACACCAAACAACTCAATCAAAAATTGGGGGTATAAAACTAAACCAAGAATTCACAACAGAGGAATCTTGAATGAAACAGAAATACCTAAACAAATGTTCAAAGTCCTTAGTAATTAGAGAAATGCAAATCAAAATGACCCAGAATCCACCTTAGACAAATCAAATGGGTACGATCAAAACCTAAGGTGACAGCACATGCTGTGAAGGATGTGGAGAAAGATGAAAACTTCTCCATCACTAGTGGGATTGCAAACTGGTTCAACTACTCTGGAAATTGATCTGGAGATTCCTCAGAAAATGGAAATAGATTTCCAATTTCCTTCATGAAAATAGATGTGAAAATAGGATACTTGCAAACCAAATCCAAGAACACACTTAAAGATGATCCACCATGACCAAGTATGCTTCATCTCACAGATGCAGGGATTGTTCAACGTTTGAAAATCACTCAATGTAGTCCACCAAATAAATAATATGAAAGACAAAAAAGGAACACACCACCCTCACACACACCACCACCATCACCTCCACTACCACCACCATCACCACCACCATCACCACCACTACCACCACCACCATCACCACCACCACCACCACCACCACCCTCACACACACCACAACCATCACCTCCACTACCACCACCATCACCACCACCATGACCACCACTACCACCACCACCACCACCACCACCACCACCACCACCACCACCACCCTCACACACACCACAACCATCACCTCCACTACCACCACCATCACCACCACCATGACCACCACTATCACCACCACCATCACAACCACCACCACTACCACCACCACCATCAAATATGATTATTGTTTGATGCCAATAATTTCCTTGTCAAAATCTACCAGCACTTCTTGATTAAAGTGTTGCTAGGACCAGGAATAAAAGGGACATTCTTAAACCTAATAAAGATAATTTACAGCAAGCCTATATCCATCATCAAATTAAATAGAAATCCAAAGTGATCCTACTAAATCAGGAAAAAGTGAACGTTGTCCACTCAGGGTTAATCCAAAATATCAGGGGAGTTACTCTAACTAAGCAACCAAAGGATTTATTTTTTTAAAAAAGGAATACTTCAAGATTTGAAAAAAGAAATGAAAGAGGAGGGTTTAGAGCCTGAAATGGCCAAACTCTATAACCAGGCAAAGATTCCAAATGTGGGACTCAAAAGGCAACCAAACCACACCTTTTGCCTATATAATCTATTACCACTGCAAGGTAAATTGGGAAATGGAGACACAGAATACAGGAGGGGCCAACCGCTGATGATTCTGATTTAAGGCCCACATCATAAAAGGAAGCACATACCTGACATAATCCGGATGACTAGAAATCAGAGGCTGGATATCCCAAAGATTTATGTAGAAAAAAACCAATAAAATTGTTCCTAATAATATCCTTTTTTGTTTATAGATTTGTGCTTATCCCTACTGTCTTCAGAGTGGGTTCTGCCAGCAACTGATGGAAGCAGATGCAGACACCCACAGGCAAACATTAGGCAAAAGAAATACCAGAATTGGAGATTTCCATCAGTTATCTCCCCTTGGATCTCAGAGAACTTCATGTTAGAGGGGCAGGAAGAAATGTAGAAACCAGAGGAGTCTAGGGCACCAGAGGAACAAGAAACAGAGACTACACCCAGCTAAGTAAAGTGCATGGGGGTTCACAAAGACTGGCACAGCAAACACAGACTGCATGGATCCGTTCCAGGTATTCTGCATACGTTATGGTTATATAGCTTGGTATTTTGGAGTGAGTGGGGTTGTTTCTGACTCCTTTTTCTGCCCTTAGGACACTTTTCCTCCAACTGGGTTTCTTCAGTCAGACTGGATATGAAGGTTTGGGCCTCGTCTGTCTTGTGATGCTGTGTTCATTGTACGTTCCTGGAAGGCCTCCTCTGTTCTGATGGGAATAGGAGGAGTGGATCAGGGGGAAAGGACAAATGGGTTGTGCTGATAGAAAGAATGAAGGGTTCTTTATGTTGGAATAATAGTCCTCTGTGGAATGTAGTGTATGTAAAAATCTTTTCTCAATCAGCAGACTGCTGTTTTGTCTTATTGAAAGTATCCTTTGCCTTACAGAAGCTTTTCAATTTTCTTATCAATTGTTGATCTTAGAGACTTTACCACTTGTGTTCTATTTAAGGAAATTGTCTCCTAGACCAATGTATTCAATGCCATTCCCAACTTTTTTAATGAGATTTAGTGTATCCGGTTTTATGCTAGGATCGTTGATCTACTTGGACTTGAGATTTTTGCAGGGGAAGAAACACGGATCTATTTGATTTCTCCTACATGTGAACATCCAGTTAGACCAGCACCATTTGTTGAAAATGCTTTATTTTTTCCATTGTATGGTTTTGGCCCCTTTGTCAAAAATGAAGTGTTTATAAGTTTGTGCATTTATTTCTGGTTTTTCAATTCTATTGATCGGCACATATTTCTGTGTACTGATACTATGCAAGGTTCTTCAAGTGTTTGGTTTTTTATTATTTTTATCATTATTGCTCTTCAGTACATCTTAAGGTTAGGGATGCTAATTCTCCAGAAATCCTTTATTGTTCAGGATTATTTTGGATATCCTGGGTTTTTTATTTTTCCATTTGAAATTGAGAATTACTTTCAAAGCCTGTAAAAAATTAGGTGTAATTTTGATAAAAATTTTGTTGAATGTGTAGATTGCTTTTGGGAAGATGTCCATTTTCACTATGTTAATCCTTCCTGTCCATGAGCATTGAATATCTTTTCATTTTCTGATATCTTTTTCAATTTTTTCTCCGCAGGCTTAAAGTTCTTTTCATTTAAACCTTTCACTCTCATCATTATAATTATAAAAAGATATTTTAATATCATTTATCATTCTTTTCTAGGGTGTTGTTTCCCTAATCTCTTTCTTTGACTTTTTATCATATGTTTTAAAAAAAGGCCATGGATTTGTTTGAGTTAATTTTATATCCAGCCATTTTGCTGAAGTTATCTATTAGCTGTAGTTTTCTGGTAGAATTTTGGGGATTGCTTGTGTATCTGCAAATTGTGATACCTTGACATCCCTTATCCCTTGCTACCTACTGCAGACAGATGAGCTGACTCAGAGATCATCAGAGCAGGAGAGCAGGTCCTGTACCTTACCTAGGCAGCACCGTAGAGCTGGCCCTGGATATGGAGGTTGTAGGAGAGTTTGCTCCAAGGCTGTGAGTATGAGAGAACAAGCACTACCTCTTGTCTGCCATGGGATGGCTTTGAATAGGGAGGCTCTATCTCTTCCCCTCCCTTTTGCCCTCATCACCAGCAGCATATTGGAGAGCTGGCCCTGATAGGGTTAAGAGAAGAAGAGGATTGTCTTGGCCCTTTACCTGCTGCAGCAAGAGAGTGCAGGCCCTGTACTATGCATGGACAGCACAATAGAACTAGCCATAGATGTGGAGGTGTCAGGTGAGCCAGCACCTAGAATGTGAGCGAAGGAGAGCTAGCCCTTCCTATGTCTGCTGAGTGACGATACTTTGCAGAGAGGTTGTCATTAACTTAACAGCAAAACTAAATACAGATTTATTGGAAAAATATATGTGGATATTCGTTATGAACATCAATAAAAATTCCTCAATGATGCTAGTGAACACAAAGTAACACTGTGCTGATGGTTTACTGGGAATTATCAAGTTTGCATATCTAAGTAGTAGGTTAACATATGAAAGACAACTAATGCTACATACCATATTAGCATCGTGGTAGAAAAATATATGTAACCATATATTTTATACTTTAGTTTTTGTGGTAAGTATATTTGGTATGGTGTCAACTCTTTTAAAACTGTAATCATACGATACAGCATTATTCTCTATAAACGCAAGACTAGAGCTGCTATCTCTAACTGTATATTTTGCATAATTGAAATTATGTTTGCTGTATAGTAATTCCCTCACCCTCTCACCTGTCTCTAGTAACTGTAAGCGTTGTTTTGCATGTTTACCTCGAAATTTGGATGCAGGTGGAATTATATCATTTATTCTCTTCAATCGTTAATTCATTAGAAAAATACTTTCAAATATTGCCCACATCACTAGACATAAAATGGTCTTTCTGCCTGTTGCTTTTCCCATTTTTGTTTCCATGTGTACAAATGTATGTGATTATATATGTGCATATTTACACACTTGTATGTGTGAGTGAATACTCAAAGACAATCATGGCTGGCAGTACTCCCCTTCAACCTTATTGAAGACAGGACCTCTCTTTTCCACTTTGGTTTAGTGCATCAGAATACCTGACCCTGAAGCTCTGAGCCTTCTGTCTCCGTTTCCCTTTTTTTATTGGATATTTTATTTATTTGCATTTCAATTATTATTTCCTTTCCCAATTTCCCTTCTGAAAACTCCCTATCCCCTCTTCTCTCTTCCTGCTTCTATGAGGGTGCTCTGCCACCTACTAATGCACTCCCTTCCCAGGAACAAGGGCCTCTTCTCCCATTGATGCCTGACAAGACCATCCTCTGCTACATATGTGGCTGGAGCCTTAGGTCTCCCATGTGTACTCTTTGGTTGGTGGTTTAATCCCTGAGAGCTCTGTGGGGTCTGGTTGGTTGATATTGTTGTTCTTCTTATGGGTTGCAAATCCCTGTCTCCATCTCTTGTCTTTCCATGGGAGCACTAGCAGTATAGACATACACTTCAGTTTTCAGACTTTTAAATTGGAGTTTGGTGTTAAAATTCAGGTCCCAAATACTTGAACTGCAAGTGTATTACTCACTGACAGGAATTTCTAACTTAGAACTTCCTTGGTTATAAAGTAGCATTCCATTTCACATTGATGCCAGATTGTATGGCACAGTTTTGAAGATAGAATCAGTGCTTACTTTTCCTGCAATCCAGAGTTAGGCAAATAAGAGATGATCTGCACGTCAAATTCTTGGATTCCTGAAAGATAACTGTTACTATATGCTTGGGAGGATAAGGTGGGGAGAAAGAAAATTTAAGTAATGCTGAGAAGTATACAGGTCTCTTAGAAAATAACACAGAAAGAGTTGGTCTTTCATAAGCTTGGACATTTGCTACATACCAGCAAAAGATTCATTATATGGTTCTCACATGATATTTTTGTTGATGATTCTCTTGTGCATGTCATTTGATGCAGCAAGATTTACTTGTGTGCTGACAGTGATGTAACTATTTTCATCTCTGGTAACTGGCTTATCATAGGAACAGAAACAACCTATGATAAGAGCAATTTCAAGTCATATATACAATAAAACACCATCTTAAAGTATTTCCCCAAGTGTCTAGTGCTTTAAATTCATAGGCATATTTATTACCACGTTTATGGCAGCATAAGAAATTACTAGAAAATTGTGAGAATTTTAACTCAAGTGCCATTTTCTCTAAACCTCACTGTAATAATTACAGAATTTTTAGGGTATGTACAGACTTTATTATGAAAATTCTTCTGCAAAGGATAATAATGACATCAATAGCCTCAGCCATACTACATAGTCCTATGCACAGATAGGCTAGTTTATCTGTACTAGTCATATCTTTTCTCAATTCTGTGGTTAAAGACACTGACAAAAGTAACTTAAGCAAGAAAGGGTTTATTTTACATTAGAGTTCAAAGGAGGTACAGTCCATCTTGTCAGGGAATTCCTGGTAGGAGAAACTTCAAGTACACAGTATCAGCTATCTAGAAGAGAAATGTATGCAGGTATTCAACCCACTTAACATTTTCTTTTAGTCTATATAGGCAGCCAAGAAGATGGCACTACCCTCCATTAGTGTGGGATGTTTCTTAATCAAAATAATGTCAAGAAGCTAAGCTTAGAGACATGTCTGGAGGCTTTTCTTGGAGGTGATGCTAGATATTCTCAAGCTGATATCATTAAGCAGGACAATTAGATACGAAATAACATCAAAATGAACTTATTTGAAAGAGACATTTTTATGTCACAAAGAATCTAGTGCCATAAATGGAAATTCAAAACAATTGTTTCTAGTTAATTATTGAGATGTATTTGAAAAAAGAGGTGTGTTTCAATTTTTTATAATTAAATTAAACCTGCAACATGATTTTATAACAATTAACTGAACATACTTTTCATTGACTTACCTAAATCCCAATACAGAATACAGAACAAGAACATAGAATATAGAACAAGATGAGATTATAGTCAAAGATAATCAATGGTAAAATTACAAATTTTTCTTTGTACTTACGATGGATTCTCATACTGTTGTAAAAAGAAAAATGGAAAAATTCTTTTCAGTAGTAATGCATTTCTGAGTTTGACAGAATGATGTTTGATTATAAAGGAAGCTATTCTTGCTTAATATAAAGGAAAATATAACTTTAAAATAAATGTGACCCTGTCATTTCTCTCTAAATTCTGTTTCTTTACTACAGAAACTATAAAAACAAACACTTTTTAGAATCAGAATTTCTTAGAAATATTGTAGCTTGAAGCATATTATTTAGGTAAATTAGAAATAAACTTATGAATCGAACATATTATCATTTAGTATATATTCATAAAAGTGAATTTTGACTGTCAAGAGAATTAATGGTATTATCTAATTATACTATAAAAATACTATGGATTTGGCACCATTGTGAAGTTAAGCATACAAAACATTGTGAATATTTCTGTTACACAAAACCAAGATAAAGGGTTAGGGTTCCAAACTGTAAGGACTCTTGACTGACAGGTTCACAAAGCGGGCAATTAATCTTTCATTTTAAGCTCAATATGACACTGCCAAAGCAATTCTATCTTTGCCACCTTGAAAGTATTGCTTTAGGCTGAAGAAATTTTGCAAATTGCAATTGGGAAATTCTTTATGACTTCATTTTGGAGTTTTGCTGTAAAGCTATACTGTATACAGGTAATCAAAAATGTTTGCATACTTTGGTATGAACTAATCAAAATACCCATTAAGCATGCTAACAAGCACACCTGTTATCATTAAAGGATTTATTCTCTAATTTTATGTGATTAGCACAATCAAATTAAAAGGTGAAAACATGTGGATGGTACTCTACAAAGTGGGAGTAATTATTAGTGTAAATAGTATTAGTTGCAGTAGAAATATGAATTACTTGGAGTGGAAATCCAATGTAGGAATGGTATCTTCATTCATAAATACATATTTTTAATGCAGAAAGGAAGGCCTTCCAAAGCATATTATGTTTTCCTCTGAAATCTATGAATAGATAGAACTAAAGACTTTGCAAGTTGCATTTGCCCAATGTAGACTTTAATTACCACCATTAAATTTATAATTCTGCCTTCTAGACTAGTGTCTGGTTCTTTTTTCTACTCTACTTCAGAGACTGCTGTCCTTTTAATTGTCTCTTCATGTATAATGTCAGGAAATAATTTGTAGGCTTTTGTTTTGTTTTGCATTGTTTTGCTGTGATAAAAGACCATTACTTTTCAAAAAGTAGCATGCATACACAGAGCTACTCTTCTTCTTGTTTCTCATTGCTCTTGGTACAGATATTAGCACTTGAGAGAAAAAACAGTAAACAGGATAGATAACCTCGTCATGCACTATCATAGTTTTTTGAGGCAGGTTCTTTTATTTGGTTTGCACTGACCAAGTAGACTGGGTTGGACGATCTACAAATCTTAGGGACACACACACACACACACACACACACACACACACACACACACACACACGTGCACGTGAGCACTGCGTGCTTTTATAAAATGAAAAGTAAAACCTTAAAAATTAAATAAGGATTAATTATATTTGGTTGTAGGAATACAGATTGCCACCCCTGTGTTTCTTGCTTTTCTTGCTCTATAATCAAACATTTAATCAACTGAAGGAAAACAATCAAAAAAAGGAAAACAGAGCAAAGAAAGATGAGGCAGAGGAGGAAGATGAAGGGTGAGAAAAAGATAGAGGTGGACACAGGGGAAAGGAGAGATTGAGACTGAGCCAGTAACACAGTTAGTGCTACTAACCCAAGGTGTACCACTTACTGACACTCACTGACCTACGTCAAGTTGTAAGTGTTTTTGTAGCTTGCCCAAGGAAGATTACAATAGCCCATGGTCCAGTGTCACATAATCAGTGCTGGAAACATATACAAGTAACACAGAAATGGGGCTGGTAACATTAAGAAGCAATGTGTTGGTAAATATATACGAGTAATAGTAACTAATGAAAAATAAAATAATTTTGAAAGAGGACAAGTAGTGGTATATGGGAAGGTTTGGAGGGACAAGAGGTAGAAATTATTTAATTATATTATAATCTCAAAATAAAATAGTGTAACACACATGCTCATATACATGAAGATGTAGGATATTTCCCATCCAAAGTTCATGAACTTGCAAAATAAATGGTCAGTTTAAGAGCAAGAGAAAGCCACATCTTACAGCTAAATATATAAGCCCCCATTTCAACACCACAAGCCTCTTTATCTTTCTGAACATGACAACAAACTTTATTCATATGAAACTTAAAGGTCAAAGAGGCACTTTGTGAGCACAGACTGGTAACTTCCATCAACACTAACATTTCTATGTGATCTTAAAAGCCAGTGAATTTAAGGTCTTTGCTTGTTACAGAAAATAATACTTGATACTAAGAATATAATAGGAAAAAGAAAAATGCATTTTTCAATTATAATGACTTTATTTTATCCTCAGTTATACATGTAATTTTACCTTTAAAATGGAATTTGATGGCTAGTGTGTCTTTCCATATGAGTGAAAACAGAATCAATAGAAATGCTGACAAAAGTTCACAGAGAAAATAAAATAAATAGACAAGGACTTTGCAAGAAGTTCTCAAATCATCACTTTTATAAGTTTCATGTTCTTACTCCAGGATTGAGCATTTAATAAGTGGAGGCAGAAAAGGTGATTGTTATCTTATTCAGTATTTATGTTGTTACATGATGAGTCTGTATTAATATATGTCTCACGTATCTACCTTAGTGTTAAATCAAACCCCAATTAATATAGAAAATCACCTATGCTTACTGGCCTGTAGTACTAACGAACATGTAAAAGGAGAGCTGCTTACAGAAATGGCTATTTTGTTGTTTACTTTTTTGTTTTGTGATTACTGTTGTTTTGATTTTATGCCTTCAGGAGTAAACCAATGTAAAATTCACAATTTATTTTCTTGAACAGATTTCTGACAGCTTATGATTTGCAAAGTTTATCTGCAAAAGCACTCTGGGATGGAATTAGTTAATTACAAGCATAATCCACATTCATGTTATGCTTCAAATGATACTGATGAGCAGAGAATACTGAGAACTTAATAAAGATTGACTTAGGTTTTAATTTACCATCAATGGAAACACAGCTTAAAACTTTTTTTCTCTATAAAAATTCCACGACTTCAGGAAAAATGACAGCAAAGAAAGAAGTTAAAATTAACTCGTAAGGAATCTATAATACCAAGGGTGTTGCTTTGGAAAACAATGGGATTCTGAAGGTAGAACAGATGATAACATGCTATTGTTCATCATTACCAGTGAAACCGAGCTCGAAAACCAACTGTGCTTTTATGGGCTGCATTCATTACCAGAGAAAGTGATTTTTGCCATAGTGTCACATAATGGGCCTCTGGAAGTACTGAGATGGATCCCTTTGGTAGGTTGAATATTGTAATAGCCTCAGAATTTGTTTCTTCAACAGCCAACAAAGGACTTAAAAGAAGTGGGGAAGAAGAACTTAACAATATGTCTATTTTCAGAAAATGGCTGCAAGCTAGTCTCAAGGCACATGGAAAGGTGCCCCTTAACAGCAACAAAAAGCATGTATGCATCCAACAGAAAATGGAAAAGGATAAACAATTAGACATTCTGATTATTACATAAGAGTTCGAATGAATACTTTTTATGATTTTACTTGGGATATTCAGATAAATTGTGATAACCAAGATTAACTAAAGCTTATATCATTAGTTATAGATAGATATAAACAATTTTGGTAAGATAAAGCAAGGAAACATTCATATATCCTTTGCAGTTTTACAACGAAATATTAGTTTATGATGAGAAATAAAAAGCTTATCTTCCTCTTTCTCCACATCCTCGCCAGCACCTGAGATTTTGATCTTAGCCATTCTCACTAGTGTGAGGTGAAATCTCAGGATTGTTTTGATTTGCATGTCCCTTATGACTAAAGATGTTGAACATTTCTTTAGGTATTTCTCAGCCATTTGGAATTTCTCAGCTGTGAATTCTTTGTTTAGCTCTGAACCCCATTTTTAATAGGGTTACTTGTCTCCCTGCGGTCTAACTTCTTGAGTTCTTTGTATATTTTGGATATAAGGCCTCTATCTGTTGTAGGATTGATAAGGATCTTTTCCCAATCTGTTGGTTGCCGTTTTGTCCTAACAACAGTGTCCTTTGCTTTACATAAGCTTTGCAGTTTTATGAGATTCCATTTGTCGATTCTTGATCTTAGAGCATAAGCCATTGATGTTTTGTTCAGGAAATTTTCTCCAGTGCCCATGTGTTCGAGATGCCTCCTCACTTTTTCTTCTATTAGTTTGCCTGTATCTGTTTTGATGTGGAGTTCCTTGATCCGCTTGGACTTAAGCTTTGTACAGGGTGATAAGCATGGATCGATCTACATTCTTCTACATGCTGACCTCCAGTTGAACCAGCACCATTTGCTGAAAATGCTATCATTTATCCATTGGATGGTTTAGGCTCCTTTGTCAAAAATTAAATGACCAGAGGTGGGTGGGTTCATTTTTGTGTCTTCAATTCTATTCCACTGGTCTGTCTGTCTCTGTACCAATATCATGCAGTTTTTATCACTATTGCTCTGTAATACTGCTTGAGTTCAGGGATAGTGATTCTCACAGAAGTCCTTTTATTGTTGAGGATTGTTTTAGCTATCCTGGGTTTTTCTAATTGCAGATGAATTTGCAAATTGTTCTGTCTAACTCTCTGAAGAATGGGATTGCATTGAATCTGCAGATTGCTTTGGTAAAATGGCCATTTTTACTATGTTAATCCTGCCAATCCATGAGCATGGGAGATCTTTCCAACTTCTGAGGTCTTCTTCAATTTCTTTCTTCCGAGGTTGAAGTTTTTATTCTACAGATCTTTTAGTTGCTTGGTTAAAGTCACACCGAGGTACTTTATATTATTTGGGACTATTATGAAGGGTGTCATTTCCCTAATTTCTTTCTCGGCTTGTTTCTCTTTTGTATGGAGGAAGGCTACCGATTTATTTGAGTTAATTCTATACCCAGCCACTTTGCTGAAGGTGTTTATCAGGTTTATTAGTTCTCTGGTGGAACTTTTGGGATCACTTAAATATACTATCATGTAACCTGCAAATAGTGATATTTTGACTTCTTCTTTTCAGATCTGTATCCCCTTGATCTCCTTTTGTTGTCTGATTGCTCTGGCTATAACTTCAAGAACTATATTGAATAAGTAGGGAGAGAGTGGGCAGCCTTGTCTAGTCCCTGATTTTAGTGGGATTGCTCAGGTTTCTCTCCATTTAGTTTAATGTTAGCAACTGTTTTGCTGTATATGGCTTTTACTATGTTTAGGTATGGACCTTGAATTCCTATTGTTTTCAAGACTTTTATCATGAAGGGGTGTTGAATTTTGTCAAATGCTTTCTCAGCATCTAATGAAATGATCATGAGGTTTTTATCTTTCAGTTTGTTCATATAATGGATTACATTGATGGTTTTCCATATATTAAACCATCCCTGCATGCCTGGGATGAAGCCTACTTGATCATAGTGGATGGTTGTTTTGATGTGCTCTTGGATTCGGTTTGCCAGAATTTTATTGAGTATTTTTGCATCAATATTCATGAGGGAAATTGGTCTGAAGTTCTCTTTCTTTGTTGGGTCTTTGTGTGGCTTACGTATAAGAGTAATTGTGATTTCATAGAAGCAATTCGGTAGTACTCCATCTGTTTCAATTTTGTGGAATATTTTGGATAGTATTGGTATGAGGTCTTCTAAAAAAGGTCTGATAGAAAACTGTACTGAACCCGTCTGGACCTGGGCTCTTTTTGAATGGGAGTCCTTTAATGACTGCTTCTATTTTGTTAGGAATTTTGGGGTTGTTTAAATGGTTTATCGGGTCCTGATTTAACTTTGGTACCTGGTATCTGTCTGGGAAATTGTCGATTTCCTGCAGATTTTCAAGTTTTTTTGGATATAGGTTTTTTTAGTAGTATCTGATGATTTTTTGAATTTCCTCTGATTCTATAGTTATGTCTCCCTTTTCATTTCTGATTTTGTTAATTTGGACACACTCTCTGTGTCCGCTCGTTAGTCTAGCTAAGTGTTTATCTATCTTGCTTATTTTCTCAAAGAACCAACTTTTGGTTCTGTTGATTCTTTTTATGGTCCTTTTTGTTTATACTTGGTTGATTTCAGCTCTGAGTTTGATTATTTCCTGCCTTCTACTCCTCCTGGGTGTATTTGCTTCTTTTTGTTCTAGAGCTTTTAGGTGTGCTGTCAAGCTGCTGACATATGCTCTTTCCTGTTTCTTTCTGCAGGCACTCAGCGCTATGAGTTTTCCTCTTAGCACAGCTTTCATTGTGTCCCATAAGTTTGCGTATGTTGTACCTTCATTTTCATTAAATTCTAAGAAGTCTTAATTTCTTTCTTTCTTTCTTCCTTGATCAGGTGATCATTGAGTAGAGCATTGTTCAACTTCCATGTATATGTGGGCATTCGCCCTTATTGTTATTGAAGACGAGCTGTAGCCCTTAGTGTTCTGAAAGGACACATGGGATTATTTCTATCTTTCTGTATTGTTGAGGTCTGTTTTATGACCAATTATATAGTCAATTTTGGAGAAAGTCCCATGAGGTGGTGAGTAGAAGGTATATCCTTTTGTTTTAGGATAAAATGTTCTATAAATATCTGTTAAGTCCATTTGGATCATGATTTCTCTTAGTCTGTCTATGTCTCTGTTTAATTTCTGTTTCCATGATCTGTCCATTGATGAGAGTGGGGTGTTGAAATCCCCTACTATTACTGTGTGAGATGCAATGTGTGTTTGAGCTGTAGTAAAGTTCCTTTTATGTATGTAGGTGCCCTTGTATTTGGAGGATAATTTAAGATTGAGGGTTCATCTTGGTGGATTTTTTTCTTTGATGAATATGAATTGTCCTTCCTTATCTTTTTTGATGTCTTTTAGTTGAAATCAATTTTATTCGATAATAGAATTGCTACTCCAGCTTGCTTCTTTAGACCATTTGCTTTAAAAGATGTTTTCCAGCCTTTCACTCTGAGGTAGTGTCTGTCTTTGTCTCTGAGGTGTGTCTCCTGTAGGCAGCAGAATGCAGGGTCCTCATTGCATTTCCAGTTTATTAATCTATGTCTTTTTATTAGAGAGTTGAGACCATTGATGTTGAGAGATATTAAGTAATAGTGATTATTGCTTTCTGTTAAATTCGTATTTGGATGTGAGATTATGTTTGTGTGCTTTTTTTTCTCTTTGTTTTGTTGCAAAGACGATTAGGTCCTTGCTTTTTCTAGGGTGTGGCTTGCCTTTTATGTTGGGCTTTACCATTTATTATCCTTTATAGGGCTGGATTTGTAGAAAGATATTGTGTAAATTTGGTTTTGTCATGGAATATCTTGGTTTCTCCATGTTAATTGAGAGTTATGCGGGATACATTAACCTGGGCTGGAATTTGTGTTCTCTTAGGGTCTGTATGACATCTGTCTAGGATCTTCTGGCTTTCATAGTCTCTGGTGAGAAGTCTGGTGTGATTCTGATAGGTCTGCCTTTATATCTTACTTGACCTTTTTCCCTTACTGCTTTTAATATTCTTTCTTTATTTTGTGCATTTGTTGTTTTGACTATTATGTGACAGGAGGAGTTTCTTTTCTGGTCCCATGTATTTGGAGTTCTGTAGGCTTCTTGTATGTTCAAGGGCATTGTTTTTTTAGGTTAGGGAAGTTTTCTTCCATGATTTTGTTGAAGATATTTACTGGTCCTTTGAGCTGGGAGTCTTCACTCTCTTCTGTACCTATTATCCTTAGGTGTGATCTTCTCATTGAGTCCTGGATTTCCTGTATGTTTTGGATCAGTAGCTTTTTCCTTTTTACATTATCTTTGACTGTTTTGTTGATGATTTCTATGGAATCTTCTGCTCCTGAGATTCTTTCTTCTCTCTCTTGTATTCTGTTTGTGATGCTTTTATCTAAGGCTCGTTGTCTCTTCATTGGTTTTCTATATACAGGGTTGTTTCCCTGTGTCCATTCTTTATTGCTTCTGTTTCCATTTTTAATTCCATCACCTGTTTGATTGTGTTTTCCTGGAATTCTTTCAGGGATTTTTGTGATTCCTCTCTATAGGCTTCTACTTGTTTATTTATGTTTTCCTGTGTTTCTCTAAGGGAGTTCTTCATGTCTTTCTTGAAGTCCTCCAGTATCATGATCAAATGTGATTTTAAATCTAGATCTTGCTTTTCTTGTATGTTTGGATATTCAGTGTTTGCTCTTGTGGGGGAGTTGGGCTCTGATGATGCCATGTAGTCTTGGTTTCTGTTGCTTGGGTTCCTGTGCTTGCCTCTAGCCATCAGGTTGTCTCTGGTGTTACCTTGTTCTGCTATTTCTAACAGTGGCTAGACCTGTCAGAAGGCCTGTGTGTGAGGAGTGCTGTAGACCTGTTTTCCTGTTTTCTTTCAGCCAGGTATGGAACAGAGTATTCTGCTTTTGGGCGTGTGGTCTTTCCTGTCTACTGGTCTTTAGCTGTTCCTGTGGGCCTCTGTCCTGAGTCCACCAGGCAGGTCGCTTGGAGCAGAAAAGTTGGCCTTACCTGTGGTCCCACAGCTCAAATTGCTCTTGGGGTGCTGCTTTTGAGCTCTCCTTAGGGCAGCAACCAGGAGGGCCTGCGCTGCCCTTTGCTGGGGCCCCCGTGGACTGGGGTCCCAGATGGCATTAGGTGTTTTCGTCTGGAGTCACAAATGAGGGCAGAGTGTAGTCTCTTCTGGCTTCCCAGGCGTGTCTTCCCCTCTGAAGGTTTAGCTCTCCCTCCCACGGGATTTGTGTGCAGAGAACTGTTGACCAGTTCCCTTCAGGTCCGGGCAGTTTCTGGACTGAAGGGGGGGGGGGGTCTGCTGTTCGAGTGCCGGAGTAATTGTTTTTAAATGCTGAGTATTATTCCATTGTGTAAATGTACCACATATTTTCTATCAATTCCTCTGTTGAAGGACATTTGGGATCTTTCCAGCTTCTTGCTATTATAAATAAGGCCACTAGGAACATAGTCCATGTTATATGTAAGTATCTTTTGGGTATATGCCCTGGAGTGGTATAGCTGGGTCCTCAACTACTACTATGTCCAATTTTCTGATGAAGCAACTGATTCCCAGAGTGGTTGTACCAGTTTGCAATCCAACCAACAATGGAGTAATGTTCTCCTTTCACCTCACCTGAGTTCTTGATCTTAGGCATTTTGCCTGGTATGAGATGAAATATGAACTCACTTATAAGTGGATATTAGTCCAAAAGTTCAGAATACCCAAGATACAATTACAGACCACATGAACCTCAAGTAAAAGAAAGGCTAAAGTGTGGATGTTTCAATCCTTCTTAGAAGTTACAACAAAATACTAATAGGAGGAATATGGAGACAAAGTGTGGAGCAAAGACAGATTAAAAGGCCAGGCAGAGACTGCCACACCTGGGGGTCCGTCCCACACACAGTCACCAAAACCAGACACTATTGCACATGCCAAGAAGTGCATGCTGACAGGAGTCTGATATAGATGTCTACTGAGAGTGTCTGCCAGAGCCTGACAAATACAGAACCAGATGCTCACAGTCAACCATTCAACTGAGAACAGGGTCCTCAATGGAGGATTTAGAGAAAGAACTGAAGTATCTGAAGGGGTTTACAACCCCACAGAAAGAACAACATCAACCAACAGACATCCCAGAGCTCCCAGGATCTAAACCACCAACAAAGGAATAAACATGGAGCGACCCATGGCTCCAACCAAGTATGTAGCAAAGGATGGCCTTGTCAGGCATCAATGGAAGGGGAGGCCCTTGGTTCTGTGAGGTTTGGTGCCCCAGTGTAGGGAAACCAATGGTAGAGAGGCAGGAAGGAGTAGGTGGGTGGGTCAGGGAGCACCCTCATAGAAGGAGGGGCAGGGGTGATGGGATAGGGGGTTTCTAGAAGTGAAACCAGAAAGGGAGATAACATTTGAAATGTAAATAAAGAAAATACCCAATTAAAGAAAAAATTAAAAATCAGTAAAAATATGTTTAGATCCTACATATTGCACTGTTTTTGCTGATGTCCTCAAGATCCACTCTCCTCTTTGGAAGGAAAATTTATCTCACCTTCCTTTCCAGATTTAGTAATGCTGTTTTATTTTTCTTTACTTGCATTGAACAGAGAGGTTGTGGAAAGGAGATTAACAGAATACTTGTGGCCTGAAAGCATGAGGGAGGACTATCTGAGGAAGAGGACCAGCAAGGAGGAGCTGGAGAAGTGAGGGAGATCAATGGGAGAGGAAGTAAAAGAGGAACTAAGGGACAGAGAGTGAAGCAAAGACTGAGGAAATGGCCAACCAATAATGGCCCAACTTAAGACCCATCCCATAGGCAAGCATCAAGGAGTCTTGAATGGCTGTCCTCTATGCAGCAGCTGACTCAGACAGATATACACACCCACAGCCAAACAGTAGATGGAACCTGGGGACTCTTATGGAAGAATATGAAAAATGATTGCAGACTCAAAGGAAATAGGAACTGCACAGTGAGATCAACGAAGACAACTAACTGGTGCCTTTGGGGCTCTCAAAGATTGAACCACCAGTCAAAGAATATATATGGGTTGGACATAGGCCTCCCTTCACATATGTAGCAGATATGTGGCTTGGTATTCATGTGGGTCCTAAACAACTGAAATGGGGGCTATCCCAAAAGCTGTCAGCTGTTCATGAAATGTTCTTCTAGTTGGGCTGCCTTGTCTGGCCTCAGGAGACTTGAGGAGAAGATGAGTGTAGCCTCTAAGAGACTTGATATGCCATGGTGGAGAGATATCTGGGTGGTAGTGCTGGTGGTGGGGCACCTGCTTACAAGAGAAGGGGAGGGGAAATGCAGGGAAAGATCATGGGAGGAGGTGAGCAAGAGAAGTGCAGTTGGAAAAAATATAAAGTAAATAGTAAAAAATAAATAAAAAAATGTTGCCATGCATGAGCCATTTCTGAATCAGATACTGTTCAGAAAATAATACTCTAACATTGAAATTAGGTTTAATCAATGAATATGATATAAACTTAAATATTATTATTGACACAAATTCTGTTACAATGCGTATATATTGTGTTATGTACATGAATAGCGTCTTAGCTTTTTTACTTCAATATTTCAAGGTGCTTTTAAATTGATCACTTATGGCAACTTTTTTGTTTAAATTTCTTTAAATAATTCTAACTAAATATGTTAAGACATGGATTTCCTTCATAGACATTCAAGATTCCTCTGTTGCAAATTCTCTGAATACTTTTATACCCCATATTTTGACTGGTTTTGTTGTTGTTGTTGTTGTTGTTGTTGTTGCTGCTGCTGCTGCTGCTGTTGTTGTTGTTGTTGTTTTCTTTTGTTTCTTCTTTTTTTTTTGAAGATTAGCTTCTTGAGTTCTTTATATAGTTTGGATATTAGCCCTCTATCAGATGTGAAGTTAGTGAAGGCTTTTATCTCAGTATGTAGGTTGCCAATTTCTCCTATTGACTATGTCCTTTGCCTTACAGAAGCTTTACAGTTTCATGAGGTCCCACTTGTCAATTCTTGATCTTAGGCATTGAGCCTTTGGAATTCTGTTTAGGAAGTTTCCCACTGTGTCAATGAGTTCAAGACTGTTTTCCACTTTCTCTACTATTATATTCAGTGTATCTGGTTTTATGTTGAGGTCCTTGACCCACTTTGATTTTAGCTTCATGCCAGGTGACAAATATGGATATATTTTCATTTTTCTACATACAGCCAGCCAGTTAGAGCAGCACCATTTATTGAAGATGCTGAATTTTTCATCATATATATATATATATATATATATATATATATATTTGTCCTCTTTGTCAAAGATACGTGTGTTTAAGTGTGTGGTTTACTTGTGAATCTAATGTACCAGAGACCTGGGTGGTGAGAGATCCTAAGAACTCAAAGGAAGGGACTTAAGACAAAACACCGAACAGTGGGGAGAGGGAACTTACAGAGTCCAACTGCAGTAGAAAGACAGGGCATCAAGTAGAGAGATGGGGTTACCATCCCGTAGTCAAAAACTCTGATCAAGTATTGTTCCTTAAGAAAAGAGTTTCATGGACAAAAAATGGAGAAGATATTGAGGGAAAGGAGATCCAGTTACAGGCAATAATTTAGATCCAGCTCAAGGGTAAGCTCCAAGGCCTGACATTATTATTGATGCTTGGGTGTTCTTTCAGAAATAAGTCTAGCATTGCTGCCCTCCCAGATGCAGATACTTATAACCAACCAATGGACAGAAGCTGGGGACCTCTGAGGTTGAATAGGGGAAGGCTGGAAGTAGCTGAGGAGGAAGTCAAACACATAAGAAGACCAGCAGTCTCAACTACCCTGGATCCCTGAGATCTCTCATACACTGAGTCAACAACCAGGCACCACACTCCAGCTGATATGTGGCCCCTAACACATATATAGCAGAGGACTACCTGGTCTGGCCTCAGTGAAAAAAATGCACCTAACCCTAGAAAGACTTGAGCACCCAGGGAGTGGAGAGACCTGGTGGGGTGGGAGTCAGGAGTGGAGACATCCTCTTGGAGACAGGAGAGGAGGTATTGAATGAGGTAGTGTTGAAGAGATGACTGGTAGGAGAAAGGGATAACGATTAATTAGACTGTAAAAAAAAGATTACATATAATTTTTTTAAATCCATGGTTTTCTACATTGAAAATTTATGTAAAATTCTTTAGTATATTATTATCATAGAGTCTTAAAATTTTAATATAATAAAAATGTCACTTTTAGTTTATAATACTATTCAATTTATTCAAAAAAGAATTTTCTAGGGTTTATGACACTTCTTGACTTCAGATTAAAAAAGGTCTCAAATGTTAGGCATTATTTCATTAATATGCTTATTCTTTTAATATTGCAATTATTCTAACTCACAGAATATTTTTGACACATATTTTGAATTAATAGGTTTATAAATGATTGCTGAGGAGGGAGAGAATTAGAGTAGGAGAGAGTAGAGACAGAGAGAAGCAGCAATACAAACATAAAAGGAGAGGGAGGGAAAAAAGAAGGAAGAGAGGGGTAAGGATTGCTTAATTGAATTTTTGAAACCTCACAGGCTTACAAACATAATAACCAGAAGTTGCAAAAGGCTAAGTCTTAAACCTGCTTTCTGAAATCTTCTGTGCTTTTCTCCCAAGCTCAATATTTTAACATTCCAAAATTCAGATGAAATAATGTTACCTTGTAACAAAACATGTACACAGTATTGTATAATATGTTCTGAACTCAGTACTTTGCTTTAGTTGTATTAAAATGATTATGATTACTTGGAAAATTCTAATGCCTATAACCAATAAATAATAATGATAATGATCATAGTAATGTATTCAAAATTGTTTAAGATCTAATTTAACACAGTTTTCTACACATCTACATAATAAAAATTGTGCAATATATTTTGTTTTACAGTAATAATTGAAGGCATAGGGAATAAAAGTTATTAAAGCAAAAACTGGGAGAATCATATCATGTTCATATTTGTAAACTTTCCTCATTATGATAGATAATGATTCTTAAATTTCAATTAAAGGTACAGGAAAATGCTACCAGGTTAAATTTTTATGGAAGATGAAACGTTATTTTTAAATTTACATAGAAATTAAAGAGAATATGTTTGTGCTGGTCAGTACTTTGATTAACTAGTCTCACACTAGGAACATCTAAGGTGCAGAGATGTCAAATGAGGAAATGCTTCCTTAAAATTTCCTGTAAGCTGAAACCTCAGGATCCTTTGGATTTGCATTTCCCTGATGAATAATGACATTGAACATTTCTTTCCTTATGTGAACTCTTTTTCTCTTATTTAAAAATTATTTTATTTATTAACATTTCAAACTTTGTTCCCAGTCCCTCCTCCATGTGACCCCACATCGTCCCCCATTCCCTTTACCTCTAAAATGGTAGTCCTCCATTCAACCACTCACTGCTATGTCATGCTTCTAGCACTTCCATTCTCTGTGGCAGCAATTCTCCGCAGGACCAATTGCACCCCCTCCCACTGACTCCAGGCAAAGCATTTTTCTGCTATGTGTGGGGTGGGGTATCGACTGACCCATATATGCTCTTTGGTTGGTATCTTAGTCCCTAGGATCTCTGAGTATCTGGCTATTTGATATTGTTGTTCTTCCTGTGAGCTTGCAATCTCTTTCAGTTCATTCAGTCCTTCCCATAACTCTTCCATAGGGGTTCCATGGATCAGTTCAGTGGTTGGCTATAAGTATCTGCATCTGTCTCAGTCAAGTGCTGGTACAACCTCTCAGAGAATAGCCATGGCAGGCTCCTGTCTACAAGCGCATCTCAGCATCAGCAATAGTGTCAGGGTTTGGTACCCAAATATGGAATGGATCTAAAGTTGGGGCAGTCTCTGGATGGCCTTTCCTTCAGTCTCTACTCCATTCTTTGTCTCTGTATTTCTTTTATACAGAACAATTCAGTAGAGGATGGTGACCCCACCCCTGTACTGGGGACCATGTCTATCTACTGGAGGTAATCTCTTCAGGTTCCATATCCCCACTGTTGGGTATTTTGGCAAATACCATCTCCTTTGGGTGATGAAAGCCTCTCATATTCCTGGTGTCTGGAGCTTTCTTTTGGTTCATACCATCTTCCTTCTCACATAGCTGCATGTTTTTCGGTCATTTGAGATTCCTCTGTTGAGAATTCTTAGTTTGGTTCTGTAGCTCATTTTTGATTGGGTTGTTATATTTTCTGGAGTCTAATGTCTTGAGTTCTTTATATATTTTGGATATTATTTCATCATTGGAATTAGGCTTCATGAAGATCTTTTCTCAGTCTGTAGCTTGCTTTTTGTCTTATTGACAATGTCCTTTGCCTTAGAGAAGCTTTTTTCTTTCATGAGGTAGAGCCCAAGCCATTGATGTTCTATACAGGAAATTTGCCCTTGTGCTAGAACATTTAAGGCTGTTTCCCATTTTCTCTACTCTTAGATTCAGTGTATCTGGTTTTATGTTGAGGTTCTTGATCCACTTGGACTTAAGATGTGTACAAAGAGATAAATATGGATTAATTTGCATTAATTTACAAGCAGATTTCCAGTTAGACTAATACCAGTTGTTGAAGATGCTTTCTCTGTTCTCCTTTTTGTTTTTGGCTTCTTAGTCAAAGATCAACTGTCCATAAGTGTGTGAGTTTATACTGGATCTTCAATTCTATTTCATTGATTGACCTTCTCTGTATCAACACTATTCACTTTTTTAGCATTAATGCTCTGTAGCACAACTTGAGGTCAGTGATGGTGATTATTCCAGAAGTTCTTTTATTGTTCAGAGGTTTTTCACTATGCTGAATTTTTTTGTTTTCCATATGAAGTTGAGAATTGAATTTTTCTATGTCTGTGAATAATTGTGTTGCAATTTTCATGGGGATTGCATTGAATCTGTAGACTGCCTTTGATAAGATAACCCATTCATTGCTACATTTGTTCTACTGATCTATGAGAATGGGAGATGTTTTTGTAAAATGACCATTTTTTATTGTATGAATCCTGCCAACCATGAGCATGGAAGATCTTTCCATCTTCTGAGGTCATCTTTGATTTCTTTGTACAAGGACTTGAAGTTCTTTACATACAGATCTCTTGCTTGGTTTGAGTTTCTACCTTACACCAATAAGAATGGCTAAGAACAAAACTGTAATGAAATCATATGCAAAGATGTGGAGAAAGAGGAATACTCCATTACTGACAGGATTTCAAAGTGGTACAATCACCATGGAAATCCATTTTGAGGTTCCTCAGGAAACTGGAAAGAACTCTACCTGAACATCCAGCTGTACTGATCCTAGGCATATACCCAAAAGTGCTCCAATGGCAAGTGCTTCATTCTGCTTGGAGCAGTCTTATTCATAACAGTCACAACCTGGAAACAGCCCAGAGGTTCCTCAACCAAATAATGGATACAGAAAATATCATTCATTACTCAATGGAATATTATTCACTAATTAAAAACGAGGACATCGTGAATTTTGCAGGAGAATGATGTAACTAGAAAATATCATACTAAGTCAGGTAACACAGACCCAAAGGATATGTGTGATATGTATTCATTGATAAGTAGATATTAGCCAGAATGTACAGAATACTATGATACAACCCACAGACCCTAAGAAGTTTAGCAAGAAAGACGGCCCAAGTGAAGGGGCTTCAATCCTACTTAGAAGGGGGAACAAAATAATCATGAAAAGCAGGAGAAGGGAAGTCTTTGGAAGAGGGGAAGAGAGAGAAAGGGGAGCAGGATCCTGTATGGTGGGAGACAAGAGAGAAGCACAGAAGGCCAAGAGAGTGAATGGATATGTACTGCAAAGGATGGAGAGTGTGGGGGACCTCTAGAAAGTCCTAGAGACCTGGGATGTGAGAGGCTCTCAGGACTGAGTGGAAAGGAATATGCTGAAATGCCCAACAGTATGAGGACAGAACCTGAAGAGAACACCTTCAGTAGATATACAGGGCCATCCAGTGACCAGACCAATTTGGGATCCATCTCATGGGTGGGCACCAAAACATGATATTACTCCTGGTGTCATATTGTGTTCACAGACAGGAGCCTATAATGGCAGTCCCCTGAGAGGCTCTGCCAGCATCTGACTGAGATATATACAGACACTTACAGTCAAACTTTGGACAGAGTCAGAGTTCCCTATAGAAGAGTCAAGGAAGGATTAGATGAGCTGAAGAGGTTGACAACATGTTAAGAACACCAACAATATCAAATAATCTGGACATCTAGGAGTTCCCGGAGACTAATCCACCAACCAAAAATGATTTGTCTTTAGCCCTAAGTATATAGGTAGCAGAAGACTGTCTTGTCCCGTCTCACTGGGAGAAAATGAGCAAAATTCTATAGAGACTTGATGCTCCAGAGAAGGGATATGCTGAGGGTAAGGTGGGGCTAGTTTAGCGGTTGAGGGAGTTGAGATTGTGGATCACCTTCTCAGAGGCAAAGCAGGTGAATGGGGTGAAAAACCCTTGGAGGGGCAACCAGTAAGTGGGGCAACCACAGATGCCAACCTAGGCTACTATAACCTGAAAAACTACAAATTAACATATGTGGAGAAAATAAGATATTTCAAGACAAATCCAAATTCAAGCAATATCCACAAAATCAGCCCTAGAGAAAATACTCGAAGAAAAACTGCAATCCCAGGAAGATAACTACATCAAAAAAGGACAGGAAATAAGTAGTTCCATATAAGCTAAAACAAGGGAAATACACACACACATACACACACACACACACACACACACACACACACACAAATAAACATCAACTTCAAAATAAAAGGAATTATAAATCACTTGTAATTAATATCTCTCAACATTAGTTTACTCAATTCACCAATTTAAACAAAAAGCTAACAGAATGTATAAGTAAAGAGGGTCCATTGTTCTGTTGAATAAATCAATACTCATAAGCAATAAATATAGTTGTTACCTCAGAGTAAAGGCCTAGAAAAAAATTTCCAAGCAAACAGATCCAAGAAGTAACCTGGACTAACCATTATAGTATATAATAAATAGACTTTCAACTGAAATTAATCAAAAAAGATAGGGAAGAATACTTCATACTCATCAAAGGAAAAATCTACCAAGATGATATCTCAGTTTTAAACATCTATGCACCAAGGACAGCCTCATTTGTAAAAGAAACATTGTTAATGCTTATGTTGCACATCAATCCCCATGAATCAATAGAATGGGACTTCAGCAAACCACTCTTATCAACTGATAGGTCAACCAGAAAATACTAAAGAGAAAATTACCAAAACTAATAGATGATATGACTCAAATGAGCATAACACATACCTAGAGAATATTTCACCCAAACACAAAATAATACACCTTCTACTCAGTACCTCATTGATCCTTCTCCAAAATTCACCATATTTGAAGGTCACAAAGCAACCATTAACATATACAAGAAAATTAAAATGTCATGTATCTAATCAGAGAACCAAGTATTAAAGTTGGACTTAAATAAGAGAAAGCCTGGAAACAACTCTCTACTCAGTGATCTCTGCATCAGAGAATAAATAAAATCATAAATTAAAGACTTTCTGGAATTCGGTGAAAATGAAGACACAACACATCCAAATTTAAAATGAAAATGAAAACAAAATGAAAGCAGTGCTAAGTGCCGCCATGAAGAAATCAGACAGGTCTCATACTATCAATTTAAACGTACACCTGAAAGTTCTAGAAAGAAGAGGAAGTGGAAGGAGGAGGAAATGAAAGAGAAGGGGGTTGAGGAAGAGGGGAAGGAGGAGGAAATGGAGGGGGAGAGGGATGAGGGAGAGGAAAAGGAGGAGGAAGACAAGAAAGAGGAGGAGGAGGGGAGGAGGGGGAGGAGGAGGAGGAAAAGAAAAAGGAGGAGGAGAAGAAGAAGAAGAAGAAGAAGAAGAAGAAGAAGAAGAAGAAGAAGAAGAAGAAGAAGAGGAAGAGGAAGAGGAAGAGGAAGAGGAAGAGGAAGAGGAAGAGGAAGAGGAAGAAGAAGAAGAAGAAGAAGAAGAAGAAGAAGAAGAAGAAGAAGAAGAAGAAGAAGAAGAAGAAGAAGAAGAAGAAGAAGAAGAAGAAGAAACAGCAGCATGCAACCACCAGGAAATAATCAAAATCAGGATTAGAATCCATTGGTTAGGAACAAAGCAAATACAAAAAATGAAGGACACCAAGTGCTGTTTGTTTGTTTGTTTGTTTGTTTGTTTGTTTTTGTGAAAATCAACAATATAGACAAACCCTTAGGCAAACTAACCAAAAGACAGAAAGTATCATAATAAACTAAGTCAGAAATGAAAAGGGAGACATAACAACAGACACTAAGGAAATTTAAAGAATCATTAGATCTTATTTAAAAAGATGGTACTCCACAAAACTGGAAAATGTTAATGAAATGTACAATTTTCAAAACAGAAACCATTTACCAAAGTGAAATCAAGACATATTAAACTATTTAAACAGCTGTACGACCTCTAAATAAAGAAAAGCAGTCATTAAAAATCCTCCCCCACAAAAGGCCAAGGCCAGATGAATTTAGTGCTGAATTCTACCAGACTTTTATACTCCCCAAACTAGATCACAAAATCAAAACAGAAGGAACACTGCCACACTCATTTTACTAGGCCACAGCCACCCTGGTACTTAACTCACACAAGATATAACAAAGGAAGAAAAATTCAGAATGATTTCTTTTATGAACATTGATGCCAAAATACTCAAGTAATTGCTGACAAACCAAATCCAGAAGCACATCAAAAACTTCATCCATCACAATCAAGTAGGCTTCATATCTTGGTTGCAGGGATGATTGAATATATGACAATTCATCACATAATCCACCATATACAAATTGAAAGGAAAAATAATCACTTGATCCTCTCATTAGATGCTGAAAATGCCTTTGACAAAATCTTGATCCTCTCATTAGATGCTGAAAATGCCTTTGACAAAAATCTAACACCTTTTCATTTTAAAAGTATGAGAGAGATCAGGGATACAATGCACATACCTAAACATAACCAAACAAATATACAGCAAGCCAATAGCCAATAGTAAATTAAATGGAGAGAAACTTAAAACAATTCATGGGCAAGACAAAGCTTTTCACTCTCTTCTTATCTATTCAACATAGTATTTGAAGTTCTGGTTGGAACAAAAAGACAATTAAAGGAAATCAAGAAGAAGGCAAAGTATCACTATTTGTGGATGATATGATAGTATGCATAAGCATTGACAAAAATTCTACCAACAAATTTCTACAGCTGATAAAATGCCAGCAAAGTGGATGGATACAAAATGATACAATAGACCTATCTTATATAAATGATAATTGAACCAAAAAAGAAATTACAGGAAATAACACCATTCAAAATGTAACAAATAATATAAAATAACTTGGTGTAACTCTAACTGTGTAGGTGAAAGACAAGCACCTCAAGTCACTGAAGAACAAAATTGAAGACAATATCAAAATATTTCACATGTTCATGGAAAAGTAGAATTATCATAGTAAAAATGCTATATTTCCAAAAGCACTTTACAGATTCAAGGCAATTCTCATCAAAATTCTAACAAATTTGTTGAACAGCAATGCTCAACTATGGGAAACAACCACACAAAACAACAACAACAACAACAACAACAATAACAACAACAGAAACCTGGTAACTAAAAAATTCCTGAACATTAAAGAACTTCATAGCAGCTGTTCATAGCAGCTATTATTTTTGTAATAGCCAGAAACTGGAAGCAACCTAGATGTCCGTCCCTCAACTTAAGAATAGATGAAGAAAATGTTATACATCTACACAATGTAATAATAGTCAGCTATTAAAAACAAAGACATTATGGCTTTTAGGAAAATGGATAGAACTTGAGACTATCATTCTTAGTGAGGAATCCCCATCCCAAAAGGACATGCATAGTATGTATTCCCTTATAAGTGGATATTAGCTATCAGATACAGGGATAACCATGCTATAATCAACAGGCCCAAAGATGCTAAAAAAAATAAAAGAAGGCACAAGCAAGCATGATTGAATCTCACTTAGAAGTGGGAGTAAAAATAGTAAAAATAGTCATTATAGGCAGATGGAGGGAGGAAAATGAAGAGGAGAGAGGGATGGGAAGAGAATGGGGGAACTTCAGGATGAGGTAAGGGGAGGAACAGCTGTGATGGCCAGAAGGCCCTAAGAATGAATGGAAATCCATAACTGACAGGGGCAGAGAGGTAAGAGGAAACATCCAGGATGAGACAGAGACCTTGGATAAGGAAGATGCCTAAGAATAAATGGGGGTGACCTTAACTGTGATTCAGAGAATTTGGAATTTGGAAATTGAAGAGGTTACCTCCTAGAGTCAGGCAGGAACTTCAGGGTAGCAATAGATAAGGACACCAACCCATCCACAAACAAGCAATGCAAAATTTATCCTGTCTACAAGAAATGCAGAGACAGGGAATAGAAGAGAGACAGAGGGAACGGCCAACCAATAACTGGGCAATCATGAGACCCATCCTGTGGGCAAACACAAAACCTGACACTATTAATGATGCTCTGTTATTCGTGCAGACTGGGTCTAGCATTGCTATCATCTGAGATTCTCCACTCAGCAGCTCATTGAAACAGATACAGATAACCACAGTCAAATAGAGGATTGAACTTGAGGATTTTATGGAAGAAAAGTAGGAAATATTTCAGGCCCAGAAGGAGGTTGGAATTCCACAGGAAGAACAACAGTGTCAGGTAATCTGGAACGGGGATTTCAGAGACTGAGCATACAGTGGCAGGACATAGGACTCCCTGACATATGTATGAGATGTGTAGCTTGGTCTTCATGTGGGTCCTGAACACCTGGAGTGTGGGCTATTCCACAAGCTACTGTCCATGGGATATGTTCTTAAAGCTAGGTTACCATGTCTGGCCTCAGTGGGAGACAATGCACCAAGCCCCATAGAAATTTGATGTGCCAGTTTAGAGGGAAAACCAAGGTGGAGGTGGAGGGCACCTCTTCAGAGGAGAAGTGGCACAGGATGTGGGGGGAGTGGGGACTATGGGAAGGGTGATCGAGAGGGGATACTGAGTAGGATATAAACTGTAATAAATAAAAAAAAGAACTTTCCTGAATGCAACTCTTTGAGATATTTACTCAGTGATCATTGATGTGAGAAGGCTCAACCCACAGTAGTGGGTGACATACTGGGCAGGTTGTTCTTGGCTGTGTGCTGATTATTCTACATCTGGAATATTAGCTAAAGCCCAAGAAGCTGGGTATACTTGTGAAGATTTTTATAATGGGTCATTTTGAGCTAAGATGATTTAGCTTAATGGAAGTTCTTTTGGAGTCAGAAGATCTTACTTAATTTTGGGCCACATCAGGCACCCTATGTAAAGGCCATAGAATAAGAATGCTTTATCTGGACTTCTTGCTTTCACTGCTTTCACCTCCACTGGAAAGTTCATTCCTTCACTGGTATTAGAGCTTACATCTTTGGGATTCTGACATATACTGAAGACCATCTGAGACCTCCAGCCTTGTGGACCAAACAACTAGTGGATTCTCAGACTGTCCATTGGAAGACAGTCATCATTGGAACAGTCCAACCACAAACTTGTTCTACTTAAGTTCTTGCCTTAATTTCTCTTATCAGTGCACATGGATTGGAACATATAAGCCAAGCAAGCCTTTTCTTCTCAAGTTTTTTTGTCAGTGTTTTATCAAAACAACAGAAAGAAACTATAATAAAACATGGTATAAAATCATATGAACCAACAACCAACAGACTGCAATTCTGATAAAATGGGTATAGAAAATAATAGACAAGTGGAATGGGATAAAGTATCCAAACCTGATGATGCATATATACATGGTATACACATAGGTATTAAAGTGAAAGACATGAAAATGATGAATAAACCATAGGTGGATAAAACATAGATAGTAAAAAGTAGAAATTAGAATATTTTGGTAATTAGTTTTGGGTAAATATAAGAAGAAAAGGCAATAGTAAGAGCACCAGTAGAAGGGGAAGCCCTTGGTCCTGCCAAGACTGAACCCCCAGTGAACATGATTGTTGAGGGGAGGGCAGTAATGGGGGGAGGATGGGGAGGGGAACACCCATAAAGAAGGGGAGGGGGAGGGGCTAGGGGGATGTTGGCCAGGAAACCGGGAAAGGGAATAACCATCGAAATGTAAATAAGAAATACCCAAGTTAATAAAGATATAAAAAATAAAAGAAGAAAAGGCAAATCTTGACTTTAATTATACTACATGAAGGACAGGTTCTAGAGGAATATATAAAAGATGAAAATGTAACAGTCAAAGTTCTAGAATCACAACCACATAGTGAAACATTTCCTTAAACATGAAATGTATTTAGACACGTTAATACTAAGAAAATCTGTGCCGAAAATGGTGAATAATAAATACAGAAAGATCGAAAACCACAGATAATTATGTGCAACAATAATGAAAATAAAACGACCTGTATAACACTAGCTAGTTACTCTAATAACAGAGGCAAAACTAGGCTGAACATTGAGTCACATGTGACAAGCTACTCTGAAACAAATCTTGTAACTAACTTCTGGGAGGAAACTACATAGTCAAACTCTTTGTTGTTTTTTTTTTTTTTTTCATCTTTATTGACTTGAGTATTTCTTATTTGCTTTTCTATTGTCATTCCCCTTCCCAGTTTCCAGGCCAACATCCCCCTAACCCCTTCCCCCCTCCCCTTCTATATGGGTGTTCCCCTCCCCATCCTCCCCCCATTCACCTTCACTGGGGGTTCAGTCTTGGCAGGACCAAGTTCTTCCCCTTGCACTGGTGCTCTTACTAGGCTATTCATTGCTATCTATGAGGTTGGAGCCCAGGGTCAGTTTGTGGGTAGTGGTTTAGTCCCTGGAAGCTCTGGTTGGTTGACACTATTGTTCATATGAGGTCTCGAGCCCCTTCAACCTCTTACAGTCCTTTCTCTTAAAGACAGAATGGAGTTGTGTTTTCCAGGAGCCCTGTGTGAGTTAACATAAATTCGGAGGTTAATCACACAGAAACTGTATTTAAATAGAAACAAGAAGACTTTCTGGTACCTGTTAGAAGTCCAGTTGATCTGGTGCTATATAGATACCTGTAGAATGACCTTCTTAGATACTCCCAAAAATCATTTGTAAATATTTGGGGAAAGAGCATCAATACATGTTCAGTCATTTAATTTGATTGAAAATGCTTACTCGTCTTTGGGCAAACTCTCACTTCTACTTAGCGTGACATAGTTTAGTACCTCACAGAGTTTCAAATACTCTGGCCTTATCCTCTGGAGCTTCAAGTCCTGTCCTTGTTGAAGACATCTTAGATTCCTCCTCCTGTCTGCCCATTAGCAGCGTACTGTATTGCGGGTGTTATTCCTGTCACTGGGAACATGATGAAAGTAGCGGACAAAGCTCTTTACCTTCTCTTCTTTCCTGTTCCAACCATGACCAACTGTTAGAGTACAAAGATCATGTTCTAATTCTCACAATGCTATTCTACAATATTTCTTTGAAACCGACCTGTCTCTACGTATTCCCACACTTCTGTTTCCAGATATACCTGGACGACATTGTGTGATTCATCTAACATGACTGTTTATGTATACATTGCCCTTTCTGCCCACAATGTCTTTTTATTGTACCTTAGAAAAAAATATTTCCTTATAAAAATTCCAAGACATATAAAAAAAAAACGAAAAACAAAAACCCCTTCATAAAGGTTTCTGTAACTTTTCAAGCAAGCTTCTCTTCTCCCTTCCTAAACTTATATGCTGAGTGTCTCCATTAGAAAGAATTTGTTCCAAATGCAGAAGACTATCCCATAAGATTCCGAAGAATGTGGATTGAATAAGTTCATGGACCCTCATCAAAGGTGAGTTGATCCTGTGTTTAAAGGTTGATAATAATAGCAAATATAGATAATGGTACCATTGAAGATTTTTTAACCTGAAAATGATGATGCATTTTCCCAGGAAATGTGAACAGAGAACGCCTTGTCTATCTGTAAGTTTTAACTAACTCAATTGCCAAATGCAGTTGCCAGTCCAGAAGTATATCTCGGGGTTGGGGATTTAGCTCAGTGGTAGAGCACTTGCCTAGCAAGCACAAGGCCCTGGGCTCGGTCCCCAGCTCCGGAAAAAAAAAAGAAGTGTATCTCCTCCTGGTGCCTCTATTCAAAGCGTGTCTAGTGTACCATCTCTATGCAGCTCTTGATTTGAAGTATTTTCAGGTTTTAAAAGTGACCATTTTCCTACAAGCACCAGTTTGTTGGTGCATTATTAGCTCTCATGTATGCCAAGGTTTATATAATTGGTATGTTGTGAAACTGTTCCATGTACCCAGATGAATTTTTATATAGTAACAGACAATAGTCCCTGATGAAGCTTTCATTCACAATTAATTAGCACAGCAAAAGGTTTAGTTTTGCCTCTGTCCTTTCAGAAGATTGTACTATGACACAGATTGGCATTCACACAGCACAGCTGCTTTTCGTGAAAAGAGCATTTGCCCTCCCAATAATTTTCAAACATGTGAAGAATGGTTTAACTTCTAAAGGAGTAAACCATGGTGCAAAGCAGGTGGCTTAAATGTGATATCGACAAATTGTCTTTCCCGTACATATTATCTTAAATATTTCTGCAAACAACTTTCTCTATTGACAAATTGAAAAACACCAGATAAAAAAATCTAGGGATAACTCTACAAAACCACATCATAAAATTATTTGAGATGTAAATCATAAATTATTTAGTAGCCCAAGACCATTCTAAGTCAATTTACCAGGCAATTTTTCTAATCAATGCCATTAATTCATTCAGGTGGAGGTAAGAATACCTCAGACCAGTTTAGTGAACATTAAAATCTATACTTTTAAGATATGATTTCAATACAGGTGTGACCCATACAAATAACTTAAATACATGAACTTTTAAAGGCATGACTCATAATTTCCAGTGTTTTATATAAAATTAACGTTCATCAAATATGCTCTATATTATATTTCTTATTCCCATTAAAATATGAACTTCATATAATTTCATCATACCTATAATTTTAAGAAACACTTAGATACAAGAAAATAATTTCATCATACCATATAATTTTAAGAAACATTTAGATACAAGGAAAATGATGTGTGGGTGTGAAGATATACTTCTACTAAAAATAAATTAAGATACTTTGGAAGATCTATAATTTTCCTAGGACTCTCAATAGTAATCAAAAGAACATTTGGTGTTCCATCCAAGCCACATGTATCACCTACCAGGCAGCCTTTTCCACATATGACAACACCATTACACTTTAATGCATAGAGGCAGTCTTAATATTTGGCATTATTACACTTAACCTTATGTTCACGTTTTTGGTATTTTGAATATTTCTCACTGTTCTATATGTATTATACACAGATTTGTAGTATAGATGTGTGCAAGAAAATATGTACCTCAATGTGGCATAGAACGTAAATAATTTCCCCTGTCTTACTATAATAAATTAAAAGCAATAAACTTAATCCTAAAAATCAATATGATATTGAATAGTCTTTCATTGAGAAATAGCTAAATATTACTGAGAGTTTTAGGTGATTCAAGACTAAAATAATGATGCATCATAAGACTGTGTAACACAAAGGTCCTCAACCTTTCTAATGCTTCAATCCTTAGTACAGTTCCTTATGTTGGTGTGATCCCAAACACAAAATTATTTTGTTGCTACTTCAGAACTTTAATTTTGCTACTGTTATGGATTGTGATATAAATATCTGATAACCATGGTGTCTGATGTCACCACCAAAAGAGTTGGGACTCAAAGGTTGAGAATCTCTGTTAGACTTTAACATAATATTATATTTGAATGGAACTTGATAAAGTTATCAACTTACTTTAAGATGTAGCAGGATTGTGCCTTACACAGCATACATGATGTTCATTCTTTCTGTGTGCATCCAGTCAGAAAATCATGTCCTACTTCTGAGGAACGTGATGGCATGGTGAAGTTAGCAGTGGAATCTGACTACATAACAGGGTTTTCAATTGGGAATCACCAAAGGAAAATTTGAAGACATCATTCATAGTAGGTTTCAGGACATATGCTCTGATAAAATGTGACTTGTTTGTGGTGGTTTGAATATGCTGGGCCCATAAGAAGTGGCTATAATAGGAGGTATGGGCTTGTTGGATTAGGTGTGGCCTTGTTGGAGGAAGTGTGTCACTGTGTAAGGAGATTTTGAAGACTCCTAGTGCTCAAGCTTTACCCAGTATATAAGAATCAATCTTTTCCTGGCTGCTTTCAGATAAAGATGTAGAATGTTCAGCTGCTTCTCTAGGACCTTGTCATCCTGGATGCTGTCATGCTCCTTTTCACTATGATAATTGACTGAACCTCTGAAGCTGTGAGCCAGCTCCAATTAAGTGGTGTCCTTTATAAAAGTTGCCTGGGTCATGGTGTCTCTTCACAACAATGGAACTTTAAGATACTGTTTTTCTGACAGGATTCCTTTATAATATCTATGTCTTTAGAAATCCTTATGGCTATCTGAACGTAAAGTCATTGCTTTACTTCATTATGTCAATGCAAATTCTCCAGTCACTGTTTTGCATGTTTGCATGTTTATATGACTACAGTGGCAAAGAAAAAGTCCTGTCACTCTTGCTCATATGTCGAAGACATTTTCTCTCATATGAAATGAGCATTATCAATCTCTCCTTTGTTTCCAAGGTCAGAGAAATGTCAGGGTGTGACCCTTGTTGCTACTTCCTGTGTAGTAGTTATAGAACTTTGAAAATCTGACCTCAATTACTAATCATTCCAATTAAAAAATTATTCATTTGATTTGAGTGTTAATGTAGCCCTAAAAGATTCCAAGAATGGATTCTTCCATAGCAGGTCTGCATCCATGACAACGATTAAAGGGGGATGGAATCTTGCTGGGCCTATAAGGTTTCTTGCTCAACTGAGCAAAGATCAGAGGTGAATTTGTATTAAGTAAGTGCTGAAAGCTGTATTTTCCCATGGTGTTGAGGGCCCAGCCTAATTTCAAGTTAACAGCCAGATATGTTTTGAAAATATTTGTCTGACACATTATTTAAAATCTGCTGCCACAATATGTTGAGATTTTGTTTTATGCTGAAAACAGTTTCTTGCTAAATGAAATATTTTGAATACGAAGTATACTCAATCTGTTAAGAGAATATGTAGTTAAACAAGCTACAGAAGTAAAGCAATATGTTGGTAGAAAATTACTATTTAAAGGACACCATGTTTTGGTGGAGTGGGTGATATCTTTCATACCAACTCATCCTTAGGACCAAAAGAAAATTAAGAGAAATTAATCTCTGGATTCATCTTCACTGAGGCAAAATATTTGTAACAGTAATGGTCTATATGAATGGTAGTATATTAAAACACCAGCAAATTTAAATCTAAGGAAATATTTGTAGTAAAACAAAGTCCTCCTTCTATAAATATTCTCAGACAGACTATATGAGTCGTCTGATAACGATCTTACTGGATACGTTCAACTTAACTTGAAAATATTATTGCATGAAAATTAATAAACTTAAGGGTAACATATAGTATAGAATATGATGTCTGTAGATGGGTAAATACAGAGATCATATGTTGATGTCCTATATATTTATATATAATTTGTATAATATGAATTGTGTGTTGTTTACCAGTAATAATTTAGAATATAAAAACTCTAAAGTTAGATCCTTTTGATAATCTATTTGAAGATATAGAACCACTATCTATGAGTCTTCTACTTGAATGTGCACAGGAGGTTGAATTTGGATATTGCTGTGAATATAAAACTATAGCCCTTTCACACTTTTTCTTCTCTCTACATTTGTCTTTCTACTAAGTGTCAAAATGTTGTCAAGCAGCAGATAATTACTTAGCAAAAATATTAAAACTGAGTGCTTAAGCATATTAAAACAATTAAAAAATTAATAGTCACAGCAAACTAATCACCTTTACTCAGAAATTTTCTGAGCGATTACAAACTTCTTACCTCATATTCTTATATTTTCTGTATATTGTCTAATAATAATATATTACCAACTGAGTGGTTTAGGTGAAAATTTATTTCTCATAGTTCTGGAGAGTCAAAATCAAAGAATAACTATAGGGAGAGCATTTTCCATGCTTGCAAATACCACAGACTACCTTTTTATTGTACCTTCTTAGACATGAGAGCAAGGGGTATATCTTAGCTTCTGTGTGTTTCTATAAATGTCACACTCCCTGCATGACGAGTCTACTCTTTGAAATTACTACACCTAGTAATTACCCAAAGACTACTTAAACCATCACTCATCATGTTTAGTTTTTCAAATAAAAATAATGGAACTCCAGAAATGTTCAATCTGTAACATACATACTAATATCCTTGGAATACTTTATTATCTTTTATTTACTTAGATTAGATATACAATAATTGATGTTGAAGATTTGTTTGGAAAAAATATGTATCTAATAATTTGGACTTCAGATAAGAATTAACAAGAAGGCAGGTAGGTTATAATTACAAACCATTTTACTTATTCAGTAACTTGTATTTCTTCTGCTGTGAGAAAAAATGATAAATTCCAGCAAAGGTTTCTGCTATCATGAGTCTGGTTCTTATAGGCAAGATGCTAGTATAACTGTAAAGAAAATAAATGGCATGTTCCAAGATAAATGACTCAAGTTTGTACTTGGATATTGGGGATCAAAATGTCAGGACATTTATTAATGATCTCAAACATGAAATAAACTGAGTTTTTAGAGACACGGAAAGAGAGAGATAGATGTTTCTTTTATGCAGAGACAGCAAAATTCATGAACCCTGTATATGACTTAATTGTATGAAATGACTGGAAATACTTAATGACTTTCTTTGAGTAACTGAATATTTTTCAATTGTGTAGATATACCACATAATCTTGATCCATCCTTCAGTTGAGGGACACTTGGTTGTTTTGTTTCTTTCTATTATGAATATAGCTGCTATTAACATAGTGGAGTAAGTGTCCTATTGTTTAGTGGGCCATCTTTTTGATATATGCTCACTTTGCGCGTGCACACACACACACACACACACACACACACACACACACACGCAAACTTTTTCTCCAATAAAGAACGTGTTTTAAATGCAGAAATCAGTGTTTTTCTCAAGCAATATAATCTATCCAGGAGCAAAACACCATTGGGTACACATTCTTCTTTTATAGACTAGATAATTAACATTATTTTCTTATTTCCATAATTTATTTTTCTAGTCACCTTGTATCTCAATAGCAGCCCTTCCCTCCTCTCCTCCAGTCCTACTCCCACAAATCCCTCCTTCAAGTATACTTTTCTTTTCCTCAGAGAAGTAGAAACCTTGGGTGTCACTCTACTCTGGGACATCTAGTCACAGTATGACTGAGCACTTCCTCTCCCACTGAAGCCCAACCAGGCAGTCCTGGTAGAGGAAGGATTCAGTTGCAGTCATCAGAGTGAGAGATGGCCTTGCCAATCTCTATGAGTCCCCATAGATCCACATGAGTTAACTCCATAGGCTATCTTGTGGTGTCCATTTAAAAGTGATGTAGAGAATATGTAGGGAAATTATGTTTACTATTCTCTTTAGTCCTTCATGCTTTCATTAGACAAAGTTATAATGTGGGCACAATGTGCATATCAAGGGCATAAATATAAACAAGAGTGCTAATTTCCACCTTTTCTGATGCTCTGGTAAGAATAAATGACATAATTTTGGACAGGTATGATTATTTTTGGCATTGTGCATTATTCTGTAAAACTGACATTATACAATCCAACAATGAATAATAATACTCTAAAAAAATTCAATTTTAGATTTTCTTCATTTCATAGTATTAAATAAAAAGAAAAAAAACAATTTGACTTTTCCAGAGATAGAAAAGTATAGATTAAAGAATTTATCTTCCAGTTCTCTTGTATTTAGAGTTAGATGCTCTAAATTTGTGTTTTGAAATAGGCTCTACAAATGATGGGTGGTCATAAGTACAATTGCCAGATTGGAGATAGAGAAAACAAAGTCAAGAGAAGGAAAGGAGAAAGAGTTGACATCGCAGACACTTACCAATGAGTGCTCTTGGGCTTTGAGAGGCTACAACTGAATGGACTTTACATGAACATCTTACCAAGATTTCTAGGTTAATCCAGAGGAAATGTGAAAATATGAGCAGCAGAAAGCGGGGAAACATACTGGAAGCAGCACATGCACTGTTTTATAAATTAAAAAGTTTCACACTGCAGTTTATCAATCTTGCTTCTTGCCGCAGCAACTTCTCACCTAACTATGGTGCACTACACTGGTTTTCTCATGCCATGTGTCAACAAATTGAAAGAGCAAATTATATCAGCTATTGAAGGCAAATATACTTTAATGAGTGCATATACTTAATCTTGGTATATAATTGATTTTATTTGGATTAAATTTGAAAAAAATAGCTAAGTTGTAAATGGTGAAATAAGATATAATGTTACAAACTGAACCAGAGAGTACAAGAGAACTACTTACCATGCAATTAGAACAGACGGCATAAAGGGAGAGTTTTCTAAGCAATTGTTGAGGTTTCTGACTTTGGTGACCAGATATAAACACAAGCTTGGAGGCAGGCAGCTGACCAGGCATAAAAATAGTTCATGCCATTTTCAACATATTAAGGTTAAGGTTTTTGAGTAGGAAGAATTTAAAAGTGGCTGTTAAAATAGGATATTATAAGTAGTTTAGTAGTAGTTTAGTGGATTAGTAGAGATGTGAGTAAAACATTCAGATGCCATTTCTTCAGAAGATGGTGTCTCAGACATGAAACTACACAATTGAGTAAGTTACCAAGTGCAAGGCTACATACTTCCTCAAGAGACCTATCAGAAATTTTGTATATACCAATATATAAAATAGGAATATTTTAACATGTTAATATATTATAAAATATATATTTTATATGTTATAAGATATAAACACATTAATATAAGGTATTAACATGTTTTATTCCAACAATTACTGAGGATAGTTCCACAATGAAATAATCTGTAGTATAGACTTCTAAATGTCTCGTTCATGTTTAGTTCATTTACCATGTTTACATGCAAGTAACTTCTCTGTTTTAGGAATAAACTTTTAGTTTTAATGTTAATTATGACAGAACTGCTCTTTGAAACAATTTAAAGTATTATCTCCTTTAATCTTAATTACTATCTTAGAGATAGGTACAAAAGTTATGAAAAGGTATATGGATTAAGCAAAATAAAGTTTATAAATATAAAGTTTTCTATAGGTCATTTATCAAATGACAGTACAATGCAAAAGTCTAAACTTGAGTCTGGCTATTCTAAGCTTACAGTTCTGTTTTACCTTTTATTTAACAAAACACCCCTGATAAGGAACATGACACAATTCTCAGGGTCTAACAGTGCCCCTGGCAAATAAATGTTAAGGTCTAAATCATTCATGTGCCTTTCACAAACAAGTGTGTGTGTGTGTGTGTGTGTGTGTGTTGTCAATGAGTTGCCTAATTTATTCCAAAATTGCTGAACAATATTCAGATTTAAATTTCTTTAAATTCATCCAATCATTATTCTCACTCAAATTCATTTTATGGCCCACATTTGAACAAAAACATGGTTTTTAAATGATGTTATCTCAAACATTCATTTAACTAGAAAAAAAATTAAATGTGTGTGTGTGTGTGTGTGTGTGTGTGTGTGTGTGTGTGTGGTGTGTGTGTGTATAGAGAAAGCAAAAAACAAATCAGAGCTTAACTGTGTATCCCACATACATTTAAACCTGACATTTATGCTTTATAAGTTCTTTTATAACTAGAGGTTGAGGGTAATTTAACAAAATGCTTTAAATAATTATGTACATAAAGAAAAGTTGCAGACTGTAGAATTTCTCAAGTGTGTCATTGGATCATACATTTTCAAGACATGTGGATTTTTATTATTTTCAAACAAATTTTTACATTAGTGAAACTTAATCTGTAATATTCATTATTAAGATATGAGTTTACAAAAAGATATAGGGGCTAGGTGGAGGTAGATAGGCACATGGGGGAAGCACCCTCACAGAGGTGGGGAGAGGAAGGATAGGGTAAAAAACTGAAGAAGGGTGGACTGGGAAGGTGGACACTTTTGGAATGTAAATAAATAAAATAATTTAATAAAGAAAAAAGATATTAACATTGAGTGTTTTGATGATTATTTTCCACATGATATTAATGTCTAAATCATATGTATACATTTCCTGTGTTAAAAAAAAGTCTCAGTACGAGCATAAGCCTTACAATTTGCCAAGGATATTTGCAAGTCAAAATTCAATTTCAACTTCACCACAAAATCAAGTAAACTAATAAGCATATAAGTGTGTTTCTTATTTCTATTATATCCACTGACTTTTATGATATATTGTGGCTATAATTAAATTAGAAACATAATTCATTGATGATATTAAACATTAAAATTTTTCTGAAAAACGTTTTTGATAAACAATTATGAATTTTCACTGAACTATGGGAAAAGATATTCAAAACTAGACAATTTGAAATTAGACTTTGAAAAATTATGCTTCCAAATATTTGAAAAAATTATGACAACTCAAAGAATATGGTAACCATGTACAATTATGGTACAGATTTGCTGCTAGAGCATTTAAGAAAACTTACAGATCAACATTATGCAACCAAACCAATTTTAAAACATCGGTTTCCAAAGAGGAGCATCACCCACCTGCACAGAGAAAAGAAACTAGATAAACTACAGCATAAAACAACATTCACCAAAAGTACTCATAAACGCAGCAGCTTAAGTGAATCATAAAAATGATTTGATAAATGAGACATGTCTCAAAGGATAATATAGTATATTCAAGTATTTAAAGTAGTTTGAAAGGAATAGAGGTAAAAGATAGATTTTAGCCAGAAAGATGGTAGAACAAAAGGAAATAAAGGAAGATATCCTAAAAGACCTTGAATGTATGACAAAACATAACATAGTTGTACATGTTTGGGAATGAACAAAAGTAATTGGATTGCATGGTCCAAATGAATAAACTACACACCATCTAATGTAGACCTTAGCAAAGTGGCTAAAATGGAATAAATACTAAACACACTAAATTTTTAAACATCCAAAAGAATCCTTTGCATTGTTATCAAAGTACTTAAACCATATCAAGTAATTTACATAGTGATAACGAAATTACCTGTTGAAGATCCACTGACAAAGTCCTCTTGTTAATTTCAGGTGTCATTGGTTGAGTATGAAGTACCCACCAAAGGCTCATGTGCTGAAGACTGGTGTTTGCTGGAGATATAGGAACGTTGGAAGGAACAAAATGGATATTTTAGGTATTTATCAAAAGGGGTTTGCAACCCCGAAGGAAGAACAACAATATCAACCAAGCAGACAGCCCAGAGCTCCCAGGGACTAAACCACCAACCAAAGAGTACACATGGAGCCACCCATGGCTCCAGCCACATATGTAGCAAAGGATGGCCTTATCTGGCATCAGTGGGAGGGGAAGCCCTTGGTCCTGTGTAGGTTCAATGCCTCAGGGTAGGGGAATGCCAGTGTGGGGAGGCAGGAGGGAGTGGGTTGGTTGGTGGGGAAACACCTTCATAGAAGCAGGGGGGAGGGGATGGGAAAGGAAGTTTCTGGAGGGGAACCCTGGAAAGGGGACAACATTTGAAATATAAGTAAAGAAAATATCCAATAAAAAGAAAATCTTGCAAATGTGATACAGTCCAAACCCTTTATTATGATTACCAATCTGGATCCACTAACCATGCTGATGGGTCTTTTCCTAGAATGAGTTCTCTTTGAGAACAATTTTGTCAGATCTCCCAGATGTTAAGCACTGCGAAGTAGAGCACAGTTACTGGAATAATTACAGAAATAGATATTTTGTCCAAATTTTGCTTGAAAATCAAGGAGAATTGTACTGGAGATTTGTAGAATTTCTTTTTTGGCTAGACATAATTTCTTATGAAGCAATCTTTAATGTTGTCATGTGAAAACAGTAAGCCTCCTGGCACATACAGAGAAACAGAGTCAAGAAAATCAGAGTAACAAGATAAGATTGATTCTTCATACCAGAATCAGTGTTTCTCCAGTTGCCTTAGGGACAGATTCCTTTAGTTATTTATCCAGTGTAAACTTAATTTCTGTTTACATTCAGCTAAAAGCAAGAATTGCACTGTACATGGTTGCTGACCTCTGGCTATTCTCTACCATTAACTTTAGATTCTGTTCTGCTTAATAGTATAATGTTTTGGGCAAACTGTTCTTGTACTGTCCTGGTCCATACCTCGTCTTTTCCAGTTGCACAATTCCCTATTTACCTGGTGAAATCATTTTCTTAGAAAAGCTTTAAAACTCCTATGTCAAACATTTTGACAAATCATTTTCCTGCTATCACACTGCACACTAATGCATACTTTTATTATTTCCCTTTTCATTGTTTTTTACAAATATACTCCCCCTACCAATACAGTGACCATAGAAACCAATGCATAAACAAGATCATTTTTATAGATCAATACTAAGTTTCTAGACCAGTGCATAGTAATTTGTAAGAGCCAAGAAATAATTTCCTGAATGAATAAATCAATAACTATAAGTAAAGCCAACATAATTGAAACAGTTTTTACTAGAGGGTACAAGTTCCAAATGTATCCTGAATTAGGAGAGAGATAACATTATCAGAAAATAAATGGTTGTAAAATTCGTTGCATTTGTTAAAGTTATATAAATGTTTACTAAAGTTTTCTGAACTGCTGAAAGTTGATAGTGTTAATGTTTGGTACTCATAAGAACCTCAGGAAATTTCCACAAATCCTGGTCCTTTCATGGACTACAAATAAGGAAAGAGACCCTATTAAAGTCTCTACACAAAGAACCTATTCACTGGACATCAATATTGATTTTCCATTGGTTGCAGACCTTGACTCACAGTTTCTGAGATGCAATATGTGATCTTAGGAGACACTTTCTAGACCACTGCGTTTAAGAATATGAAGAGATTACAAAGGAAGAGTAGTTCCAACAGGAAAAGCTTTGAGTTTTTAAGGGTTAATGGATAGTGGCAGACCCAGAGTTAATTGCAACTGGGTGTGAGGTCCTGAATTGGTATGCAGATTGAGATGACTGGAAGAAGCATCAGAAGCTAGGCACTAAGGCTTAGGGGACACAGTTGATTTTAGAACTAAAGAATCACATTCATCTTTGACTGTTTAGACATGGAATGGTCAGAGGCAACAATGGAAGGGTCTTAAGCTGTTCTTTCAAGAGTTCTTAAATAATGAAAAGAAAGATAAACGGAAATATACATTAAAATAGGTAGATAGAAATAGATTCACTAAAAATAGCAAAAAAATAGTTTACATAATCTTTAGTATTAATTCCCATTATAATAATATTTACATGTGTTTATAGTCTGGTTCTTTGTAAGAGAAAATAAGAAAAATCTACTTAATGTACATTTGTTTCAAAATAACAAAGTTTAATGTTAATACTTCTTAGAACAGTGACTTTTTTCTGGTTGTACTCAGTAGGTTTTATAAAAGTAATGATATTCCAGAGGAGGAAATCTAATCTGAATTGTTCATTTAATTTGCAGTACTCTTTGTCATATAATGTACTAAACATTTCTATAATAAAAATATAAAATAAAATTAACATTCCATCACTTTGAAATCTTAACAAGAAATAGAAATAACAGTACTCTATAAATATATACCATTTAAATACATCAGAATATCGTTGGTATATTATTATCTATGAGGGAAATTTGACTTGCTATCTTATTTTGGAATCTCACCATAAATTTTATGAATTCATCGCTGGAGAGATGACTCAGGCTTTAAGAATACTAGCTACTCTTCCAGAGGACTGGGTTCAGTTCCCAGCACCCACGAAGCAATTTACAACTCTGGAACTCCAGTTCCACCCTTTCACACAGACATACAGGTGGACAAAACACTGAAGCACAAGACATAAAAATAATTTTTTTAAAAATTTATAAATTCAGATTAATTAAAACTCAAATAATATTAATTTTGACACACTAAACATATGCACTTTTTATTTCATTTCTGGATTATAAAATATCATCTTCATGAAAGTACATAGCATAACCCAATATAATAAAATGCATATATAAGATGTGTATTTTTTTTTATTAACTTGAGTATTTCTTATATACATTTCGAGTGTTATTCACTTTCCCGGTTTCCGGGAATACATCCCCCTAATCCCTCCCCCTCCCCTTCTTTATGGGAGTTCCCTTCCCCATCCTCCCCCCATTGCCGCCCTCCCCCCAACAATCTAGTTCACTGGGGGTTCAGTCTTAGCAGGACCCAGGGCTCCCCCTTCCACTGGTGCTCTTACTAGGATATTCATTGCTACCTATGAGGTCAGAGTCCAGGATCAGTCCATGTATAGTCTTTAGGTAGTGGCTTAGTCCCTGGAAGCTCTGGTTGCTTGGAATTGTTGTACATATGGGGGTCTCGAGCCCCCTTCAAGCTCTTCCAGTTCTTTCTGTGATTCCTTCAATGGGAGTCGTCCTATTCTCAGTTCAGTGGTTTGCTGCTGGCATTCGCCTCTGTGTTTGCTGTATTCTGGCTGTGTTTCTCAGGAGCGATCTACATCCAGCTCCTGTCGGTCTGCACTTCTTTGCTTCATCCATCTTGTCTAATTGGGTGGTTGTATATGTATGGGCCACATGTGGGGCAGGCTCTGAATGGGTGTTCCTTCTGTGCCTGTTTTAATCTTTGCCTCTCTATTCCCTGCCAAGGGTATTCTTATTCCCCTTTTAAAGAAGGAGTGAAGCATTCACATTTTGATCATCTGTCTTGAATTTCATTTGTTCTAGGCATCTAGGGTAATTCCAGCATTTGGGCTAATAGCAACTTATCAATAAATGCATACCATGTGTGATTTTCTGTGATTGGGTTACCTCACTCAGGATGATATTTTCCAGTTCCAACCATTTGCCTAGGAATTTCATAATGTCATTGTTTTTGATAGCTGAGTAATATTCCATTGTGTAGATGGACCACATTTTCTGTATCCATTCCTCTGTTGAAGAGCATCTGGGTTCTTTCCAGCTTCTGGCTATTATAAATAAGGCTGCGATGAACATAGTGGAGCACGTGTCTTTTTTATATGTTGGGGCATCTTTTGGGTATATGCCCAAGAGTGGTATAGCTGGATCCTCAGGCAGTTCAATGTCCAATTTTCTGAGGAACCTCCAGACTGATTTCCAGAATGGTTGTACCAGTCTGCAATCTCACCAACAATGGAGGAGTGTTCCTCTTTCTCCACATCCTCGCCAGCATCTGCTGTCACCTGAGTTTTTGATCTTAGCCATTCTCACTGGTGTGAGGTGAAATCTCAGGGTTGTTTTGATTTGCATTTCCCTTATGACTAAAGATGTTGAACATTTCTTTAGGTGTTTCTCAGCCATTCGGCATTCCTCAGCTGTGAATTCTTTGTTTAGCTCTGAACCCCATTTTTAATAGGGTTATTTGTCTCCCTGCGGTCTAAATTCTTGAGTTCTTTGTATATTTTGGATATAAGGACTCTATCTGTTGTAGGATTGGTAAAGATCTTTTCCCAATCTGTTGGTTGCCGTTTTGTCCTAACCACGGTGTCCTTTGCCTTACAGAAGCTTTGCAGTTTTATGAGATCCCATTTGTTGATTCTTGATCTTAGAGCATAAACCATTGGTGTTTTATTCAGGAAATTTTTTCCAGTGCCCATGTGTTCCAGATGCTTCCCTAGTTTTTCTTCTATTAGTTTGAGTGTATCTGGTTTGATGTGGAGGTCCTTGATCCACTTGGACTTAAGCTTTGTACAGGGTGATAAGCATGGATCGATCTGCATTCTTCTACATGTTGCCCTCCAGTTGAACCAGCACCATTTGCTGAAAATGCTATCTTTTTTCCATTGGATGGTTTTGGCTCCTTTGTCAAAAATCAAGTGCACATAGGTGTGTGGGTTCATTTCTGGGTCTTCAATTCTGTTCCATTGGTCTATCTGTCTGTCTCTGTACCAATACCATGCAGTTTTTATCACTATTGCTCTGTAATACTGCTTGAGTTCAGGGATAGTGATTCCCCCTGAAGTCCTTTTATTGTTGAGGATAGCTTTAGCTATCCTGGGTTTTTTGTTATTCCAGATGAATTTCCAAATTGTTCTGTCTAACTCCTTGAAGAATTGGATTGGTATTTTGATGGGGATTGCATTGTATCTGTAGATCGCTTTTGGTAAAATGGCCATTTTTACTATATTAATCCTGCCAATCCATGAGTATGGGAGATCTTTCCATCTTCTGAGGTCTTCTTCAATTTCTTTCTTCAGAGTCTTGAAGTTCTTATTTTACTTGTTTGGTTAAAGTCACACCAAGGTACTTTATATTATTTGGGTCTATTATGAAGGGTGTCGTTTCCCTAATTTCTTTCTCGGCTTGTTTCTCTTTTGTGTAGAGGAAGGCTACTGATTTATTTGAGTTAATTTTATACCCAGCCACTTTGCTGAAGTTGTTTATCAGCTTTAGTAGTTCTCTGGTGGAACTTTTGGGATCACTTAAATATACTATCATATCATCTGCAAACAGTGATATTTTGACGTCTTCTTTTCCAATCTGTAACCCCTTAACCTCCTTTTGTTGTCTGATTGCTCTGGCTAGAAATTCAAGAGCTATATTGAATAAGTAGGGAGAGAGTGGGCAGCCTTGTCTAGTCCCTGATTTTAGTGGGATTGGTTCAAGTTTCTCTCCATTTAGTTTAATGTTAGCACCTGGTTTGCTGTATATGGTTTTTACTATGTTTAGGTATGGGCCTTGAATTCCAATTCTTTCCAGGACTTTTATCATGAAGGGATGTTGAATTTTGTCAAATGCTTTCTCAGCATCTAATGAAATGATCATGTGGTTTGTTCTTTCAGTTTGTTTATATAGTGGATCATGTTGATGGTTTTCCGTATATTAAACCATCCCTGCATGCCTGGGAACAAGCCTACTTGATCATGGTGGATGACTGTTTTTATGTGCTCTTGGATTCGGTTTGCCAGAATTTTATTGAGTATTTTAGCGTCGATATTTATAAGGGAAATTGGTCTGAAGTTCTCTTTCTTTGTTGTGTCTTTGTGTGGTTTTAGGTATAAGAGTAATTGTGGCTTCATAGAAGGAATTTTGTAGTGCGCCATCTCTTTCAATTTTGTGGAATAGTTTGGATAATATTGGTATGAGGTCTTCTATGAAGGTCTGATAGAATTCTGCACTAAACCCATCTGGACCTGGGCTCTTTTTGGTTGGGAGACCTTTAATGACTGGTTCTATTTCCTTAGGAGTTATGGGGTTGTTTAACTGGTTTATCTGTTCCTGATTTAACTTCGGTACCTGGTATCTGTCTAGGAAATTGTCCATTTCCTGAAGATTTTCATGTTTTGTTGAATATAGGCTTTTATAGTAAGATCTGATGATTTTTTGAATTTCCTCTGAATCTGTAGTTATGTCTCCCTTTTCATTTCTGATTTTGTTAATTTGGACGCACTCTCTGTGTCCTCTCGTTAGTCTGGCTAAGGGTTTATCTATCTTGTTTATTTTCTCAAAGAACCAACTTTTGGTTCTGTTGATTCTTTCTATGTTCCTTTTTGTTTCTACTTGGTTGATTTCAGCTCTGACTTTGATTATTTCCTGCCTTCTACTCTTCCTGGGTGTATTTGTTTCTTTTTGTTCTAGAGCTTTTAGGGGTGCTGTCAAGCTGCTAACATATGCTATTTCCTGTTTCTTTCTGCAGGCTCTCAGCGCTATGAGTTTTCCTCTTAGCACAGCTTTCATTGTGTCCCATAAGTTTGGGTATGTTGTACCTTCATTTTCATTAAATTCTAAAAAGTCTTTAATTTCTTTCTTTATTTCTTCCTTGACCAGGTTATCATTGAGTAGATCATTGTTCAATTTCCACATATATGTGGGCATTCTTCCCTTATTGTTATTGAAGACCAGTTTTAGGCCGTGGTGGTCTGATAGCACGCATGGGATTATTTCTATCTTTCTGTACCTGTTGAGGCCCGTTTTTTGACCAATTATATGGTCAGTTTTGGAGAAAGTACCATGAGGAGCTGAGAAGAAGGTATATCCTTTTGCTTTAGGATAGAATGTTCTATAAATATCTGTTAAGTTCATTTGGCTCATGACTTCTCTTAGTCTGACTAGTTCTTTGTTTAATATCTGTATCCATGATCTGTCCATTGATGAGAATGGGGTGTTGAAATCTCCTACTATTGTTGAGTGAGGTGCAATGTGTGTTTTGAGCTTTTGTAAGGTTTCTTTTACATATGTAGGTGCCCTTGTATTTGGGGCATAGATATTTAGGATTGAGTGTTCATCTTGGTGGATTTTTCCTTTGATGAATATGAAGTGTCTTTCCTTATCTTTCTTGATGAATTTTAGGTGAAAATTGATTTTATTTGATATTAAAATGGCTACTCTAGCTTGTTTCTTCTGATCATTTGCTTGGAAAGTTGTTTTCCAGCCTTTCTCTCTGAGGTAGTGTCTGTCTTTGTCTCTGAGGTGTTTTTCTGTAGGCAGCAGAATGCAGGGTCCTCGTTGCATATCCAGTTTGTTAATCTATGTCTTTTTTTGTCGAGTTGAGGCCATCGATGTTGAGAGATATTAAGGAATAGTGATTATTGCTTCCTGTTATATTCATATTTGGATATGAGGTTTGTTTGTGTGCTTTCATTCTCTTTGTTTTGTTGCCAAGACGATTAGTTTCTTGCTTCTTCTAGGGTATAGCTTGCCTCCTTATGTTGGGCTTTACCATTTATTATCCTTTGTAGTGCTGGATTTGTAGAAAGATATTGTGTAAATTTGGTTTTGTCATGGAATTTCTTGGTTTCTCCATCTATGTTAATTGAGAGTTTTGCAGGATACAGTAACCTGGGCTGGCAGTTGTGTTCTCTTAGGGTCTGTATGACATCAGTCCAGGATCTTCTGGCCTTCATAGTTTCTGGCGAGAAGTCTGGTGTGATTCTGATAGGTCTGCCTTTATATGTTACTTGACCTTTTTCCCTTACTGATTTTAATATTCTTTCTTTATTTTGTGCGTTTGGTGTTTTGACTATTATGTGACGGGAGGTGTTTCTTTTCTGGTCCAATCTATTTGGAGTTCTGTAGGCTTCTTGTATGCCTATGGGTATATCTTTTTTTAGGTAAGGGAAGTTTTCTTCTATGATTTTGTTGAAGATATTTACTGGTCCTTTGAGCTGGGAGTCTTCACTCTCTTCTATACCTATTATCCTTAGGTTTCATCTTCTCATTGTGTCCTGGATTTCCTGTATGTTTTGGATCAGTAGCTTTTTTCTGCTTTACATTATCTTTGACAGTTGAGTCAATGATTTCTATGGAATCTTCTGCTCCTGAGATTCTCTCTTCCATCTCTTGTATTCTGTTGGTGAAGCTTGTATCTACAGCTCCTTGTCTCTTCTTTTGGTTTTCTATATCCACGGTTGTTTCCATGTGTTCTTTCTTGATTGCTTCTATTTCCATTTTTAATTCCTTCAACTGTTTGATTGTGTTTTCCTGGAATTCTTTCAGGGATTTTTGTGACTCCTCTCTATGGGCTTCCACTTGTTTATTTATGTTTTCCTGGAATTCTTTCAGGGATTTTTGTGATTCCTCTCTGTAGGCTTCTACTTGTTTACTAATGTTTTCCTGTGTTTCTCTAAGGGAGTTCTTCACGTCTTTCTTGAAGTCCTCCAGCATCATGATCAAATATGAAATTGAAACTAGATCTTGCTTTTCTGGTGTGTTTAGATATTCCGTGTTTGCTTTGGTGGGAGAATTGGGCTCCGATGATGCCATGTAGTCTTGGTTTCTGTTGCTTGGGTTCCTGCGCTTGCCTCTCACCATCAGATTATCTCTAGTGTTACTTTGTTCTGCTATTTCTGACAGTGGCTAGACTGTCCTATAAGCCTGTGTGTCAGGAGTGCTGTAGACCTGTTTTCCTGTTTTCTGTCAGCCAGTTATGGGGACAGAGTGTTCTGCTTTCGGGCTTGTAGTTTTTCCCATCTACAGGTCTTCAGCTGTTCCTGTGGGCCTGTGTCTTGAGTTCACCAGGCAGGTCTCTTGCAGCAGAAAAGTTGGTCTTACCTGCGGTCCCGAGACTCAAGTTTGCTCATCGGGTGCTGCCTACGAGCTCTCCGGGGCGGCAGCAACCAGGAAGATATGTGCCGCCCTTTCCGAGAGCTTCAGTGCACCAGGTTCCAGATGGTGTTTGGTGTTTTCCTCTGGCATCAGAGATGTGTGCAGAGTGCAGTCTCTTCTGGTTTCCCAGGCTTGTCTGCCTCTCTGAAGGTTTAGCTCTCCCTCCCATGGGATTTGGGTGCAGAGAACTGTTTATCCGGTCGGTCCCTTCAGGTTCTGGAGGCATCTCAGGCACAGTGGATCTGCTGCTCCTGGGCCCTCCTCTAAGGGGACCCAGAGGCCGTATAGAGTTTCCTCTTGGGCCAGGGATGTGAGCAGGGGTGGGCAGTGTTGGTGGTCTCTTCTGCTCTGCAGCCTCAGGAGTGCCCACCTGACCAGGCGGTGAGGTCTCTCTCCCACGGGGTTTGGGAGCAGAGAGCTGCTGAGGGCAGGGATCCGCTGGTTTGGGACTCCTCCTGCTAAATACCCAAGATGTGTATTTTTAATAATGTTCTGTCTTGCTCAAATAAGCCTATTCAGCTTCTTTTGAAATTTATTTACTTATATATTACTCCCAACCAGAAATTTTTCCTCCCTCCTCTTCTCCAAATTTCTGTCCCCCAACTCTTGCCCCTTCCTCTTCTCTTCCATTTCTCTTCAGAAATGGCAGGCCTCCCAAGTGTGTCAATCAAACATGATATATGAGTTTGCAATAAGACTAGGCACCTTCCCTCATATCAAGGCTGGACAAGACAACCCAGTAGAAGAAAAAGTCCTGAAAGCAGGCAAAAGAGCCAAAGACAGGCCCTGCTTACATTGGTAGAAGTCCCACAAGAAGCTTGAGCTACAGAAATATAAAACATATGCAGAAGGCCCAGGCCAGACCCATGCAGACTCACTGTTGTTGGTTTTGATTTTGTGAGTACCTATGAATCCAGGTTAGTTGATTTTGTGGGTTTTCTTGTTTGTTTGTTTTATTTTATTTTTTTAATGTTTTTTTTTTGTTTATTAACATTTCAAATATTATCTCCCTTCCTGGTTTACCCTCCTCAATCCCCCTATCCCATCCCCCTCTCCACTGCCTCTATAAAGCCTCCCCTCCAAATACTCCCTGCCCTAGCATTCTCCCATCGAACCTTCACAGGACCAAGGGCCTCTCCTTCCACTGATGCCAGATAAGGCCACCCTCTGCTACATTTGTGGCTGGAGCCATGGGTCCTTCCATGTGTATTCTTTGGTAGGTATTTAGTCCCTGGAAGCTCTGGTGGGTCTAGTTGATAGATATTGTTGTTCTTCTTATGGGGTTACAAAACCCTTTAGCTCCTTCTGTCTTTCCCCTAACTCCTTCATTGGGGTCCATGTACCAGGCTCCTGTCAGCAAGCTCTTCTTGGTATCAAAATATTGTCTGGGTTTGGTGTCTGCAGATGGGATGTATCCCCATGTGGAACAGTCTCTGGATGGTCTTTCCCTTAGTCTCTGCTCAACTCTTAGTCTCTGTGTTTCCTTTAGAAAGGAGCAATTCTGGGTTAATATTTTTGAGATAGGTAGATGGCCCCATCACTCAACTAGGGGCTGTGCCTAATTTCTGGATATGGTCTCAACGTGTTCTCTTTCCCCTTGTTGGGTATTTCAGCTAATTCCCTGGATCCTGGAAGCTTCTTGCTTTTCTGTCATCTGGCATCACTAAAAATAGCAAAAAAAAATAGTTTACATAATCTTTAGTATTAATTCCCTTTATAATAATATTTACATTTGTTTATATCTTCCTATCCCCCATTGCTACACACCACTGTTCAATTTCCTGAACCTTTGTACATCTTGCTGTCTCTACCCTTACCTGAGCCTGCCCTGCCTTTTACCCTCTCCTTCCTCTCTTCCTTACAAGTCCCTCCGACCCTCTTTTTCCTGTGCTAATTGTGTTCCCCCTTCTAAGTAAGACTGAAGCCTCCACACTTTGATCTTCCTTCTTCTTGAACTTTATATGGTCTGTGAATTGTATCCTGGTATACTAAGCTGTCTTATAATGTTCCTCACCCCATTGTCTTATAATCCTTCCTCTCTCTATGGTAGAGGACTCCCTGAACTCTGCATAAAGCTTGACTCTGGATCTCCATATCTGTTTCCATCCGTTACTGGATCAAGCCTCTCTGATTACAATAGGGCTAGGCAATAATCTATGTGTACAGCAGAATATCATTACAAATCACAGGCTATTAAAAAAATACATTGAGTTTTGAATGGAGACTTTATTTCTAGTAGTCCAATTCAGAGAAACCTAAGGAAATTTTTCAAAGAAATTCTATTTGTGAATGTAATATATTTCAGCATCAATATTATACAAGTTCTCCTAACTCTTTTAGAAAAATGTACAGTAGGAAAAGAAGCAATTAGTTTTAGTGTGAAAGAGTGTTTCCTATTAGAAGTTTTTGAGCAGGTTTATCACACTTTAAAAGGGGAAGTAAAAGACTGAAGGACAGAAGTGGTTAACAAACCGGAATGGAGAATTGATAATGTACAATCTTTCTCAAATAATCAAGATTGGAAAATAAATTTTAGACAAAGCTAGAATATAAATATATATCGTAATACTCATTGTTTAACAATCCTATTCTGAGCTATATTGCAAAAATATATTTTATCATAGATTTCAACTAATTGAAGACATTAGAATTAATTGAACAACTCCTTCAATAATAGATGAGTTATTAATGCTTTAATATGTTACATACTCTGCCTGCTTAAATGAAGTCACACTCTGCATGTGGTAAGGGGTAATTTTATTCTTCACACTTCAAAACTCTGGGTTTATTTAAGTTTTAAAAGAAATTCAAAGCACATGGTGTAAAATTGTAGCTACTTTTTAGAGCATTTTAGAGGTGCTAGCATGAGGCAGTTTTCCTTCATGCTTAAAATATACTTGTAGTATTCAAGGCAGTCTCCAAATTTGGAAAAGTCAAGTTAGAGGAAGTCCATTTTCACCACCATTGATTTTCACTGACTGTTTTCACCTCATCGATTTTGATGTTGATTGAGTCATGTTCATCTGATTGGTGAGGATTTGGGAGCTTGTTCATTTTTGATGGGTTAATTTGCCTAGGGTCACTGATCCATTGCCTTGTGTCTGAGCTCCCGTTTTACAACACAATCTCAGGCTACATGTTAAGAAATTTAAGAAACAATTTGACGGAACATACTATAATTTCCTATAGAATTTATTCAATTCCAAATTATTTTTATTTGCATCTAGTAAGAAATTTGACTTATTAGGATCAGACACATTACAATGTTATATTTTAGTCAATATACATGGGGTTCTTGTTATAATACATGGAATAAGCAGATAACTGTGGAAAAAGGGATACCTATAAATGGATAATTTGCAACATTTAAAAATCTGAGTGACCAACAAAGTCAACGGAAAGAATGTTCTGAAACCATGTACTAGGAAAGACACTGAAACACATCTTCAACCTAAAACAATGATTGCTATTGCTCTGTCATCCTAACCTATGAGGAGAATCACTGTTTGTGTAGTTCACCTGACAAACTCTAAATTTTATCACTGTGAATATTAATAAATGTCACACAGGAGCATATATGGCTTACAATTTACCTAATCAGATTTTTGAAACATGTTGATGAGCTTATTTTCATAAATTTTTATCTCCAAAATGTTTTTACTCTTTTGGTAGTCTACATTTAAAACACCTGTTATTTTATAATCCTTAGGTGAATCCTTCCAGATTTTATACTTCTGATAATAGTACAGTATATTTTGATCCTTTATTATTCCATGAGAAGCTTCTATATCATTATACTTCCTTTGAATTCTTGCATAAAAGTTAAAATCTAGGTTTAAAAAGTAACATTTGGAGTGAATGTTGAATAAAGAATTTCCTCTTTTGCCTGGATTCCCCAATCACCTTTAATCACAAATAATGTAGATGCTTAATGTTTCTTGTGAAAATATTTCTGAAATCTCTTTTCCAGTTTGTACCATTTGCCAAGATGCTACCAGTTCTGTTGTTTATGCTTTGAGCAAATGAACTACAGCACTGAAAACACAATGTGGATGTCACTGTGCTCAGCAATCTGAGGTACCATCTATGATGTAGATCTCTAGTAAACTTTAAAGTACAGAACAGTAGATTAGCCAATATGATACTATTAAGGAAGGATAATCTTTGGACTATAGCAATAATCTATTAATCTAAAGAAAGAGAAACAGAGAAAGACAACATGCAATATCATGTGGCTATATGTGATCACTTGCTAAATAAGAGTTTTAAGCTGACCATTACATTAGAGATGAGGTCAGTTGTGGCAGTCTGTAAGCAGATAATAGGGGTATATTGGTTTTTTAGTGAGGGGATCTAATAAAGCAGTGAACCCCTTATAAAAAGCTATTTAGACTGATAGGACATCAGATCCTATGCTCCAGGCCTACTCACAACCCAAGCACAACCACTGACAACTTAACCCCCAGAAGTTCTGACACCACCAGGCTCAGAGGTGAGTCCCCACTTGTCTCAGTACATGGCACAACTGGATCCCCTAGGAACCCTTGAGGACACAGGATCTCCTGCCTTGCTTGAGACACATCTTCCTTCAGATCCTCAACTGTGCTCTGCACTAGGAGCAGATCTTGCTTAACTCTCAGGAAGTCTGCCACAGCCAGGCTCACAGATCAAGCACTCCAGATGCCCTTCCACATTCAGAGACAGCCTGACCCAACAAGGCCCAATGTATCCAGGCTTATAGCTATGTCAGTTACCACCAAAGATAACCAGATGGCAAGAGGTAAGTGCAAGAACATAGACAACAGAAACCAATGCTACATAGCAATATCATAACCCCTTTCTCCTACCATAGAAGCCCTGAATACTCCAACACACCTGAAAATCAACACTCTGCTTTACAATTCCAAATAATGAAGATGATAGAGTACCTTCAGGAAGGCATAAATAACTCCCTAAAAGAAATATAGAAGAACAGGCATAAATAGGTAAGAGGCCCTAAAAGAGAAAAAAAACAAAGCCCTTAAAGATGCAGGAAAAAGCAAACAAGTAAAGTAATTGAATAAAACTGTCCAGGATCTAAAAAATGGAAATAGACACAATAAGGAAATCACAAAAGAAGACAACCCTGGAAAAGTAAAAACCTAGAAAACATATCAGGTGTCACAGATACAAGTATCACCAACAGAATACAAGAGAGTGAAGAGAAAATCTCAGGCATAAAAGACATTACAGAATGTATTGGCACAACAGCCAATGAAAATGCAAAGTGCAAAAAGCTGCAAACCCAAAACATCCAGGAAATTCAGGAAAAATGGAAGAAACCAAACTGAGGAATAATAGGTATAAAAGGCAGGGAATCTTCCCAATTCAAAAGGCCAGCAAACAACTTCAACAAAATCATAGAAGAAAGCTTTTCTAATCTAAAGAAAGAGATAGATGCCTATAAAATAGAAGATCCCTACAGAAGCATAAATAAATTGGACCAGAAAAGTGCACAGAACAAGGAAAGTATATAAAAAGGGTTAAGGGGGAAAGGTCAAGTAACATATAAAGGCAGATCTTTCAGAATTGCACCATACTTCTCAACAGAGACTAAAAGACAGAAGATGTTGGGCAGATGTGATACTTAAGAGAACAAACCCTAAGAGAACAAAAATGCCAGCCCAAGCCAGTACGCAGCAAAACTCTACTTTACCTTAGATAGAGAACCCAAAATATTCCATGACAAAACCAAATTCAAACAATATCTTTTCACTAAGCCAAACTACAGAGAACAATAAAAGGACAATTCTAATGCCAGGAGGGATACTCCACCCAAGAAAAAGCTAGAAATTAATCTTCTCACAACAAACCCAAAGCAGATAACCACATAAACATAGTTCCACCTCTAACAAAAATAGTAACAGAAAGCAACAATCTTTGGTCTTTAATATCTCTCAACATCAATGAACTCAGTTCCTCAATAAAAACATACAGGCTACCAGACTGGATATATAAACATGAACCAGCATTTTGTTGTATATGGGTAGCATATACCACAGTGACAAAGACAGACACTACTGTAAAGTAAAAGGCTCAGAAACAAATTTCAAAGCAAATGGTCCCAAGAAACAGGCTAAAGTAGCCAACCTAATATCCAACAAAACGGACTTTCAACCAAAAGTTATCAAAATAGACATCCACCAAAATGAACTCTCAATTCTAAACATCTATGCCCCAAATGTAAAGGTAAACAGATTTGTAAAAAGAAAAAAATTAATAAAGCACAATGCACATATTGTGCCTCACTCAATAATAGTGGGAGACTTCAACACCCCATTCCCACTAAAGAAAGATCATGGAAATAAAAACTAAACAGAGAAACACTGAAATTAACAGAAGTCATAAACAAAATGGACTGAACAGATATCTACAAACATTTCACCGCCCCCCCCCAAAAAAAACGAATAGATCTTCTTCTCTAATCATATAATCTGACACAAAACAAACCTCAACTGATACAAGAAGATTAAATTAATCCCATGAATTCTATGAGAACACCACAGACTAAGGCTGGTCTATAATAACAGAAAAAACAGCAGGAAGCCTACATACCCATGAAAGCTGGAGAATTCTCTACTCAATGATATTTTGGTCAGGGAAGAAATTAAAAACTTGCTATAATTTAAAGAAAATGAAGGCTCAGCCTACACAAACTTATGGGACACAGTGAAAAAAGTACTAAGAGGAAAACTCATATTTTTGAGTGCCTTTATGAAAAAATTGGAGTGATCATACACTAGGAGCTTAATACCACATCTGAAAGTTTTAGAACAAAAAGAAGGAAGTTCAGCCAAGAGGAGTAGACAGCAGGAAATAATCAAACTCAGTTGAAATCAAGCAAATAGAAACAAAGAAAACTACACAAAGAATCAACAAAACTAGGAAGTAGTACTTTGAGAAAATTAACAAGATAGATAAACTCTTAGCCAATTAATTAGAGGACTCAGAGACAGTATTCAAATTAACAAAATCAGAAATCAAAATGGAGAAGACATAACAACAGAAACTGAGGAAATTTTAAAAAAGCATCAGCTCCTACTATAAAAGCCTATACTTAATAAAACTGGAAATCTAGGTGAAATGGATGATTTTATAGATAGATACCAGGTGCCAAATTTAAATTAAGGACATTTAAACCATCTAAATAGTCCCATAACTCCTAAAGAAATAGAATAGTAGATCAAAATGTGAATGCTTCACTCCTTCTTTAAATGAGGAAAAAGAATACCCTTGGCAGGGAAGGGAGAGGCAAAGATTAAAACAGAGACTGAAGGAACACCCATTCAGAGCCTGCCCCACATTTGGCCCATACATATACAGCCACCCAATTAGACAAGATGGATGAAGCAAAGAAGTGCAGACCAACAGGAGCCGGATGTAGATCACTCCTGAGAGACACAGCCAGAATACAGCAAATACAGAGGCGAATGCCAGCAGCAAACCACTGAACTGAGAATAGGTCCCCTATTGAAGGAATCAGAGAAAGAACTGGAAGAGCTTGAAGGGGCTCGAGACCCCAAAAGTACAACAATGCCAAGCAACCAGAGCTTCCAGGGACTAAGCCACTACCTAAAGACTATACATGGACTGACCCTGGACTCTGACCCCATAGGTAGCAATGAATATCCTAGTAAGAGCACCAGTGGAAGGGGAAGCCCTGGGTCCTGCTAAGACTGAACCCCCAGTGAACTAGTCTATGGGGGGAGGGCGGCAATGGGGGGAGGGTTGGGAGGGGAACACCCATAAGGAAGGGAAGGGGGGAGGGGGATGTTTGCCCAGAAACCGGGAAAGGGAATAACACTTGAAATGTATATAAGAAATACTCAAGTTAATAAAATAAATAAATAAAAAAAAGAAATAGAATAGTCATTAGAAGTCTCCCAGAAAAGACAAAGATCAGTTCCAGATAGTTTTAGTGTGAATACTATCAGATCTTCAAAGAAGTCCTAATATCAATGCCAATACCATTTTGGAAATCAACCTGGTAGTTGGAAATAGTTTTACCTGAACATATAGCAAGGAGATGTGCTCTACTATGTTTATAGCAGCCCTATTTATAAGAGCCAGAAGCTGGAAACAACCTAGATGCCCCTCAAAGGAAAAATGGATACAGAACATATGATATATTTATACAATGAAGTACTAGTCATCTACTAAACATGATGACTTCATGAAACTTGTAGGCAATTAGATGGAACTTGAAAATATCCTGAGTGAGCAACTGTACTCAAAAAGATACCCATCATATGTAATCACTGATAAGTAGCTACAAAACCTCAGAATACATATGATACAACTCACAGACCACATGAAACTTAACCAGAATGAAGAACAAAGTGTTTATGCTTCAATCCTAATTAGAAAGGGGAACAAAAATAATCACAGGAGATAGAGGGAGAAAGGGACCTATTGAGAGAGAGAGAGAGGGGGGTGGGGGAGAGGGAGAGGGAGGGAGGGAGGGAGGGAGGGAGGGAGGGAGAGAGAGAAGACAGAGGGAAAATGGGATGAAAGATCCCAGTATGGGAAGAGACAGTAGACAAATCCAGATCAGGAAAATGAATAGAAATATGCAGCAGTGGGGGCCTGGAGGGTACAGAAGAACACCAAAACGTCCCAGAAGCCAGGGAAGAGGGAGTTTCCCAGAAACCAATGGGGAAGAAATTAGCAGAAATACACAATAGAAGGGAAATAAAAGCTGAAGAGACTACCACCAGTAAATCTACTTGGCCCCCAGCTGAGAGATTGAAGCCACCCACCCATATAAAAAATTGAACTCAGAATTATTGCCATCTAAAGTAAAGTCAGGGACAAAAGAAATGGATCAGAGACAGATGGAATGGCCATTCACAGACTGCCCTACCTTGGGATGGGATCCATCATATCCTCAGACACCAAACCCAGACACTTTTGCAAATGGGAACATGAGCTCACAGACTAGATATTAGTATGGCAGTCCTCTGAAAGACTCTGCCAGCATCTGACTGAGACCGATGAAGATACTCAACGTCAACTAATCGAATGAGCTCAGGGACACAAGTGGAAGAGCTAGGGGAAGGATTGAATGAGCTGAAGGGGATTGCAACTCTATAGGAAGAGCAACAATATCTACAATCTGGACTCCTCAGAGCTCCAGAGACAAAACCACCAACCAAAAAAGTATACATAGATCTGTTCATGACTCCAGATACACATGTAGCAGAAGATTACCTTATCTGACAATGGGAGGGGAGGGGGGCCCTTGGTCATGCAAAGGGGGACATTAGAAGAGTGAGGTAGGAGTGGGTGTGTGGGTGAGGGAGAACCATCCTAAAGGTAAACTGGAAGGGAATGGGATATGGCTTTTCAGAAGGGTACGACATTTGAATTGTAACAATAAAATAACCAATTAGTAAAAATTAAAAAAAGAAAAACTCTCTATAGTTACCATTACTCTCAATTTATCCAGAAGACCCAAACTTAGTTCCAGCACCAGCCTTAGAGGGTGCTTAAAAGCAAGCAACTCCAACTTCAGGAGAATAACACCCTCTTTTGGCATTAGGAGAAAACTGCGTACCCATGCCGTTTGTACACAGAGATTATACACACACATAAAATAAGTAGGTTTTATCGCTGATGTTTGTGTGTTTTTAAAGGTACTACCATTGCAGTTAGGGCACACTCAACATTGCAGATGATTTGTTAAAAAATAAAACTAAAAGTCACCTAAGGTCCCTCTCTTCTCAACTTTTACATCTATTCTTTCAGGATTTTCTGTCTCTTTGTCTGAAGTAATTTTTCAATACCTCAATTGTTTATTATATTCTTAGCCACAACTCAAAGACTATAATCTCTAAACCTATGTCATTATAAAACTACACTTGTTTTTTGAAATTTTATTTGACTGTTAGATTTTGGTGACCTATGTTCCTCCAGAAGTCATTAAATAATGAAACCTTGTTCCACTGCCATTGTCTTTCTTTCATTGTGGGCAAGGCCTAATCTTACTGAATACTTTTCATATGAATCTTAAAATAAAAACCTAAAAACCCAGGGTTAATAATTGGTTCTAATTTTTGAATAAAATATTAATCATGAATGATCATTTTTGTCCCCTTGAAATGATTATTTTTAACTTCGTTTTCAGGTCAGCATATTAACTACTTTTTCTCTTCTTTTTTTTCTTATTTTCTTGGTTATTTCATTTATTTATCTTTCAAACATTATCCTCCTTCCCAGTCTCCTCTCCACAAACCCCTTTTCAAATTTTTAAATTATTTGTCTTTTAAAAGTTTCATGAGTGAGTATTGTATTGTTATCCTGTCCATGTCACCTTTTCCCCTCCAATTACTTTAATATCCTACTCATCATTTCTTGAATATATGAGTTACCACTCTGTAATTAATTATGTAATTAATTAATTAACCACACATTAAAAAGTAGCTAACATCAAACTAAACGCAGAGAAACTTGAAGCAATCCCACTAAAATCAGGAACAAGGCTGCCCACTCTCTCCCTATTTATTCAATATAGTACTTGAAGTCCTAGCCAGAGCAATCAGACAATGAAAGGAGATGAAAGCGATAAAAAATGGAAGGGAAGAAATCAAAATATCACTATTCGCAGATGACACAATAGTGTACTTAAGTGACCCCAAAAGTTCCAGCAGAGAACTACATAAACTGATAAACAACTTCAGCAAAGTGTCAGGGTATAAAATTAGCTCAAACAAATCAGTACCCTTCCTCTACTCAAAGGATAAACAGGCTGAGAAAGAAAATAGGGAAATGACACCCTTCACAATACAACCAAATAATATACAATATCTTGCTGTGACTTTAACCAAGCAAGTGAAAGATCTGTATGACAAGAATTTCAAGTCTCTGAAGAAAGAAATTGAGGAAGATCTCAGAAGATGGAAAGATCTTCCATGCTCATGGATTGACAGGATTAATACAGTACAGATGGTCATTTTGCCCAAAGCAATCTACAGATTCAATGCAATCCCCATCAAAATTCCAATTTAATTATTTTTTAAAGTAAACAAGAGACAGTCTCTGTAAGGTTTTAATGCTCAGTTTTCACAAACATAAGTTTCTACTCAATTTTACAACGTACAATAAAATGTTCTAGTCTTTAAAATGTGCATTATTCAACTATTCCTCAGTCTTTTCCAATCCTTTAAAATCACCAGGAGTCTCTACCTAAGCAATACTACTCTATTTACATTGAACTGCATGTCTTAAGAACAAACGAAATCCATAATCTTTTGGTTAACGCAGTGTATTTATAAAATGAAAAGCTATCAAAATACTTCTCACTGGAAAAATAAATAGAACAGACAATGGCTCTACAAAAGTTCACGTTCACTTTGGAGATGTCAGTGTGGGACAGTTCATGACAAGCACAATTTGCCCTTATTCCCCGAGAGCAGATCAGCCTCCAAGCTAACTGTTAAATTATTTTACTGAGATTTTATCATGTTGCTGTCTGGCTCATTCCACATCATCTTCAGCCAAGCTCTGAGCACTGATAATTCTCTGACTAATGTTTGGAAGCTTGGTCAGAAGCATCTGGAACACTGGTAGTGGAAGAGTCTGTTGTAACACTTGCAGCAACTGCTGAGGCTGTCCACACACAGCGATTGCATTTGTCACGTGGTCCACACCCTTCTCATAGTCACCTTGTGCTTATAACTCTTCACCAAGCTGTATCTCTTCAAGGAAGAATTTCTGAACAGCTTCAGCATCTTTTAAATCAGGTAACTTGGGGTTGGGGATTTAGCTCAGTGGTAGAGCGCTTGCCTAGCAAGCGCAAGGCCCTGGGTTCGGTCCCCAGCTCCAAAAAAAAAAAAAAAAATAAGGTAACTTGGAAAGCCCAGCTCTCTCCTTAGCAAGCTTCTGTTTCTTTCTTCGTTCTCGAAGCCTGTTCTTGAAGTTTGGGTCACTCAGCCTTTTGCGGTCAAAGTAGATGCAGTACCCGATGAAGAGGGCACCACACATGCCCACGGCAATGGCTCTGCTCTGTCCCACCATCTTTGCTCGACTGGGGCGTGTGCTGGGCCACGGCAGCCCACCTGCCAGCGGTTAGCTCTGACCGATCAGAGCACGCCGGCCTCTAGCTGCCGCCTGTCTGCAGTCCAGATGGGGAAAAGCAATTCAATTCTTTAAACAGATAGAAAGAGCAATTTGCAAATTCATCTAGAACAACAAAAACCCAGGATAGCAAAAACTATACTCAACAATAAAAGAACTTCTGGGGGAACCACCATCCCTGACTTCAAGCAGTATTACAGAGCAATAGTCATAAAAAACTGTATTGTACTGGTACAAGACAGGCATATAGATCAGTGGAACAGAATTGAAGACCCAGAAATGAATCCACACACCTATGGTCACTTGATCTTTGACAAAGAGGCTAAAACCATCAAATGGAAGAAAGATAGCATTTTCAACAAATAGTGCTGGTTCACCTGGAGATCAGCATGTAGAAGAATGCAAATCAATCCATGCTTATCACCATGTGCAAAGCATAAGTCCAAGTGGATGAAGGACCTCCACATCAAACCAGATACACTCAAAATTATAGAAGAAAAAGTGGGGAAGCATCTCGAACACATGGGCACTGAGGAAAATTTCCTGAGCAAAACCTCAATGGCTCATGCTCTAAGATCAAGAATCAACAAATGGGACCTCGTAAAACTGTAAAGCTTCTGTAAGGCAAAAGACACTGTCATTAGGACAAACTGCAACCAACAGATTGGGACAGCAATCCTACTACTGATAGAGGGCTAATTTCCAAAATATACAAAGAACTCAAGAAGTTAGACTCCAGAGAGTAAAATAACTCTATTTTAAAAATTGGGGTACAGAGCTAAACTAAACATTCTCAGCTGAGGATTATCGAATGGCCAAAAAAAGCACCTAAAGAAATGTTCAACATCCTTAATCCTCGGGGAAATGAAAATCAAAACAACCCTGAGATTTCACCTCACACTAGTCAGAATGCCTAAGATAAAAAACTCAGGTGACAGCAGATGCTGGTGAGATTGTGGAGAAAGAGAAACACTCCTCCTCTGTTGGTGGGGCTGCAAACTGGTACAACCATTCTGGAAATCAGTCTGGAGGTTCCTCAGAAAATTGGACATTGAACTGCCTGAGGATCCAGCTATACCTCTCTTGGGCATATACCTAAAAGATGTTCCAACATATAACAAGGACACATGTTCCACTATGTTCATAGCAGCCTTATTTATAATAGCCAGAAGTTGGAAAGAACCCAGATGCCCTTCAACAGAGGAATGGATTCAAAACATGTGGCACAACTACACAACACAGTACTACTCAGCTATCAAAAGCAATGACTTCATGAAATTCATAGGCAAATGATTGAACTAGAAAATATCATCCTGAGTGAGTTAAATCAATCACAGAAAAACACATTTGATTTGTACTCATTGATAAGTGGATATTAGCCAAAAAGCTCGAATTACCCAAAATGCAATCCACAGACCACATGAAGCTCAAGAAGGATGACCAAAATGCGGATGCTCCCACTTCTTCATAAAAGGGGAAAAAAGTATCCATAGAAGGGGATATGGAAGCAAAGTTTAGAGCAGCGACTCAAGGAATGGCCATTTAGAGCCTGCCCCACATGTGGCCCTTATATATAAAGCCACCAAAACCAGATAAGTTTGATGAAGCTAAAAAATGCATGCTGAAAGAGACTGGATATAGATCTCTCCTGAAAGACACATCCAGATCGTGTTCAATACAGAGGTCAATGCTAGCAGCAAGCCACCGAACTGAGAATAGGACCCCCTTGGGGGGAATTAGAGGAAGTATTGAAAGAGGTGAAGGAGCTTGCAACCCCATAAAAGCAACAAAGCCTATCAACCAGAGCTTCCAGGGACTAAACCACTACCAAAAGTCTGTACATGGACTTACCCAAGGCTCCAACTGCACATGAGGCAGAGAATAGCCTTGTTGGGGCACCAGTGGAAGGGGAAGCCCTTGGTTCTGCCAAGGCTGGACCACCCAGCGCAGGGGAATACGGAGGCGCAGTAAGGGGGTACACCCATATGGGAGGGGGGGAATTGGGCTTATGGACAGGAAACCTGGAAGGGGTATAATATTTGAAATGTAAGCAAAGAAATATATCTATTAAATTTTTTTAAATATACAAAATATATAAAAAATGTACTTAGATGGACATGCCTTTAGAACTGACCTCAGCCAGGGAGATCTTCTCTAGGGAAACTAATTCTCCTCACAGGGCATCAGCTGTACTTGTGAAAGTCTGGTCACATTGTCCACACACCTTCAAAACCATTCACATTAGCACGCACAGGGATGTTCTCATCGTGCCAGTCTTGTTTCTGTAAACTTATTGTTGACATTTAAATTTCATGGATTTAGCTTCCCTGTTAATGTCATAGTATCTTACAGTACGTATTCTGGTCTTACGTTTCTTACAATATTTCTAATCTCCTTTCAATGTATTCCATGTGCCTTAAGTATATGCACTGTATGGTAGTTATACAAGTTAGGGTTGGGTACTCCACAGCCAGTTTTACTTTGTCTTTGACCTATTGCAAATCCCAGTAATACTCTTAATTTTCTGCAAAAAGAAGCTTCTTTGACTGTGGTAGTGTGTGAGAGCTACACTCATTGATAGATGTATGCCTAAATAGTTTGAAATAGATTTGTAAGATTTCAACAGGATTAGAAACTATATTAATGTTTAAAAATGATAATAGTAAATATTCATTTATTATTTTTGAGCTCTTCAGCCTCGCCATTTGGTTAATATTACAGTGGCAGCTATGACTTTTCCTCTCTTTCTATAGGCTTAAGTACAATGAGATAGAGGTTGTTTATATTCAATAAAACGGACCAATATTTCACCATTGGAAATATAATACTGTGCAAATTATTACTCGTTGCTGTGATTTATAGGCATTTTATCAATGTAGCACTAATATTATTTTCTATTCCTTCCTTTTCTTTCCTTTCCCCTTAACAGTTAATGTAGAATCTTTCATGGTTCTGAAAGTTTGTTATCAAGGCAGTGGATTCCACATCAGTTTCAGTTCAATTGCTCTAAGCACTGTGTGCAAATTGTGTAATGTTTTAGCAATGGTTATTTACCTTCAGACTTATGAAGGCAGCCACTAGGAATGGCAATAGACCATTTTATTTGACTAATTCTTGGACTCTTCTGACCAACAACATGACTTATTTGTAGGTCACTTCTCCATTTGTAGGTCTTCATTTTCAGAGTTGTTTCCTTAATTCATCTGAGCACTGTATCTTCAAGTATAGTAGCTTAATTTTAAGATTTATTAGGTATCTAAAACTATAAATTCCTAAAATAATCCACCATGTGGTGACTTTAAAAAGTTTCTAACCATTCATACAACCCAAACAATACCCTACGAATCATAATTGTGAGGTAACAATACAGAAAGACTCAAAACCTGAATTTTGAAATAAGGAAAACTAGAGTAAGTAATATTTCTATTCTTTTTTTCTAATTGTACAACATGAGTAGAAAGCATGGTAATGATAAAAGTACTAGTCAAACTTTAGAGTAAAAAGAAAAATTTAAGTAAAAAGTATGTCCCAGTTTCTGCCTTCACCCATAGCAGAAAGCAAGTCATCAGGAGCACAGGTACACATGAGAGTAGAGATAAGATAGCGCTTCTGCTCTAAGTGACCTGCATTCAGGCCTCAGGAAACACAAACCCAGGAATAGTCTGGAACATGACCCTTTGATTTCCTTTTGTTATCTGATTGGTCTGGCTAGGACTTCAAGTACTATATTTAATAAGTAGGGAGAGAGTTGGAAGCTTCATAGAGTCTCTGATTATACTGGATTGCTTGAAGTTTCTCTCCATTTAGGTTAATGTTGGCTACTGGTTTGCTGTATATTGTTTTTACTTATGTATGGGCCTTGAATTCCTCATCTTTCCAGCACTTTTATCATTAAAGGGTGTTGAATTTTGTCAAATGTTTTCTCAGCATCTAATGAAATGATCATAAATATTTTTGCATTGAGTTTATTTACATAGTGGATTACGTTGATGGATTTCTGAACAAATGGTGGTGGTTCAAGTGGAGGTTAGCATGTAGAAGAATGCAAGTGGATCCATTCTTATCTCCCAGTACAAATCTTAAGTCCAAGTGGATCAAGGACCTCCACATCAAACCAGATGCACTCAAACTAACAGAAGAAAAATGGGGGAAGAGCATCAATCACATGGATACTGGGAAAAATTTCCTGAACAAAGCATCAATGGCTTTTGCTCTAAGAATGGACAGATGGGACCTCATGAACTGCAAAGCTTCTGTAAGGCAAAGGACACTGTCATTAGGACTAAACAGCAACCAACAGATTGGGAAAAGATCTTTACCAATCCTATGTCCCACAGAGGACTAATATATAAAATATACAAAGAACTCAAGAAGTTAGACACCAGAGAGCCAAAGAACCCTTTTAAAAATGGAATACAGAGCTAAACGAAGAATTCTGAGCTGAGGAATATCAAATGGCTGAGAAGTACTTAAAGAAATGTTCAACATGCTTAGTCATCCAGAACATGCAAATCAAAACAACACTGAGATTTGACCTCACATCAGTCAGAATGGTTAAAATTAAAAACTCAGGTGACAACAGATGCTGGTGAGAATGTGGAGAAAGAGGAACACTCCTCCATTGTTGGTGGGATTTCAAACTGGTACAACCACTCTGGAAAACAGTCTGGAGGTTCCTCAGACTCTTGGACATAGTACTAGCTGAGGACCCAGCTATACCTCTCTTGGGCATGTATTTAAATGATGCTCTAAAGTAACAGGATACGTATTCTACTATGTTTATAGCAGCCTTATTTTAATTGCCCGAAGCTGGTAGAACCCAGATGTCCTTCAACCAAGGGATAAATACAGTAAATGTGGTTTATCAACACAATAGTACTACTCAGCTATCAAAAACAATGACTTCATGAAATCATAGCCAAATTGATGGAACTAGAAAATATCATCCTGAGAGAGGTAGCCCAAACATACACATGGTATGCACTCACTGATAAGTGAATATTAACCTAAAAGTTCAAATTACCCAAGATACTATTCACAAACCACATAAACCACAAGAAGAAGGATGACCAAAGTGAGGATGCTCCACTCCTTCTTAAAGGGGATAGCAAAAATATTAATAAGAGGGTATATAGAGGCAAAGTTCAGAGCAGAGACTGAAGGAATGGCCATTCAGAACCTGTCCCATATGGGTATACAGCCCATATATATATATACATACATATACAGCCATGAAAACTAGATAAGATTGCTTAAACTAAGAAGTGCTTGCTGACAGGAGGCTGATATAGCTGTCTTCTGAGAGGCACAAACAGAGCACATCAAATACAGAGGCAAATGGTAGCAGAAAACTATTGAACTGAGAACAGGATCCCTGTTGGAGGAATTAGAGAAAGGATAGAAGGAGCTGAAGGAGCTTGCAACCCCATTAGAACAACAATGCCAACCATCCAGTGCTCCCAGGGGCTAAACCACTACCCAAAGAGGATACATGGACTGACCCATGACTCCAGCAGTATATGTAGGAGTGGATGGCCTTGTTGGGCACCAATGGAAGGAGAAGTTCTTGGTCCTGCTAAGGCTGGACCCCAAGTGTAGAGGAAGATCAGGGGGCAGAAGGGGAGTGACTGGGGAGGGGAAAACCCTTACAGAAGAAAAGAAGTGGGATATTTAAGGGGGCTTATGGCCAGAAAACCGGGAATGGATAACATTTGAAATATAAATAAAAATATCCAATAAAATAAAGAAAGAAAATCAAACAAGATAGTATTATAAGGTTGGCTGAATTACAGCAAAAATTCAACTCCCAGCCAGAGAGAGGTTAGCAGTTAAAGGCATTAATTGATAAAGATTAGGAGCCTATGATTTAGCATGGGAATGGGTGAAAGAATCCTATTGAACTCAGAACTTTGAAAGCTCAGATACTTAAGGGATTATCTCACTTAAGCATAAGACACACTCACTCCTCCATTTCCTTGGAAGATTGTTCTTCTTACCTTTGACTAAGGAAGTTAATTCTTCATTGTCTATTAAACCAGTCTTAACCTCCTCTACAAGAAATGCCAGGTAAGACAATACATAATTCCTTCTGTACTTTCCATTTGTCTTCTCTATTCTTATAACCAGATTTAGGCCTACAGGTGGTAGAAAGTATAGTACATGAGGAGGTGGTCTATACTACTAAACACCTTAATGAGTTTGCTAATTTATTCAAGCAGATATTTGGGAAATACGTGTGGAAATAGATTTTAAGAGGACAATCGTGGAAGGAACAAAAAACTAGACCAGACTGAGTTTATTGATATGTGCCCTCTTAGTGGAGATCCCCATTTTAATATGGAAACTAAAAAAATTAATAAAGGAGTCAAAGTTTATTTGAATGGTTGGCTGAAGGATTTGTCAAAAGATGATCTACTGAAAAATATATATCTGCAATATATGTTCTTTTCCCTTGCCTAAGTGTTATTGCTGAAAAGATTTTAAGACTCAAGAAAGTTGCAATGCTAGAGTAGGTACAGGGTGTAAAACCTAGTCCATCACAATGGGAAGACCTAGAAAACATGCTATTTACTAATTCTACAAGATACCAAATGATGAAAAGGGCAGCAGCACATTTGAAGAGTTTGTTGTTGCGGTTTTCCTTGTGCCAGAGTTTAGGGTTGGAGAAACTGCTGCTCAGTTGGATGAATTAAATGCAGTAAGTTAAATTGGCTCCTGAAGTAGCAGGGGTCAGGGAGAAGCACTGAATATCCAAGGCAAGGTGATTGTAGTTATTGTAATGGACAACATAGACAAAGTAATTTTCATCATGACCTAACCTATAATTTCCATGAAAGGCAAAGTAAATTTTATGGTGGCATGACTCTCATGGGCCTTTGGTAACTAATCAATCAAGGTATTTGCAGGGATAAAAGAGATAAGAAGCCTAGCGAATTTTGTTTTATCTGTATTACCAAAAATTATCAAACAAATGAAAGAAAGGTTGAATTGGATTATGGATCAATTTCAAGAATTGAGCCAGTTTTCAGATGCAGAATCCCTTAAATTAAGGATGGCCAGCTTCCTTTGCAGAGGGAGCTTGAAAAAATATCTGAAAGTTTTACTGTTAAACTTCCTTCTGTCTTCCTCTAAAGGGCTCTATGATCTTTTACATGGACATCTGTATACTACAGAAAAGGAAACACTCAGAAATTCTGGGGTCTATTGGATTCTGGTTCTAAAGGGTCACTGATTCTTGGATACCCCAAGAAATGTTTTGGTCCTCCAGTTAAAGTTGTAACTTATAAAAGTCAAGGAATTAATGGAGTTTTTGGATGAAGCATGACTCAAGGTATGTCCAGTTGGTCCCCAAACTCATCATACCATCATTTCTAGGTCCCAGGATGGATAATTGGTATAAATATACTTAGCATTCTCATATTGTGGCCCTGACCTTTGAAGTGAGGATTATTATTGTTGGAAAGGCTAAATGAAAGTCTTTACAGTTGCCTCTGCCAAAGAAAGTAGTTAATAAAAACAGTTGCACTGGACAGTAATTGGAGTAATTGGTGCCACCACAAAGGACCTGTAAGATGCAAGAAAATATTTACCATAACATATCCCTTAAACTCTCTTATTTTGTCAATGCAGAGAACAAATTATGGAGGCTGTCAAAACTCAATCAGTTAATTACTGCTATTATAGCTGCTGTTCTAGAAGTGGTATCCTTAGTCGAGCAAATTAACATATCTCCTGATACATGGTATAAAATCATTGACTTATCAAATTCTTTTTCTATGTGTCTGTTCATAGTGACCCCCAAAACCAGTTTGAATTCAGTTGGCAAGGGAAGCAACATACCTTTATAGTTTTACCTAAAGATTATATTAAAGTTACAGCTCTGTCATAATTTAGTTAGAAGATACTTAGATCATCTGTCTCTGCCACAAAATATCACGTTGTGAACTATAATGATAGTGTAATGTTGATTGTATCAAGCGACCAGGTGGTAACAACCAGTTTAGACTTTATTTCCATGATGGGAAATAAAAGCAACCAAAATTCATGGCCCTTCTACTTGAGTGAAATTCTTATGAGTTCAGTGGTATGCAGAGATATTTATTCTAAGGTACATAGTCAGTTATTGCAACTGGCCACTTCAATGACCAAGAAAGAACAATGTTCAGTGTAACTATTTGGATTCTGGAGATAGCACATTTCTTACTTGAGTGTGTCACTCTGACCCATATACTGATATAGTGATTTGAAAAGCTGTTAATTTTGTGCAGTGCTTGGAAGAAGAGCAAGTTCTTCTACAGGTCCATGATTCTGTGAAAGGTGCTCTACCAATTAGACCATGTGATAGAGCAGACCCAAATGATACCTGAGATATCAGTGTTAGAAAGGGATGCTGTTTGAAATCTTTGGGAGGCCTCCCATAGGTGAATAACAGTAGTGTCTTGTGGAATTTGGGAGCAAGTCTCTACCATAATCTTCAAAGATTTTTTCCCCTTGAAAGTCAGCTCTTGGTATTGGACCTTGGTGGAAACTGTATATTTGACAATGGACCAAAATTACCATGTGATCTGAGCTGCCCTTCATGATATGGGTGTTATCTGACCTACCGACTTATTCAGTAGGACATCCGTTGCAGCAATCACATTGCAGCAATGTGTATTACTAAATAAACATTGTATATGTGTGACTGGGTCTGAGCAAGTCTTGCATGTAAAAGCAGGTTACATGAAGAAGTTGCCTAAATGTCTATTATTTATACCCCCATGATATAGTCATCTTCTACCAAGCATGTACCTATAGCCTCATGAAGTGTGTCCCATGAACAGTTGACTGAGGAGGAGAACACTAGTGCCTGAATTAATTATGGTTCTGCATGATGTACAGTCACCATTCAGAAGTGGATAGCGACAGCAGTGCAATCTCTTTCTGGGACAACCATGAATTATATCAGTGAAGAGAGATCTTCACTGAGAAATCTTCAGTGGGCAAAACTTAGGGCAGTACATATGGTCACATATTTTGCTTTAAGGAGATATTGGCAATTATGCATTTTTTCAATGATTCACTTCTGTAGTTAGTACATTACCTGGATGGTCAGAATATTGGCATAAGCATGACTGAAAAATAGAGCATGTCCAATACAAAGGTCAATGCTAGCAGCAAACCTCCAAACTGAGAATAGGACCCTCTTGGAGGGAATTAGAGAAAGTATTGAAAGAGGAGAAGGAGCTTGCAACCCATAAAAACAACAATGCCTATCAACCAGAGCTTCCAGGGACTAAACCACTACCGAAAGACTATGCATGGACTCATCCAGGGCTCCAACTGCATTTGTAGCAGGGAATAGCCTTGTTGGAGCACCAGTGGAAGGGGAATCCCTTGGTAGTGCTAAGGTTTGACCCCCAGTGCAGGGGAATACGGGGAGTGGCAATAAGGGGAATGTGTAGGAGGAATACCTGCATGGGGGATGGGGAGGGAATGGGGATTTATGCTCAGGAAACCAGGAAGGGGAATAACATTTGAAATGTAAGTAAAGAGATATATCTAATAAAAATTAAAAAAGAAAAATAAATGAAGACATCTGGGGGAGAGGTATGAGAATAAATATCTCTAAATGCTCAAAGGATGTTAAGATACTTATAAGCTATGTAAAAGTTGATATCAGCTGAGAAGGAATACAATAATCAAGGAGATATGGTGACCCATATTATTATTTTTGGATAATCAGTATCTTTCCCAACCCATTCCTGTCCTTGCAGAATGGATACATGAATAAAGTAGCCTTGGTCGCAGAGATAGAGGCTAAACACATAGATTTCCACTTTCCACTCACTGGCTATAACTGTTTCCGAGGGCTATATTTGCCAAAATAGAGACCAAAATTGAGGGTCAGGTAAGGCACCCTTTCCTGGAGTGACAAGCCAGAAACCTAGTGGCAGGCTGACCACATTGGCCCACTTCCTCCATGGATAGGACAACGAATTGTCCTCACTTGAGTAGAAACTTTTTACAGTTATGGATTTGCTATTCCTGGATTTAATGCTTCTTCCAAAACCACCATCTGTGGATTTACAGAATGCCTGATGCACCATCATAGTTTTCCACACATTGTTGCTTCTACCAAGGAACTTCTTTCATAGCCAGAGAAGTGTGGCAGTGGACCCATAATCATAGAATCCATGGGTATTAGTACATGGCCCACCATCCTGAAAGCTGAAATGATCATTTGACGACACAGTCACAATATCTTAATAGATTGTAGGAGCCTGGAGAGTTGGGTCAGGGTTCTCCAAAAGGCAGCACATACTTTGAATCAGTTTCCCTTGGTCACTTTGAACTTCTAATGTCCTTAAACAAATAGGCTAAAAGAGAAAGAACAGTGTTAGGAGGTGTGATTGATAGTGATTTCTATGGGGAAATTAGATTGCTTCTCCACAATCAAGGTAAAAACGATTATGTCTGTTGTACAGGGAATCCTTTAGGGTCTCTCTTGATGCTACCATGTCATGTGGTTGTGGCTTTACAAAGATAGTTATGCCATGTTAGTTATAATTGTGACCTAGTTAAATATATGATGCATTTGTAATTGTACGTGGTATAGTTATATTATATTTAACTGTTGTTATAACCTTGTTTTCATTTGAAAATTAACAATGGCAAAAAGAGATATGCTTGTGTGCCAAGCTTACAAGTAGTGGACTTTTGATGGCAAATTTTGGTTATCAACTTGACTATACCTGGAATGAACTATGATCCAGAAATGGAGAACACAGGTATCATATACTTTTCCCTTGATTTTAAGTGGGTGGACCCAATTCTAGTCTGAACTTTTAAGGTAAGGAAACTAGTATCTTTAACCTGGGTCTTGAGCTAGGAGGAGACACTTTGATTTTTGGCCACATTTTGTTTGAATTCTATATAAGGACATGAGAGAAGAAAGCTTTTGTTCTTTGCCTGCTTGCTAACACATTGCTAGCAATTCAACTATTTTTCTAGCTTTAGAGCAAAGTGCTTCAGGATTCCAGCAGCTGAAAATAGACTGACACATCCAAATATATATATAAAGTTTGGCTACCTTAGAGATCTTTAACTAATACACAATGCAACTAAAATTAGCTTTGTAGGTAGTATACATAAACTCTTCTCACTAATTCTCTAAGGGAATTAAATATTAGCTTTTCCACTAAGGTATGAGAAAACACTGAAAATGAGAAACATATACATCATTATGAGAGTATCAGTGAAGATCTAAATTCTGCAAACATGGGACTTTTCTTTTAACATTAAAAGTCATTCAAAAAATCAGTCTAATCTTTGACATGAATAAGGTTGTTAAAAATATTTAGAAAACTGATTTATTTTGACTAATTTATTTATCAAGGAATTAAAAGGAGATGTAATGTGTTCTTCTCTTATGTTACTTGCATCCTTTAGACACAGTACTATTTAATTTCCCCATAGAAATCGCTATCAATCACACCTCCTAACACTGTTCTTTCTCTTTTAGCCTATTTGTTAAGGACATTAGAAGTTCAAAGTGACCAAGGGAAACTGATTCAAATAGTTTGCTGAGGAAATGCATGTGGTTTATGGTTATGGACACTATATAACCTATGCTTTTATCCTAATGTAGTTACAGTCCTGAAGCAATTATTCTTTTCAGATTTTCAATAGTCAGTACTTTATTGTCTTTTTATTTTTGAGATATTCCCATTGTTATAGTAGAAACAATTGTTCATGAAAAGCTGTAGAAAACTATTTTACTTCTCTCTTGATAGTTTGGAGGAAGGTATTGCTGTGCACCTTCAGATATTCTTCTGACTGCTTGCTGAAAGTTGTCTACCTTGTATATTTTCATAACTTCTGGAGTTCAACTAAAGCAATTTCACTGATGAATTATCTGGAGCACAAAAGATCAAGGCTAAAGTCAGTAATTATATATTAGCAAACTAATTTATTTCTTCTTGTTTCTACAATGTTCAAGTAATAATAATCATGTGTAATGTAATATTATATACCTGTGTATTTTCCCTGAAAGTATCATTAAACTCAAAACATATGAAAGTTTTTATATTTATAGTGCAAGAGAAAGTCCAAAGATAAAATTATTGGATAAAGAGATTGCTCAGCTCTCAGGAGTATGTATCGCTCTTGCAGATGACCCCCAAGTTCAATTCTGTACACCCAATTCAAGGACCCCATAATTCCGGTAATTTGACCTGCATGAGAATCCTGTTGTGGATTTGGCCTAATGTTTCTTGTGTTATGTTAATTTGATCCCCAATATTGGACAAGGATCTGTACATCACCATGTAAGATGCTGAGAGACACTGCTCCCAGTTGGTTTTGATTTGTAAATAAATTTGCCAGCAACAAATGTCTGGACCTGGAGAAAGAGGTGGGACTTGTGGGACATTTAAGATTTCTGGGCAAGGAACTCAGGAGGAACAGAAGAGGAACAGCTGCCATGCCAGTGAGGGGAGGATACATCACATTTGAGGGGTACATAGGGTAAAAGGCACAGAAGTCACGTAGGTGCTGGAGAATGCAACCAAGGAGGCTGCAGGTCTGGGTACAAAGCAGCAAAGTTAGAATAAAGATTTTCATAAGTAATAACTCAGGAATATCAGAGGAGGGTACATCAGCAACGTGCAATTAGGAAGAGGCCCAGACATTGAGTGTTAAAGATATATTAAAATATAAATGTTGTGCACGTGTGTGTGTGTGTGTGTGTGTGTGTGTGCATGTGTACATGTGTACGCTTTTCATTCAGGAATCAAGATCATTGAGGTGGGTAGCAAGGAGAAGAATTAACTGGGTACTGCTTCAGAATCTGATTCCTTTATTCTCTATTTATATGTCTACCCATGTGCACATATTAACACAGAGATTTTTCACTCCCAAACTTCATGCTACATAATGAACATAGTATGTTGTGTTATCAATCCATATTGAATAAGACATAACACTCTTCTTCTCAGTGCAGGAAAGCTTCTTCTCTGCTTGTCTCTATTTGGTTTTACTTCACTGACATTTATTATGTGTAAGGAAGATAGTAATTATAATATTTCTATAACTGAAATTTGTACCTAATTTTGTCCTTTCATTAATTCCATCTTTACAGCTTGCTTTCCTTTTAATTAAACCTATCTATACTATAGAGAGTAAATGAAATAATAGAAAGATCCTGTTACGCATAATGAAGATTCATCTCTTTCTTTTCCTGTTCTGTGGTAGTTTGAGTATGTTTGACCCAGGGAATAACACTATTAAGAGGTTTAGTGTTATTTGAAGGAAGCGTGTCAATGTGGGAGTCCACTTTAAAACCCACCTCCTAGCCGCCTAGTCATCTTGTAGCAGCCTTCAGATAAAGAGGTAGAACTTTTTCTGGTCTTGCTCCATGCCTGCTGGAAATTGTCATGCTCCCATCTTGGTAATAATGTAAGCCAGCTGCAAATAAATGTTGTCCTTACAAGAGTTGCTTTGGCCAAGTCTGTTTAAAATGGTAAACCCTAACTAAGACAGGTTATAATCGAATTATGAACCTTCTATCACTGATTCCCACATAAAGAACTAATAAGTCTAAATTTTTCTCAATACTTTAGTTTCATGCTAAAATGTTGAATTATTTTGGCTGAGTACTCTATCACATTATATGTACATATATAATTATGCAAACTAGCACACTAGAAATAGTTTTCTATTTTATATAAACAAGTAACAACGATTTCTTTTTTGTTTATTTAAAAAAATTTCTTTAAGACAGATAAATTGGGCTTCCTGGTTGCTGCCGCTGCAGAGAGCCCGTGGGCAGCACCCCACGAGCGAACTTGAGCCCCGGGACCACAGGTAAGACCAACTTTTCTGCTGCAAGAAAGCTGCCTGGTGAGCTTGGGACACAGGGAAGCAGAATTCCTCTAGGACCAGGCACATTCTGTGTTTACCGGAAGTCCCACACCCGCGGATCCCGGCCCGCAGCAGCTCTCTGCCCCCAGACACTGTGAGAGAGAGACCCAACCGCCTGGTCAGGTGGGCACTCCTGAGGCTGCAGAGCGGAAGAGACCACCAACACTGCTCACCCCTGCCCACATCCCTGGCCCAAGAGGAAACTGTATAAGGCCTCTGGGCTCCCGTGGGGGAGGGCCCAGGAGCGGCAGGACCCCTGCCAGAGACACCGCCGGACCCTGAAGGAAACAGACCGGATAAACAGTTCTCTGCACCCAAATCCCGTGGGAGGGAGAGCTAAACATTCAGAGAGGCAGACAAGCCTGGGAAACCAGAAGAGACTGCTCCCTGCACACACATCTCGGACGCCAGAGGAAAAAGCCAAAGACCATCTGGAACCCTGGTGCACTGAAGCTCCCGGAAGGGGCGGCACAGGTATTCCTGGTTGCTGCCGCTGCAGAGAGCCCCTGGGCAGCACCCCATGAGCGAACTTGAGCCTCAGGACCACAGGTAAGACCAAATTTTCTGCTGCAAGAAAGCTGCCTGGTGAACTCAAGACACAGGCCCACAGGAACAGCTGAAGACCTGTAGAGAGGAAAAACTACACGCCCGAAAGCAGAACACTCTGTCCCCATAACTGACTGAAAGAGAGGAAAACAGGTCTACAGCACTCCTGACACACAGGCTTATAGGACAGTCTAGCCACTGTCAGAAATAGCGGAACAAAGTAACACTAGAGATAATCTGATGGCGAGAGGCAAGCCCAGGAACCCAAGCAACAGAAACCAAGACTACATGGCATCATCGGAGCCCAATTCTCCCACCAAAGCAAACACGGAATATCCAAACACACCAGAAAAGCAAGATCTAGTTTCAAAATCATATTTGATCATGATGCTGGAGGACTTCAAGAAAGACATGAACACACTTAGGGAAACACAGGAAAACATTAATAAACGAGTAGAAGCCTACAGAGAGGAATCGCAAAAATCCCTGAAAGAATTCCAGGAAAACACAATCAAAAAGTTGAAGGAATTAAAAATGGAAACAGAAGCAATCAAGAAAGAACACATGGAAAGAACCCTGGATATAGAAAACCAAAAGAAGAGACAAGGAGCTGTAGATACAAGCTTCACCAACAGGATACAAGAGATGGAAGAGAGAATCTCAGGAGCAGAAGATTCCATAGAAATCATTGACTCAACTGTCAAAGATAATGTAAAGCGGAAAAAGCTACTGGTCCAAAACATACAGGAAATCCAGGACTCAATGAGAAGATCAAACCTAAGGATAATAGGTATAGAAGAGAGTGAAGACTCCCAGCTCAAAGGACCAGTAAATATCTTCAACAAAATCATAGAAGAAAACTTCCCTAACCTAAAAAAAGTGATACCCATAGACATACAAGAAGCCTACAGAACTCCAAATAGATTGGATCAGAAAAGAAACACCTCCCGTCACATAATTGTCAAAACACCAGACACACATAATAAAGAAAGAATATTAAAAGCAGTAAGGGAAAAAGGTCAAGAAACATATAAAGGGAGACCTATCAGAATCACACCAGACTTCTCGCCAGAAACTATGAAGGCCAGAAGATCCTGGACTGATGTCATACAGACCCTAAGAGAACACAAATGCCAGCCCAGGTTACTGTATCCAGCAAAACTCTCAATTAACATTGATGGAGAAACCAAGATATTCCATGACAAAACCAAATTTACACAATATCTTTCTACAAATCCAGCAGTACAAAGGATAATAAATGGTAAAGCCCAACATAAGGAGGCAAGCTATACCCTAGAAGAAGCAAGAAACTAATTGTCTTGGCAACAAAACAAAGAGAATGAAAGCACACAAACATAACCTCACATCCAAATATGAAAATAACGGGAAGCAATAATCACTATTCCTTAATATCTCTCAATATCAATGGCCTCATTTCCCAATAAAAAGACATAGATTAACAAACTGGATACGCAACGAGGACCCTGAATTCTGCTGCCTACAGGAAACACACCTCAGAGACAAAGACAGACACTAACTCAGAGTGAAAGGCTGGAAAACAACTTTCCAAGCAAATGATCAGAAGAAGCAAGCTGGAGTAGCCATTCTAATATCAAATAAATCAATTTCCAACTAAAAGTCATCAAAAAAGATAAGGAAGGACACTTCGTATTCATCAAAGGAAAAATCCACCAAGATGAACTCTCAATCCTAAATATCTATGCCCCAAATACAAGGGCACCTACATACGTAAAAGAAACCTTACTAAAGTTCAAAGCACACATTGCACCTCACACAATAATAGTGGGAGATTTCAACACCCCACTCTCATCAATGGACAGATCATGGAAACAGAAATTAAACAGTGATGTAGACAGACTAAGAGAAGTCATGAGCCAAATGGACTTAACGGATATTTATAGAACATTCTATCCTAAAGCAAAAGGATATACCTTCTTCTCAGCTCCTCATGGTACTTTTTCCAAAATTGACCATATAATTGGTCAAAAAACGGGCCTCAACAGGTACAGAAAGATAGAAATAATCCCATGCGTGCTATCGGACCACCACGGCCTAAAACTGGTCTTCAAGAACAATAACTTATGAAAGCTGTGCTAAGAGGAAAACTCATAGCGCTGAGTGCCTGCAGAAAGAAACAGGAAAGAGCATATGTCAGCAGCTTGACAGCACACCTAAAAGCTCTAGAACAAAAAGAAGCAAATACACCCAGGAGGAGTAGAAGGCAGGAAATAATCAAACTCAGAGCTGAAATCAACCAAGTAGAAACAAAAAGGACCATAGAAAGAATCAACAGAACCAAAAGTTGGTTCTTTGAGAAAATCAACAAGATAGATAAACCCTTAGCCAGACTAACGAGAGGACACAGAGAGTGCGTCCAAATTAACAAAATCAGAAATGAAAAGGGAGACATAACTACAGATTCAGAGGAAATTCAAAAAATCATCAGATCTTACTATAAAAACCTATATTCAACAAAATTTGAAAATCTTCAGGAAATGGACAATTTCCTAGACAGATACCAGGTATCGAAGTTAAATCAGGAACAGATAAACCAGTTAAACAACCCCATAACTCCTAAGGAAATAAAAGCAGTCATTAAGGTCTCCCAACCAAAAAGAGCCCAGGTCCAGACGGGTTTAGTGCAGAATTCTATCAAACCTTCATAGAAGACCTCATACCAATATTATCCAAACTATTCCACAAAATTGAAACAGATGGAGCCCTACCGAATTCCTTCTACGAAGCCACAATTACTCTTATACCTACACCACACAAAGACACAACAAAGAAAGAGAACTTCAGACCAATTTCCCTTATGAATATCGACGCAAAAATACTCAATAAAATTCTGGCAAACCGAATCCAAGAGCACATCAAAACAATCATCCACTATGATCAAGTAGGCTTCATCCCAGGCATGCAGGGATGGTTTAATATACGGAAAACCATCAACGTGATCCATTATATAAACAAACTGAGAGAACAGAACCACATGATCATTTCATTAGATGCTGAGAAAGCATTTGACAAAATTCAACACCCCTTCATGATAAGAGTCCTGGAAAGAATAGGAATTCAAGGCCCATACCTAAACATAGTAAAAGCCATATACAGCAAACCAGTTGCTAACATTAAACTAAATGGAGAGAAACTTGAAGCAATCCCACTAAAATCAGGGACTAGACAAGGCTGTCCACTCTCTCCCTACTTATTCAATATAGTTCTTGAAGTTCTAGCCAGAGCAATCAGACAACAAAAGGAGATCAAGGGGACACAGATCGGAAAAGAAGAAGTCAAAATATCACTATTTGCAGATGACATGATAGTATATTTAAGTGATCCCAAAAGTTCCACCAGAGAACTACTAAAGCTGATAAACAACTTCAGCAAAGTGGCTGGGTATAAAATTAACTCAAATAAATCACTTGCCTTCCTCTATACAAAAGAGAAACAAGCCGAGAAAGAAATTAGAGAAACGACACCCTTCATAATAGACCCAAATAATATAAAGTACCTCGGTGTGACTTTAACCAAGCAAGTAAAAGATCTGTACAATAAGAACTTCAAGACACTGAGGAAAGAAATCGAAGAAGACCTCAGAAGATGGAAAGATCTCCCATGCTCATGGATTGGCAGGATTAATATAGTAAAAATGGCCATTTTACCAAAAGCAATCTACAGATTCAATGCAATCCCCATCAAAATACCAATCCAATTCTTCAAAGAGTTAGACAGAACAATTTGCAATTTCATCTGGAATAACAAAAAACCCAGGATAGCTAAAGCTATCCTCAACAATAAAAGGACTTCAGGGGGAATCACTATCCCTGAACTCAAGCAGTATTACAGAGCAATAGTGATAAAAACTGCATGGTATTGGTACAGAGACAGACAGATAGAGCAATGGAATAGAATTGAAGACCCAGAAATGAACCCACACACCTATGGTCACTTGATTTTTGACAAAGGAGCCAAAACCATCCAATGGAAAAAAGATAGCATTTTCAGCAAATGGTGCTGGTTCAACTGGAGGGCAACATGTAGTAGAATGTAGATCGATCCATCCTTATCACCCTGTACAAAGCTTAAGTCCAAGTGGATCAAGGACCTCCACATCAAACCAGACACATTCAAACTAATAGAAGAAAAACTAGGGAAGCATCTGGAACACATGGGCACTGGAAAATTTTCCTGAACAAAACACCAATGGCTTCCGACCCGGTGAGAGAGAGACCAAACCGCCTGGTCAGGTGGGCACTCCTGAGGCTGCAGAGCGGAAGAGACCACCAACACTGCTCACCCCTGCCCACATCCCTGGCCCAAGAGGAAACTGTATAAGGCCTCTGGGCTCCCGTGGGGGAGGGCCCAGGAGCGGCATGACCCCTGCCACAGACACCGCTGGACCCTGAAGGAAACAGACCGGATAAACAGTTCTCTGCACCCAAATCCCGTGGGAGGGAGAGCTAAACCTTCAGAGAGGCAGACAGGCCTGGGAAACCAGAAGAGACTGCTCCCTGCACACACATCTCGGACGCCAGAGGAAAAAGCCAAAGACCATCTGGAACCCTGGTGCACTGAAGCTCCCGGAAGGGGCGGCACAGGTCTTCCTGGTTGCTGCCGCTGCAGAGAGCCCCTGGACAGCACCCCACGAGCAAACCTGAGCCTCGGGACCACAGGTAAGACCAAATTTTCTGCTGCAAGAAAGCTGCCTGGTGAACTCAAGACACAGGCCCACAGGAACAGTTGAAGACCTGTAGAGAGGAAAAACTACACGCCCGAAAGCAGAACACTCTGTCCCCATAACTGACTGAAAGAGAGGAAAACAGGTCTACAGCACTCCTGACACACAGGCTTATAGGACAGTCTAGCCACTGTCAGAAATAGCAGAACAAAGTAACACTAGAGATAATCTGATGGCGAGAGGCAAGCGCAGGAACCCAAGCAACAGAAACCAAGACTACATGGCATCATCGGAGCCCAATTCTCCCACCAAAACAAACATGGAATATCCAAACACACCAGAAAAGCAAGATCTAGTTTCAAAATCATATTTGATCATGATGCTGGAGGACTTCAGGAAAGACCTGAACACACTTCGGGAAGCACAGGAAAACATTAATAAACAAGTAAAAGCCTACAGAGAGGAATCGCAAAAATCCCTGAAAGAATTCCAGGAAAACACAATCAAACAGTTGAAGGAATTAAAAATGGAAATAGAAGCAATCAAGAAAGAACACATGGAAACAACCCTGGATATAGAAAACCAAAAGAAGAGACAAGGAGCTGTAGATACAAGCTTCACCAACAGAATACAAGAGATGGAAGAGAGAATCTCAGGAGCAGAAGATTCCATAGAAATCATTGACTCAACTGTCAAAGATAATGTAAAGCGGAAAAAGCTACTGGTCCAAAACATACAGGAAATCCAGGACTCAATGAGAAGATCAAACCTAAGGATAATAGGTATAGAAGAGAGTGAAGACTCCCAGCTCAAAGGACCAGTAAATATCTTCAACAAAATCATAGAAGAAAACTTCCCTAACCTAAAAAAAGAGATACCCATAGACATACAGGAAGCCTACAGAACTCCAAATAGATTGGACCAGAAAAGAAACACCTCCCGTCACATAATTGTCAAAACACCAAACGCACAAAATAAAGAAAGAATATTAAAAGCAGTAAGGGAAAAAGGTCAAGTAACATATAAAGGGAGACCTATCAGAATCACACCAGACTTCTCGCCAGAAACTATGAAGGCCAGAAGATCCTGGACTGATGTTATACAGACCCTAAGAGAACACAAATGCCAGCCCAGGTTACTGTATCCAGCAAAACTCTCAATTAACATTGATGGAGAAACCAAGATATTCCATGACAAAACCAAATTTACACAATATCTTTCTACAAATCCAGCACTACAAAGGATAATAAATGGTAAAGCCCAACATAAGGAGGCAAGCTATACCCTAGAAGAAGCAAGAAACTAATCGTCTTGGCAACAAAACAAAGAGAATGAAAGCACACAAACATAACCTCACATCAAATATGAATATAACGGGAAGCAATAATCACTATTCCTTAATATCTCTCAATATCAATGGCCTCAACTCCCCAATAAAAAGACATAGATTAACAAACTGGATACGCAACGAGGACCCTGCATTCTGCTGCCTACAGGAAACACACCTCAGAGACAAAGACAGACACTACCTCAGAGTGAAAGGCTGGAAAACAACTTTCCAAGCAAATGGTCGGAAGAAGCAAGCTGGAGTAGCCATTCTAATATCAAATAAAATCAATTTCCAACTAAAAGTCATCAAAAAAGATAAGGAAGGACACTTCATATTCATCAAAGGAAAAATCAACCAAGATGAACTCTCAATCCTAAATATCTATGCCCCAAATACAAGGGCACCTACATATGTAAAAGAAACCTTACTAAAGCTCAAAACACACATTGCACCTCACACAATAATAGTGGGAGATTTCAACACCCCACTCTCATCAATGGACAGATCATGGAAACAGAAATTAAACAGTGATGTAGACAGACTAAGAGAAGTCATGAGCCAAATGGACTTAACGGATATTTATAGAACATTCTATCCTAAAGCAAAAGGATATACCTTCTTCTCAGCTCCTCATGGTACTTTCTCCAAAATTGACCATATAATTGGTCAAAAAACGGGCCTCAACAGGTACAGAAAGATAGAGATAATCCCATGCGTGCTATCGGACCACCACGGCCTAAAACTGGTCTTCAATAACAATAAGGGAAGAATGCCCACATATACGTGGAAATTGAACAATGCTCTACTCAATGATAACCTGGTCAAGGAAGAAATAAAGAAAGAAATTAAAAACTTTTTAGAATTTAATGAAAATGAAGATACAACATACTCAAACTTATGGGACACAATGAAAGCTGTGCTAAGAGGAAAACTCATAGCGCTGAGTGCCTGCAGAAAGAAACAGGAAAGAGCATATGTCAGCAGCTTGACAGCACACCTAAAAGCTCTAGAACAAAAAGAAGCAAATACACCCAGGAGGAGTAGAAGGCAGGAAATAATCAAACTCAGAGCTGAAATCAACCAAGTAGAAACAAAAAGGACCATAGAAAGAATCAACAGAACCAAAAGTTGGTTCTTTGAGAAAATCAACAAGATAGATAAACCCTTAGCCAGACTAACGAGAGGACACCGAGAGTGTGTCCAAATTAACAAAATCAGAAATGAAAAGGGAGACACAACTACAGATTCGGAGGAAATTCAAAAAATCATCAGATCTTACTATAAAAACCTATATTCAACAAAATTTGAAAATCTTCAGGAAATGGACAACTTCCTAGACAGATACCAGGTATCGAAGTTAAATCAGGAACAGATAAACCAGTTAAACAACCCCATAACTCCTAAGGAAATAGAAGCAGTCATTAATGGTCTCCCAACCAAAAAGAGCCCAGGTCCAGACGGGTTTAGTGCAGAATTCTATCAAACCTTCATAGAAGACCTCATACCAATATTATCCAAACTATTCCACAAAATTGAAACAGATGGAGCCCTACCGAATTCCTTCTATGAAGCCACAATTACTCTTATACCTAAACCACACAAAGACACAACAAAGAAAGAGAACTTCAGACCAATTTCCCTTATGAATATCGACGCAAAAATACTCAATAAAATTCTGGCAAACCGAATTCAAGAGCACATCAAAACAATCATCCACCATGATCAAGTAGGCTTCATCCCAGGCATGCAGGGATGGTTTAATATACGGAAAACCATCAACGTGATCCATTATATAAACAAACTGAAAGAACAGAACCACATGATCATTTCATTAGATGCTGAGAAAGCATTTGACAAAATTCAACACCCCTTCATGATAAAAGTCCTGGAAAGAATAGGAATTCAAGGCCCATACCTAAACATAGTAAAAGCCATATACAGCAAACCAGTTGCTAACATTAAACTAAATGGAGAGAAACTTGAAGCAATCCCACTAAAATCAGGGACTAGACAAGCTGCCCACTCTCTCCCTACTTATTCAATATAGTTCTTGAAGTTATAGCCAGAGCAATCAGACAACAAAAGGAGATCAAAGGGATACAGATCGGAAAAGAAGAGGTCAAAATATCACTATTTGCAGATGACATGATAGTATATTTAAGTGATCCCAAAAGTTCCACCAGAGAACTACTAAAGCTGATAAACAACTTCAGCAAAGTGGCTGGGTATAAAATTAACTCAAATAAATCAGTTGCCTTCCTCTATACAAAAGAGAAACAAGCCGAGAAAGAAATTAGGGAAACGACACCCTTCATAATAGACCCAAATAATATAAAGTACCTCGGTGTGACTTTAACCAAGCAAGTAAAAGATCTGTACAATAAGAACTTCAAGACACTGAGGAAAGAAATTGAAGAAGACCTCAGAAGATGGAAAGATCTCCCATGCTCATGGATTGGCAGGATTAATATGGTAAAAATGGCCATTTTACCAAAAGCAATCTACAGATTCAATGCAATCCCCATCAAAATACCAATCCAATTCTTCAAAGAGTTAGACAGAACAATTTGCAAATTCATCTGTAATAACAAAAAACCCAGGATAGCTAAAGCTATCCTCAACAATAAAAGGACTTCAGGGGGAATCACTATCCCTGAACTCAAGCAGTATTACAGAGCAATAGTGATAAAAACTGCATGGTATTGGTACAGAGACAGACAGATAGAGCAATGGAATAGAATTGAAGACCCAGAAATGAACCCACACACCTATGGTCACTTGATTTTTGACAAAGGAGCCAAAACCATCCAATGGAAAAAAGATAGCATTTTCAGCAAATGGTGCTGGTTCAACTGGAGGGCAACATGTAGAAGAATGCAGATCGATCCATCCTTATCACCCTGTACAAAGCTTAAGTCCTAGTGGGTCAAGGACCTCCACATCAAACCAGACACACTCAAACTAATAGAAGAAAAACTAGGGAAGCATCTGTAACACATGGGCACTGGAAAAAATTTCCTGAACAAAACACCAATGGCTTATGCTCTAAGATCAAGAATCGACAAATGGGATCTCATAAAACTGCAAAGCTTCTGTAAGGCAAAGGACACTGTGGTTAGGACAAAACGGCAACCAACAGATTGGGAAAAGATCTTTACCAATCCTACAACAGATAGAGGCCTTATTTCCAAAATATACAAAGAACTCAAGAAGTTAGACCGCAGGGAAACAAATAACCCTATTAAAAAATGGGGTTCAGAGCTAAACAAAGAATTCACAGCTGAGGAATGCCAAATGGCTGAGAAACACCTAAAGAAATGTTCAACATCTTTAGTCATAAGGGAAATGCAAATCAAAACAACCCTGAGATTTCACCTCACACCATTGCGATTGGCTAAGATCAAAAACTCAGGTGACAGCAGATGCTGGCGAGGATGTGGAGAAAGAGGAACACTCCTCCATTGTTGGTGGGATTGCAGACTGGTAAAACCATTCTGGAAATCAGTCTGGAGGTTCCTCAGAAAATTGGACATTGAACTGCCTGAGGATCCAGCCATACCTCTCTTGGGCATATACCCAAAAGATGCCTCAACATATAAAAGAGACACGTGCTCCACTATGTTCATCGCAGCCTTATTTATAATAGCCAGAAAATGGAAAGAACCCAGATGCCCTTCAACAGAGGAATGGATACAGAAAATGTGGTACATCTACACAATGGAATATTACTCAGCTATCAAAAACAACGAGTTTATGAAATTCGTAGGCAAATGGTTGGAACTGGAAAATATCATCCTGAGTGAGCTAACCCAATCACAGAAAGACATACATGGTATGCACTCATTGATAAGTGGCTATTAGCCCAAATGCTTGAATTACCCTAGATCCCTAGAACAAACGAAACTCAAGACGGATGATCAAAATGTGAATGCTTCACTCCTTCTTTAAATAAGGAAAAAGAATACCCTTGGCAGGGAAGGGAGAGGCAAAGATTAAAACAGAGACTGAAGGAACACCCATTCAGAGCCTGCCCCACATGTGGCCCATACATATACAGCCACCCAATTAGACAAGATGGATGAAGCAAAGAAGTGCAGACCGACAGGAGCCGGATGTAGATCGCTCCTGAGAGACACAGCCAGAATACAGCAAATATAGAGGCGAATGCCAGCAGCAAACCACTGAACTGAGAATAGGTCCCCTATTGAAGGAATCAGAGAAAGAACTGGAAGAGCTTGAAGGGGCTCGAGACCCCAAAAGTACAACAATGCCAAGCAACCAGAGCTTCCAGGGACTAAGCCACTACCTAAAGACTATACATGGACTGACCCTGGACTCTGACCCCATAGGTAGCAATGAATATCCTAGTAAGAGCACCAGTGGAAGGGGAAGCCCTGGGTCCTGCTAAGACTGAACCCCCAGTGAACTAGTCTATGGGGGGAGGGCGGCAATGGGGGGAGGGTTGGGAGGGGAACACCCATAAGGAAGGGGAGGGGGGAGGGGGATGTTTGCCCGGAAACCGGGAAAGGGAATAACACTCGAAATGTATATAAGAAATACTCAAGTTAATAAAAAAAAAAAAAAAAAAAAACACCAATGGCTTACGCTCTAAGATCAAGAATCGACAAATGGGATCTCATAAAACTGCAAAGCTTCTGTAAGGCAAAGGACACGGTGGTTAGGACAAAACGGCAACCAACAGATTGGGAAAAGATCTTTACCAATCCTACAACAGATAGAGGCCTTATTTCCAAAATATACAAAGAACTCAAGAAGTTAGACCGCTGGGAAACAAATAACCCTATTAAAAAATGGGGTTCAGAGCTAAACAAAGAATTCACAGCTGAGGAATGCCAAATGGCTGAGAAACACCTAAAGAAATGTTCAACATCTTTAGTCATATGGGAAATGCAAATCAAAACAACCCTGAGATTTCACCTCACACCAGTGAGAATGGCTAAGATCAAAAACTCAGGTGACAGCAGATGCTGGCGAGGATGTGGAGAAAGAGGAACACTCCTCCATTGTTGGTGGGATTGCAGACTGGTAAAACCATTCTGGAAATCAGTCTGGAGATTCCTCAGAAAATTGGACATTGAACTGCCTGAGGATCCAGCTATACCTCTCTTGGGCATATACACAAAAGATGCCTCAACATATTAAAGAGACACGTGCTCCACTATGTTCATCGCATCCTTATTTATAATAGCCAGAAAATGGAAAGAAAACCAGATGCCCTTCAACAGAGGAATGGATACAGAAAATGTGGTACATCTACACCATGGAATATTACTCAGCTATCAAAAACAACGAGTTTATGAAATTCGTAGGCAAATGGTTGGAACTGGAAAATATCATCCTTAGTGAGCTAACCCAATCACAGAAAGACATACATGGTATGCACTCATTGATAAGTGGCTATTAGCCCAAATGCTTGAATTACCCTAGATCCCTAGAACAAACGAAACTCAAGACGGATGATCAAAATGTGAATGCTTCACTCCTTCTTTAAATGAGGAAAAAGAATACCCTTGGCAGGGAAGGGAGAGGCAAAGATTAAAACAGAGACTGAAGGAACACCCATTCAGAGCTTGCCCCACATTTGGCCCATACATATACAGCCACCCTATTAGACAAGATGGATGAAGCAAAGAAGTGCAGACCGACAGGAGCCGGATGTAGATCGCTCCTGAGAGACACAGCCAGAATACAGCAAATACAGAGGCGAATGCCAGCAGCAAACCACTGAACTGAGAATTGGTCCCCTATTGAAGGAATCAGAGAAAGAACTGGAAGAGCTTGAAGGGGCTCGAGACCCCAAAAGTACAACAATGCCAAGCAACCAGAGCTTCCAGGGACTAAGCCACTACCTAAAGACTATACATGGACTGACCCTGGACTCTGACCCCATAGGTAGCAATGAATATCCTAGTAAGAGCACCAGTGGTAGGGGAAGCCCTGGGTTCTGCTAAGACTGATCCCCCAGTGAAGTAGTCTATGGGGGGAGGGCGGAAATGGGGGGAGGGTAGGGAGGGAACACCCATAAGGAAGGGGAGGGGGGAGGGGGATGTTTGCCCGGAAACCGGGAAAGGGAATAACACTCGAAATGTATATAAGAAATACTCAAGTTAATAAAAAAAAAAACAAAAAAACAAAAAAAAAAGAATTCCTGGAAAACACAATCAAACAGTTGAAGGAATTAAAAATGGAAACAGAAGCAATCAAGAAAGAACACATGGAAACAACCCTGGATATAGAAAACCAAAAGAAGGGACAAGGTGCTGTAGATACAAGCTTCACCAACAGGATACAAGAGATGGAAGAGAGAATCTCAGGAGCAGAAGATTCCATAAAAATCATTGACTCAACTGTCAAAGATAATGTAAAGCGGAAAAAGCTACTGGTCCAAAACATACAGGAAATCCAGGACTCAATGAGAAGATCAAACCTAAGGATAATAGGTATAGAAGAGAGTGAAGACTCCCAGCTCAAAGGACCAGTAAATATCTTCAACAAAATCATAGAAGAAAACTTCCCTAACCTAAAAAAAGTGATACCCATAGACATACAAGAAGCCTACAGAACTCCAAATAGATTGGATCAGAAAAGAAACACCTCCCGTCACATAATTGTCAAAACACCAGACACACAAAATAAAGAAAGAATATTAAAAGCAGTAAGGGAAAAAGGTCAAGTAACATATAAAGGGAGACCTATCAGAATCACACCAGACTTCTCGCCAGAAACTATGAAGGCCAGAAGATCCTGGACTGATGTCATACAGACCCTAAGAGAACACAAATGCCAGCCCAGGTTACTGTATCCAGCAAAACTCTCAATTAACATTGATGGAGAAACCAAGATATTCCATGACAAAACCAAATTTACACAATATCTTTCTACAAATCCAGCACTACAAAGGATAATAAATGGTAAAGCCCAACATAAGGAGGCAAGCTATACCCTAGAAGAAGCAAGAAACTAATCGTCTTGGCAACAAAACAAAGAGAATGAAAGCACACAAACATAACCTCACATCAAATATGAATATAACGGGAAGCAATAATCACTATTCCTTAATATCTCTCAATATCAATGGCCTCAACTCCCCAATAAAAAGACATAGATTAACAAACTGGATACGCAACGAGGACCCTGAATTCTGCTGCCTACAGGAAACACACCTCAGAGACAAAGACAGACACTAACTCAGAGTGAAAGGCTGGAAAACAACTTTCCAAGCAAATGATCAGAAGAAGCAAGCTGGAGTAGCCATTCTAATATCAAATAAAATCAATTTCCAACTAAAAGTCATCAAAAAAGATAAGGAAGGACACTTCATATTCATCAAAGGAAAAATCCACCAAGATGAACTCTAAATCCCAAGTATCTATGCCCCAAATACAAGGGCACCTACATACGTAAAAGAAACCTTACTAAAGTTCAAAGCACACATTGCACCTCACACAATAATAGTGGGAGATTTCAACACCCCACTCTCATCAATGGACAAATCATGGAAACAGAAATTAAACAGTGATGTAGACAGACTAAGAGAAGTCATGAGCCAAATGGACTTAACGGATATTTATAGAACATTCTATCCTAAAGCAAAAGGATATACCTTCTTCTCAGCTCCTCATGGTACTTTTTCCAAAATTGACCATATAATTGGTCAAAAAACGGGCCTCAACAGGTACAGAAAGATAGAAATAATCCCATGCGTGCTATCGGACCACCACGGCCTAAAACTGGTCTTCAATAACAATAACTTATGAAAGCTGTGCTAAGAGGAAAACTCATAGCGCCGAGTGCCTGCAGAAAGAAACAGGAAAGAGCATATGTCAGCAGCTTGACAGCACACCTAAAAGCTCTAGAACAAAAAGAAGCAAATACACCCAGGAGGAGTAGAAGGCAGGAAATAATCAAACTCAGAGCAGAAATCAACCAAGTAGAAACAAAAAGGACCATAGAAAGAATCAACAGAACCAAAAGTTGGTTCTTTGAGAAAATCAACAAGATAGATAAACCATTAGCCAGACTAACGAGAGGATTCAGAGAGTGCGTCCAAATTAACAAAATCAGAAATGAAAAGGGAGACATAACTACAGATTCAGAGGAAATTCAAAAAATCATCAGATCTTACTATAAAAACCTATATTCAACCAAACTTGAAAATCTTCAGGAAATGGACAATTTCCTAGACAGATACCAGGTATCGAAGTTAAATCAGGAACAGATAAACCAGTTAAACAACCCCATAACTCCTAAGGAAATAGAAGCAGTCATTAAGGTCTCCCAACCAAAAAGAGCCCAGGTCCAGATGGGTTTAGTGCAGAATTCTATCAAACCTTCATAGAAGACCTCATACCAATATTATCCAAACTATTCCACAAAATTGAAACAGATGGAGCCCTACCGAATTCCTTCTACGAAGCCACAATTACTCTTATACCTACACCACACAAAGACACAACAAAGAAAGAGAACTTCAGACCAATTTCCCTTATGAATATCGACGCAAAAATACTCAATAAAATTCTGGCAAACCGAATCCAAGAGCAAATCAAAACAATCATCCACTATGATCAAGTAGGCTTCATCCCAGGCATGCAGGGATGGTTTAATATACGGAAAACCATCAACGTGATCCATTATATAAACAAACTGAAAGAACAGAACCACATGATCATTTCATTAGATGCTGAGAAAGCATTTGACAAAATTCAACACCCCTTCATGATAAGAGTCCTGGAAAGAATAGGAATTCAAGGCCCATACCTAAACATAGTAAAAGCCATATACAGCAAAACAGTTGCTAACATTAAACTAAATGGAGAGAAACTTGAAGCAATCCCACTAAAATCAGGGACTAGACAAGGCTGTCCACTCTCTCCCTACTTATTCAATATAGTTCTTGAAGTTCTAGCCAGAGCAATCAGACAACAAAAGGAGATCAAGGTGACACAGATCGGAAAAGAAGAAGTCAAAATATCACTATTTGCAGATGACATGATAGTATATTTAAGTGATCCCAAAAGTTCCACCAGAGAACTACTAAAGCTGATAAACAACTTCAGCAAAGTGGCTGGGTATAAAATTAACTCAAATAAATCACTTGCCTTCCTCTATACAAAAGAGAAACAAGCCAAGAAAGAAATTAGAGAAACGACACCCTTCATAATAGACCCAAATAATATAAAGTACCTCGGTGTGACTTTAACCAAGCAAGTAAAAGATCTGTACAATAAGAACTTCAAGACACTGAGGAAAGAAATCGAAGAAGACCTCAGAAGATGGAAAGATCTCCCATGCTCATGGATTGGCAGGATTAATATAGTAAAAATGGCCATTTTACCAAAAGCAATCTACAGATTCAATGCAATCCCCATCAAAATACCAATCCAATTCTTCAAAGAGTTAGACAGAACAATTTGCAAATTCATCTGGAATAACAAAAAACCCAGGATAGCTAAAGCTATCCTCAACAATAAAAGGACTTCAGGGGGAATCACTATCCCTGAACTCAAGCAGTATTACAGAGCAATAGTGATAAAAACTGCATGGTATTGGTACAGAGACAGACAGATAGAGCAATGGAATAGAATTGAAGACCCAGAAATGAACCCACACACCTATGGTCACTTGATTTTTGACAAAGGAGCCAAAACCATCCAATGGAAAAAAGATAGCATTTTCAGCAAATGGTGCTGGTTCAACTGGAGGGCAACATGTAGAAGAATGCAGATCGATCCATCCTTATCACCCTGTACAAAGCTTAAGTCCAAGTTGATCAAGGACCTCCACATCAAACCAGACACATTCAAACTAATAGAAGAAAAACTAGGGAAGCATCTGGAACACATGGGCACTGGAAAATTTTCCTGAACAAAACACCAATGGCTTACGCTCTAAGATCAAGAATCGACAAATGGGATCTCATAAAACTGCAAAGCTTCTGTAAGGCAAAGGACACGGTGGTTAGGACAAAACGGCAACCAACAGATTGGGAAAAGATCTTTACCAATCCTACAACAGATAGAGGCCTTATATCTAAAATATACAAAGAACTCAAGAAGTTAGACCGCAGGGAAACAAATAACCCTATTAAAAAATGGGGTTCAGAGCTAAACAAAGAATTCACAGCTGAGGAATACCGAATGGCTGAGAAACACCTAAAGAAATGTTCAACATCTTTAGTCATAAGGGAAATGCAAATCAAAACAACCCTGAGATTTCACCTCACACCAGTGAGAATGGCTAAGATCAAAAACTCAGGTGACAGCAGATGCTGGCGAGGATGTGGAGAAAGAGGAACACTCCTCCATTGTTGGTGGGATTGCAGACTGGTAAAACCATTCTGGAAATCAGTCTGGAGATTCCTCAGAAAATTGGACATTGAACTGCCTGAGGATCCAGCTATACCACTCTTGGGCATATACCCAAAAGATGCCTCAACATATAAAAGAGACACGTGCTCCACTATGTTCTTCGCAGCCTTATTTATAATAGCCAGAAACTGGAAAGAACCCAGATGCCCTTCAACAGAGGAATGGATACAGAAAATGTGGTACATCTACACAATGGAATATTACTCAGCTACCAAAAACAACGAGTTTATGAAATTCGTAGGCAAATGGTTGGAACTGGAAAATATCATCCTGAGTGAGCTAACCCAATCACAGAAAGACATACATGGTATGCACTCATTGATAAGTGGCTATTAGCCCAAATGCTTGAATTACCCTAGATCCCTAGAACAAACGAAACTCAAGACGGATGATCAAAATGTGAATGCTTCACTCCTTCTTTAAATGAGGAAAAAGAATACCCTTGGCAGGGAAGGGAGAGGCAAAGATTAAAACAGAGACTGAAGGAACACCCATCCGGAGCCTGCCCCACATGTGGCCCTTACATATACATCCACCCAATTAGACAAGATGGATGAAGCAAAGAAGTGCAGACTGACAGGAGCCGGATGTAGATCGCTCCTGAGAGACACAGCCAGAATACAGCAAATACAGAGGCGAATGCCAGCAGCAAACCACTGAACTGAGAATAGGTCCCCCGTTGAAGGAATCAGAGAAAGAACTGGAAGAGCTTGAAGGGGCTCGAGACCCCAAAAGTACAACAATGTCAAGCAACCAGAGCTTCCCGGGACTAAGCCACTACTTAAATACTATACATGGACTGACCCTGGACTCTGACCCCATAGGTAGCAATGAATATCCTAGTAAGAGCACCAGTGGAAGGGGAAGCCCTGGGTCCTGCTAAGACTGAACCCCCAGTGAACTAGACTATGGGGGGAGGGCGGCAATGGGGGGAGGGTTGGGAGGGGAACACCCATAAGGAAGGGGAGGGGGGAGGGGGACGTTTGCCCGGAAACTGGGAAAGGGAATAACACTTGAAATGTATATAAGAAATACTCAAGGTAATAAAAAAAAACACAGATAAATTGGAATAATTAAAAATGATCAGCATATGCGAACAAATATGAATATAAAATATTTGTTTTTTCATCATATTTTTCCTGATGTCCATTTTTAATTGACTATGAACCATACCTACAAATTAAATATTTATTATTTCATTTTCTTAAATGATATAAGGTATATAAGACACTACTGTGATGGTTTGAATAAGAGTAACCCAAGTAGGATCATATCTTTGAATGCTTAGCCACCAGGGAGTTACTGCAAAATTTGAGATTAGGAGGTGTTGCCTTGTTGGTATAGGATTTGACATTCTCAAAATAAGTGTTTTACTGGGGATGGGCTTTGAGGTTTCAAAAATCCCACACGAGGCCCATTATCCATCTCTCTGTATCTACTCATTGAGCATGAGGATATGAAGCTTTCATCTACTGATCAGACACTGCAAATACCACCATGGTCCATGCAATGCTGCCCACCATGATGAAAATAACTATGCATCTTGAACTGTAAGAAAGCCCTCAAAATACATGCTTTTCTTAATAAAAATTACCCTGGTTACAGTATCTCTTCACAGCAATAAGACACTAAGACAAATACTCTTGAAATGAAACACCTATTTATAAAAGATGATATTAACTATAGAATATTTAGTTATTTCTTTTGTCAGGGTTGCTATATATCTCCATGTTACTAGTTGTGTACTCATGTTGATATTGATATACTTCAATCTATCTTGAGAAATCCTGAAGCTCTTCTTAATTTCTCTCTCTCTCTCTCTCTCTCTCTCTCTCTCTCTCTCTCTGCGTGTGTGTATGTGTGTGTGTGTGTGTGTGTGGGCCTAGATCACAACTTTTTAAAATTCATCAGAATTTGAAAGGTATTGTAAAATAAAATATTGAATAAAGAATGCCACATCAGCATTAGAATTTAGTTATAATTTTGCATTGAGTAATTTTATTTACTTATGTAAATAAAATGTAAATATGTTAAATAAAATGAATGTTCAATAAGTGACTACTTATAAGGATAATATTAATGTTCGTTTTGTAAAAAGAACTCACTGAACAACTCCTTCTGATGAAAAACACAGGCTTGCAGCCTATGGAACATAAGCCAAGTTCTAGAGTAATGATCTCCTGTTGTTTGTTCTGTGCTTTAAGGTACTGATTTTATTCATGACTGGACAAGTTCCATTCAAAACAAAAACACAGAGCCCTTGCCTTGAAAATTTAACACAAATGAGCCAAGTTCAGTGTGTTCTTTTAAAAACAACAATGAAATGATTGACCTTCTGTTTTTTAGAGTATTTTTCCATTTTTTATTTTGAGTATGTTATGCTGTTTAGGTATTACTGGCATCTTGTATATGTTCAGAATTCACAATTTACCATGGTGATATAAATGGTCCTTTGAGTGGGTAATTGTTCATTTTTAAATACAAACTTACATATAACCAGATAGCAGAAATTAAATGAAAATATAAATGAAGTACTAAAAATGCAAATATTAGAATTTCTTTAAAAGTTTAAGAATTTACTATTTTTTATTTTTATTGAAAATAGATTTTTTTGTCTGATTATGGTTTTCCCCATGTCTACCTCTTTCAGTTACTTCCCACCTCCCCATCCATTCAGACTAACATCCTTTCTGTTTTTCACTAGAAAACATTCTTCTAAGGGAATAAAATAATAGTAAAAACTAATATCATAATAGTAAAAACAGAAGGAGAAGAGTCCAAAGAAAAGTGCAAGAAATAAATAAAGATGAATAGAACCACTTTATCTCATGCTCAGGAATCCCATAAAAGTGAAAAACTGGATGTCAAAATATAGTAGGGAAGAGAGAGAATAATAAGAAAAAAGAAAAGAAAAGGCCATGTTAGGACATTATGAGACCAAGCATCTCTAAATATGCCTTTGAGTTCTTTTTTTCTTGACTGTCTTTTGCTTGTCATGCAGTCTACCCTTAAGATTAGTTTGATGTCCACAGTGAGTCTTCCATTAAGTGAACATTTATTCTTTACATGTCCTTACAAATTGGAGATAGATCCCGGGTTAGTGTCTTACTTAGGGTTATACTGCTATGAACAAACACCATGACCAAGACAACTCATATAAAAGACGGCATTTAATTAGGGCTGGTTTATAGGTCAGAGGTTCAATCTGTTGCCATCAAGGCAGGAACATGGCAGGGTGCAGGCAGGGATGATAAAGGAAGAACTGAGACTCCTACATCTTCTTCTAAAGGCTTCTGGGAGCTAAAATAAGAGTCTTAAAGCCTAGGCACTAGGCTAGATACTTTTTCCAACAAGGACTTCTAATAATGCCACTTACTGGGCCAAGTATATTCAAATCATCACATAACTTCCTTGGCCCTCATAGGTTTGTTTAGACATATGAGTCTATGGGGGCCATACTTAAACATAGCACCATATAGAATACATTTAGTCCAATTCAAAATTTCCCACAGCCTATAGCAATCTGAACACGATTAAAAGTCGAAAGTTCAAAGTCTCTTCTGAGATTCATCCTGTCACTTAACTCTAATCCCCAGAGAAGGACAGGAAAACAGCTGGCCAAACCCCAAACCATGCATCTCCATGCTTGAGGTCAAAGAAATCTGCAGATATCCAACTCCCTTTTCATCATTATTGATTGTAACAAATTTTTTTCTCCTGTTCAGGATCTACTTTCTTGTTAGCAGCTTTCTACAACAGATACCCCAGAGCTCAGGAATCTAAATTATCTTGTGGTCTCCAAGGCAATTTCAATGTTACAGCTTCTTGTTCCAATGTCTTGATTTTACACATGAACTTCTGGGCTCCTTCATAGGGCTTGGGTCCCATTTCCAGCTTTCCTTTCTGTAGTATTCTAGGCTCTGATTGACCACAATCCACGTCTGCTGCTCTTCTTGGTAATCACCCCATGGTACTGGGATCTGCATTACACTGGCGTCATTCACTGCAACTAGGTTTCATCAATAACTTCTCATAGGCTCTCTTCAAGGTTCCACACCTCAACTTCTTTGCATAACCCCTTCACTCCTGGGTAATCGATGCAGTTGAGGTTGCTCTGTCACCAGTGGCCTTCCATGGCCTCTCTCAGTGTCAAGCCTCAGCTGCTCTCTATGACCCTTTCATATGTACAAAACCAGTACCACATGGGTAATTCTTACACATTAGAAAATCCAGCTGCAACAGGACATAAAACTTTGGCTATTTCTGGAACGCAGTTTCTTTGTGCTCTCAGAAAACACTTCCCAGAAGATTTCACCTCAATGATGATGGCCACTTCATAATCACTGCTAATTTCTTAGCTCCAGTTAACCAGCATCAATTATCCCAGTAGTTCTTTCTATTCTAGACTCTAAAGCCAGAGCCACATGGTCAAAGTGGCCCAGTTCTGCAGCTTGCTGCATCTGGAAGATGATCCACCTCTTTTTTCTATTACCAGCTTTTTGTTTTAAACCCCCTCATTAGCTAAACATGGCTGCCCTGCAACTTCCTATGTAAATTTGCTTTGTAAACTGACCTTGAACTCAGAGATCTGCAAGGTTCTTCCTCCTGGGATTTAGGTGGGTATTAACACAAGTGTATGTAAGCTCTTCCTCACCTAGAAATTGCTCTCTCCAAGGAGATCACAAATTCAAGGCCAGCCTTGTGGGATTAAAAGTAGGTTCAACCATGTCTGCACCTAAACTTAAATGGGTGGTATCTTGCCTCCATAGTGTCACTCACTTAATGTGTTATCTCCTAGAACATAAGAATCAGCTACATTCTACTTCCTGGTGCCTCTTTAATACTTGAACCACATATTTTATATTTTCCCTTTCTCACCTTGCTCCTTTAAATTAAAGGCATTTTTTTTCAGATCCCAGACTACTATAGCCAGCAAAATTCTCAATTACCATATGTGGAGAAACCAAGATATTCCATTAAACCTAAATTGAAACATTATTTTTCCATGATTTCAGCCCTTCAAAGGATAATAGATGGAAAACTCAAATACAAGGAGGGAAACTACACCCTAGGAAAAGCAAGAAAGTAATCTTTGCAACAAACCCAAAAGAAGGGCGCCAGACAAACATAATTCCACCTCTAACAACAAAAATAACAGTAAACGACAATCTCTATTCCTTAATATCTCTTAACATCAATGGACTCGATTCCCCAATAAAATGACATAAACAGACTGAAAAAAAAGAGTACCCAGCATTTTGTCGCATATAGGAAACACACCCCAGTGACAAAAACAGGCATTACCTCAGAGTAAAAGGCTTGAAAACATTTTTTTCAAGTAAAATGGCCCCAAGTAACAAGCTGCAGTAGCCGTTCTAATATCGGATAAAATCATCTTTCAAACAACACATCAAAAAAATTTAAGGAAAAAGACATAATACACATCAAAGGAAAAAGCCACCTAGATGAACTCTCAGTAGTGAATGTCTGAGTTCGAAATGCAAGGGCACCTACATTCATAAAAGAAGTTTTACGTAAGCACAAAGCATATATTGCACCACACACAATAATAGTGGGAGATTTCACTCTTAGCAGTGGACAGATTATGGAAACAGAAACTAAACAAAGATACTTTGAAACTAATAGAAGTTATGAACCAAATGAATTTAACAGATATCTGTAGAATATTTCATCTTAAACAAAAGAATATAAGTTCTTCTCAGAAACTTACAGTACCTTCTCCTAAATTGACCATATAATTGGTAACAAAACCAGCCTCAAGAGATACAAGAGTACTGAAACAATCCAATGCATCCTATCAGATCACCACAGACTAAGGCTGTTCTTCAATAAGAACAAAAACAACAGAAAGCCCACATATGTATGGGAGCTGAACAATGCTTATTTATTAATAACTTGGTCAGGGAAGAAAAAAAGGAAGAAATTAAACACTTTTTAGAATTTAATGAAAATGAAGGCACCGCATACCCAAACTTATGGTACACAATGAAAACACTGCTACAAGGAAAACTCATGTCTCTGAGTGCCTCCAAAAAGAAACTGGGGAGAGCATATACTTACAGCTTGACAGCACACCTTAAAGCTCTAGAACACGTATCCTTATTATATGTTAGAGCATCTTTTAGGTATATACCCAGGAGTGGTATAGCTGGGTACTCAGGTATTGGAATGTCCAATTTTCTAATAAACAGCCATAAATATTTCAGAGTGGTTGTATCAGTTTAAAATCCCACCAACAATGGAGGAGTGTTCATTTTTCTCCACATCCTCACCAGCATCTGCTGTCCCCTGTGTTTTTGATCTTACCCATTCTGACTTGTGTAAGGTGGAGTCTCAGGGTTGTTTTGATTTGAATTTCCATGATGACTAAGAATGCTGAACATTTCTTTGGGTGCTTCTTGGCTTTTTGATATCCCTCAGTTGGGAACTCTTTGTTTACCTCTGTACCGCATTTTAATAGGGTTATTTGAATCTCTGGAGACTAACTTCTTGAGTTCTTTGTATATATTGGATATTAGCCCTGTATGAGATGTAGGGTTGGTAAAGATCTTTTTCCAATCTGTGGGTTTCCATTTTGTCCTATTTATAGTGTCTTTTGACTTACAAATCTTTGCAATTTTATGATTTCCCGTTTGTTGATTCTTGATCTTAAAGCATAAGCCATTGGTATTGTGTTTAGGAAATTTTCCCCAATGCCTATGTGTTCAAGGTTCTTCCCCATTTTCTCTTCTACTAGGTTCATAATATCTGGTTTTACATGGAGTTCCTTGATCCACTTGGACTTAAGCTTTGTATAGGGCAATAAGAATTGGTCGATTTTCATTCTTCTATATGCTGACATTCAGTTGAGCCAGCAACATTTGTTGAAAATGCTGTATTTTTCCATCGAATGGTTTCAGCTCCTTTGTCAAAGATCAAGTAACCATACATATATGGATTAATTTCTGGGATTGCAATTCTATTCCACCGATCTACCTGCATGTCTCTGTACCGATACCATGCAGAATTTTTTTTTTATCATGATTACTTGGTAGTATATTTTGAAGTCAGGGACAGTAATTCTCCCAAAATTTCTTTTATTGTTGAGAATAGTTTTTGCTATCCTGGCTTTTTGTTATTCCAAATGAATTTGCAAATTGCTCTAACTCTATGAAGAATTGAGTTTGAATTTTTGATGGAACTTGCATTGAAACTTTAGATTGCTTTTGGTAAGGTGGCCACTTTTAATATATTACTCCTGCCAATCCATGAGCATGGGAAATCTTCTGAGAACTTCTTCAATTTCTTTTATCAGAGACTTGAAGGTCTTGTCACAGAGAACTTTCACTTACTTGGTTAGAGTGACACCAAGTTGTTTTATATTATTTGTGACTATTGTGAAGGGTGTATATTCCCTAATTTCTTTTCAGACTGTTTATCCTTTGAGTAGAGGCAGGCTACTGATTTGTTTGAGTTAATTTTATATCAGGCTGCTTTGCTGAAGTTGTTTTTCAGGTTTAGTAGTTCTATGATGGAACTTTAGGTATTGCTTAAGTCATATCATATCATCTGCAAATAGTGATATTTTGACTTCATCCTTTCCAGTCTGTATCCTTTTCACCTCTTTTTCATTTCTAATTGCTCTGGCTAGGATTTAAGTACCATAATGAATAGGTAGGTAGAGAGTGGGACTCATTGTCTAGTCCCTGATTTTAGTGGGATTGTTTCAAGTTTCTTTCCATTTTGTTTAATGTTGGCTACTGATTTGTTGTACATTGCTTTTACTATGTTTTGGTTTGAGCCTTGAATTCCTAATCTTTTAACATAAAGGAGTGTTTAATTTTGTCCACTGCTTTCTCAGTATCTAATGAGATGATCATGTGGTTTTTTTTTCCCAGTGAGTGTAGATAACCTCCTAGGGTGGGAGTTTCAAGGCTGGATTTGTATATAGATATTCCTAAATTTAGTTTTATTATGTAATATCTTATTTTTCCATCTATGTTGATTTACTGTTTTACTAGATATGATAGTCTAGGCAGGCATCTGTTATCTCTTAGAATCTGCAGCCCATGTGTTCAGGCACTTCTACCTTTTGGAGTCTCTAAGGATAAATTGGGTGGAATTCTAATACGTCTCTTGTCATATTCCCTTTCAGCTTTTAATAGTCTTTCTTTGCTATATATATTTAATGTTTGCTTATAATGTGTCTAGTGACTTTCTTGTTTGTTGCAATGATGTGGTATTTTGCAATGCTTCTTATACATTCATATGCATCTCCTTCTTGAAATTAGAAAAAAAATTTCCTATGATTTTGTCAAAAACTTTTTCTGGATGTTTGCACTTGGTTTCTTCTACATCCTTCATACCTATGAATTTTAGGTTTGGTCTTGTCTTGTGTCAAAAATTATTTGAATGTTTTGTGACAGTGGTAGATACAAAAATATTTAGCTATCAGCTTTCTGTGAAGTAAATTCCTTTTCTGCAATTAATGTTGATTTCCTTGGAAATGCATTCAATAAAGAAAATCACAATCTACTAAGATGATATGAATAATTTAACACAATTCTGGAAAATTTAAGGATGCCCAAATGCCAATATCATGAAATGACTTCAATACTCTGTAATAAAATATTATGTAGTAATCCATGTTTAATCTCACACTATTTAAATATAGTACAGTCAATTAATTTTTATTCATGCTTTAATAATAATAGTTCACTGATTAGAGCTAGATTAACTTTCCTACATTGTACTTTACAAATAAAAGCAGAAATGATTATTTTGGATTATTTTCCTTGAGTCGATAAAATTCTCAGAAACTTACATATAACTTTTCAGATCATTGTCTAGAATTGTGATCCAGTTTTGAGAAGAGTCAACAAGAGTTAACATTTTAGTGATTTTCAATGTATTCACAACATTGTATAATTACCACAGCTGTCTACATAAGACAAAATTTGTGAAACAGAGTTCTTATTCAACAGTAAATCTCCCTGTTTGAAGCCATGAAATATATTCTTATGTGATCTGTATTCCTGGATTTGTCTGCTCCATGCAGTGCACATACATGGAACTATACAACATATAGATGGCTACTACTTCTCTTTCTTTAATTTAGCATATTTTTAATACTAGTCATGTTGTGAACATTTATGTTACATTCTTTGATTATGCAAAAGCATAACTTTCTAATGTGTAAAAATAGATGATTAATTTGTTGATCTACTACTGGAGATCTGTGCTTGTTCATATATGGTGAGTGTGAATGAAGTTGTTATGTTTCCATGGGATGTTATCTTAACAATATTTCTAATCATTTGTGTTTGCATCAAATAGTGAAACTATTAATTTTGGTGATAACTCAGCTTCAATTCTAAATATTAAACAAATCAAAATCCAAATCAGATTTACTCTTCTATAATTCTATCATCAACATAAGGGCTTTCCAGCCATGTGTTATGTATGCCCCCAGGGCTTCTTTCCAAATTTTATGACATTACTTTTTTTTAAAGTAGAATTCTCTTCTCACTGATTTTTCACAGCTTCCTTGTCAAAAATCAATTGGCCATAGATAATGGTTTTCATTTATTAAGCCCCTTTTTTAAGTTCAGTAATTCAAATTATTATCAACAACCCAAAGAGAGCATTTATTCTTGATTACTCTAGCCTATATTAAGTCTATAGTTAGGATGTACAGAGAATTAAATTTTTTTTAAAATTTTATTGTTATTGCATTTCCAATATATTATAAGATGATTTTTGTCTAAATGCAAAAAAAGGCACCTATTATTTTGGTAGGGACTAGAATGAGTGCAACGATGAATGTGGTAGACTCCTGACATATTAGCAAAACCATGCCTTCAAATCCATGTATATATGTAAACTTTTCATCAAATTTTGCAGTATGTAATGATATTTTATAGCTTTCAAGTGTAGAAGTCTTAAAAATAGTGTGTTAAAATATTGAAATTTTTTGTATCACATTGTATGAATATTTCTTGAATTTTCTTTTTTTTTTTAAAGTTTTATAAAGAACAACATTTAATTGGGGTGGACTTACGGGTTCAGAGGTTCATTATCATCAAGATGGGAGCATGGCAGCATCCAGGCAGTCATGGTGCAAGAGGGGCTGAGAGTTCTACATCTTCACTCAAAGGAAGGTAGGAATAGACAGAGCATCCTCAGGCAGCTAGGGAAAGGGTCTCTAAGCCCACCCCCACCGTGGCACACTTCTTGCAACAAGGCCACACCTTCCAATAGTTCCACTTTCTGGGCCATGCATATGCAAACCATCACATTCCACTCCCTTGCCTCCATAGGCTTGTTCAATCACATAAGTCTAGGGAGGTCATTGTATGAATATTTTTCTTTTCTTTTCTTTTCCTTTCTTTTGTTTAAGAGACAATATTGTGATTTATTTCTCCTTAAGTATCTTTCCTTACTTGTATTATTACTTAGTTACATTAAAGTTTTTTTATTGGATATTATTTCCTTATTTACATTTCTAATGTTATTCCCTTTCCCAGTTTCCTGTCCATAGGCCCTCTATCCCGTCCCCCTCCCCCCAAGAGTGTCCCCATGACATTACCCTGCACTGGGAGTCTAATTGTAGCAGGACCGAGGACTTCCCTTTCCACTGGTGCCCAAACAAGGCTATTCTCTGTTACATATGCAGTTGGAGCCCTGAACCAATCCCTGTGTTATCTTTGGGTAGCAGTTTAGTCCTTGGAAGCTCTGTTTGTTTGTTGTTCTTATGGGGCTGCAAGACCCTTCAGCTCCTTCAATCCTTCCTCTAACTCCCCCAAAGGGGGTCCCATTCTCAGTTCAGTGGTTTGCTGTTAGCGTTCGCCTCTGTATTTGACATGCTCTGGTTGTGTCTTACAGACAAAAGCCTAGTAAAACTGTCCTCTGAGAGGTTCTATCCACTAGCCAATGGAAAGAGATAGACAAACTCACATCAAACTTTAGATGGAATTCAGGAGTATTAGAGAAGAGTTAGAAGAAGATCTTAAGAGGACAGGAACTCCATAGGAATACCAACAGAGTCAATCAACCAGTATCCTTGAAGGCTACCAGAGACTGAATCACCAACTGAAGAGCAAGTCTCGGCTGGAGCTATGACACTGCCCATAGAGAGCAGATGAGCAGTTTGGTTTTCATATGGCTTGTCCAACAACTGGAGCAGGGGCTGTCCCTGAGTCTGTTGCCTGACACTGGATCTGATGCACCTACATGAACAGCCTTGTCCGGTCTCAGTGGGAAATGATATAATTAACCCTGCAGTAACTTGATATGCAAGGAAGGGGTGGAGTAGTTAATATGTAGGGAGTGACACCCAGGGAGTAGTGGGAGTGGCTTCCCCCATTGAAAGAGAATTAGAAAACAGGATGGGGGAGGGGGACTTCTATGGGATGTTGTGGGAGGAGAAGTACTGATATTGGGTTGTGGCATGGATAGAAATTTCCTAAACCGAACTACAGTGGCTCAGGCCCTAACATCAACAGCTGATAAATGGAACTTCATGAAACTGAAAAGCTTTTGTAAGGCAAAAGACAGAGTCAATAGAACAAATCAGCAACCTACAGATTGGGAAAAATTTTTTCTCTAACCCCACATCCGATAGAGTGCTAATATCCAAAATATCTAAAGAACTCAAGAAACTAATCTCCAAAAAACCAAACAACTCAATCAAAAACTAGGTTATAAAAAAAAATGGGAAATACTGTTTTGAAATGTATAGAAATGTTGAAAGTGCTTAGTTATCAAGGAAATGAAAATCAAAGTTATGATAAGGTTTGACCTTGTACCAATGAGAATGGCTAAGATCAAATCTCAGGTGACAGCACATGTTGTTGAGGATGTGGAGAAAGAGGAAAACTCCTCCTCCATTGCTGATGGGCTTGCACACTGACATGACTACAGTGGAAATCAATCAGAAGTTTCTCAGAAAATTGAAAATAGATCTGAAGATTCTGCTATACCATTCCTGGGCATATACTCAAAAGATGCCCCACAATACTACAGGGGCATTTGCTTTATTATGTTTATAGCAGCCTTATTTGCAATAGCCAGAACAACATTTGAAACAACTCAAATGTTACACAAATGAAGAATGGATAGAAAAAAATGTTGTTCATTTATACAACAGAATACTATTCAGCTATTAATAATGATGACATCATGAGTTTTACAGGCAAATGAATGGAGCAAGAAGATATCATCCTAAGTGAGGTTCCTCAGACTCAAAAGGATATGCATGGAATATACTCATTGATAAGTGGATATCAGTCAAAATGTTCAGAATACCTAGGATAAAACTCATAGACCATAAGAAATTTAGCAAGCAAAAAGGTCTAAGTGAGGCTCCTTCAATCCCACTTCAGAGAAAGATGAAAGCAGTCATGGGATGTAGAGGGAGGGAGGAATCTGAGTGACTGAAAGGAAATGGAGGGGGAAGGCAGAACTTAATCAGATATGGGGGACAAAGAGAAGAAAGAAGTCTTGAGAGCCAGCAGAATGAATGGAAATATCCAACCTTCAGGCTGGTGTTGTAGAATGTAGGGGAGACATTCTAGAAAGTAACAGAGATGTGGGAGGTGAGAGACCCACAGGACTCCAAGGGTAAAACCTCAGATGAAATGCCCTACAGAGGGGAAAGGGAACTCATAGAATCTACATCTAGTAGAAAACCAGGGCATCAAATGGAGGAATGGAGTTGCAATACCACAATCAAAAACTCTGACTAGCATCTCCTTTCACACCCTGTAAGATGGTATTCCTATCTAAAAGAACTACAGGGACAAAAATGGAAAAGAAAATGAGGGAAAGGAGGTCCAGTGACTAGCCCAACTTGGGATCCATCTCAAGGGGAGGCTAAATGCCTGACATTATTACTGATGCTATGGTGTGCTAACAGAGAGGAGCCTAGCACCGTTGTCCTCTGAGAAGGTCAACAAGCATCTGATTAACACAGATGCAGATAATTACACCCAACCATCGGACTGAAGTCAAGGAATCCTGGGGTTAAATTATGGAAAGGCTGGAAGAAGATGAGGAGGATGGCCACTGCAGAAGAACACCAGCGTTTCAACTCACCTGGACCTCTGAGATCTCTCAGACACTGATCCAGGAAGCATACATGAGCTAGTCCAAGACCCCTGACACATATATAGCAGAGTACTGCCTGCTGTGGCATAAGTGGAAGAAGATGTGCAAAACTCTCAAGAAACTTGAGGCTCTAAGGAGTTAGGAGTCCCTGGGGAGTTGGGGGGATGGGAGGCACCCTCTTGGAGACAGGGGGAAGGAGAAATGTGATAAGGAACTTTGGGAGAGGACACAGGGAGGAGAAAAAAGGCTAGACCATAAAAATATAAATGTAGTTTAAAAAAATCAAAGATTAGAATGATTGTTACCAGGAACTGATATTACCGAGGGTGAAAGAGATGCTAGTCAAAGGTATAAAATTTCAAGTATAAGATTAAGTATTAGATAATGTACTAAAGATAACAGTGCACCATGTTCTTATATTTCTAAACAGTTTAATAAAATTTAGCATTGTTGTAGATTAAAAAACTTATTTATTACTATCCACTCTTAAATATATTTAAGTTTTACATCTTTTAAATTTTCATTTTAATTTTCATTTATGAAATAACTGTTAATTTAATAAGATGTGTATAGGCTGACCTGATTCCACAGCTCTCTGTACCCAAATCCCATGGGGAAGAAAACTGGATTCTCAGAAGTGCAGATAATCCTGACAGCTCAGGAGAGACTACACTTCTTCTCCAATTCTTGGCCCAAGAGGAACCCAGGACCCAGGAGCACTCTGGGACAGGATCCTTTTGGGTTCTGACTGCACCTGGAGCTGACCCTGTGACACAGCGCTCTGTACCTGGAGCCCCTGGGTAGAGAGTGGGACTCTCAGAAGTCAGACAACCCTAAGAGCACAGGGAAGACCACAACTTCTGCTCCCATTCCTAGCCCAAGAAGAACCAGACTGGAGCCTTCTGGACACAGGAACTTAGGAAGAGTCAGGGACAGGAACCTTTTGGTCTCTGCCTGAGCCCAGAGATGAAAGTCAGTCTCCAGGAGCTCTGACACACCTGAGAGCAGAGGTAAGACCACCACTGCTACTCAGAGGGACCCACCTGGGTCTAAGGACACAGGGTCTAAGCCCTAAGGACACAGGAACTCAGGAACAGTCTGGGACAGGATCCTTATGGTTTCTACCTGTGCTGGGAGTTAACCTAGTCCCACAGCTCTCTGTACCTAAATTCAGTGGGGGGAGAGAGCTGGACTCTCAGAAGTGTGGAAATCCTGAGAGATTAGGGGAGAACACCACTTGCTCACATTCTCAGCTCAAGAAGAACTCTTCTGGAGCCCTCTAGATAGAGGAATCTAGGAGCAGGCAGTCTGGGACAGGATCTTTCTGCTTCTTGCCTGTGCCCAGAGCTGAGCCTGTGACAGCTCTCTGTACCCAGATACCATTGGTAGAAGGCCAGTCTCCAGGAGTGCTGACACACAAGATTACAGGAGGGTAAAGACACTGTCAAAGACAGCAAGACCAACTAATACTATAGAAAACCAGCGGGCAAGAGGCAACCTCAGGAACCTAAGCAACATAAACCAAGACTATTTGCCATTATCAGAACCCAGTTCTCCCACCAAAGGAAATACTGGATATCCAAACACACTAGAAAAGCAAGACTTGGATTTAAAATCAAATATCACGATGATAGAGAACATTAAGAAGGGCATGAATAATTTCCTTTAAGAAATACAGGACAATACATGTAAAAAGGTAGAAGCCCTTAAAGACGAAACACAAAAATCACTAAAAGAATTAGAGGAAAACACAACCAAACAGGTGAAGGAATTGAACAAAACTGTCCAGAATCTAAAAGTGGAACTAGGAACAGTAAAGAAATCACAAAGGAAGACAATTATAGAGAGAGAAAACCTAGGAAAGAGATCAGGAGTCATAGGTGGAAGCATCACCCACAGATTATAAAAGATAGAGAGAAACCCAGGGACAGAAGATACCATAGAAAACATTGACATGCCATCAAAGAAAATGCAAAATACAAAAAGCTCCTAATGCAAAACATCCAGGAAATCCAAGACAAATGAGAAGATCAAACGTAAGGATAATAGGTATAGAAGAGAGTGAAGATTCCTAACTTAAAGGGCCAATAAACAGTTTCAACAAAAAGAAAGAGATGCCCATAAACATAAGAGAAGCCTACAGAACTCCAAACAGATTGGACCAGAAGATATATTCCTTCTGTCACATAGTAGTCAAAACACCAAATGCACAAAACAAGAAAGAATATTAAAAGCAGTAAGGGAAAAAGGTTAAGTAACATATAAAAGCAGACCTACAGAATTATACCAGAGTTCTCACCAGAGACTATAAAAGTCAGACGATCCTGGCAGATGTCATACAAACAGATAAAGAACACAAATGCCAGCCCAGGATACTAAATCCAGCAAAACTCTCAATTAACATAGATGGAGAAACCAAGATATGCCATGACAAACCAAATTTTCACAAATTCTTTCCACAAATCCAGCCCTACAAATAATAATAGATGGAAAACTCAAACACAAGTAGGAAAACTTTACCAGAGAAAAGGCAACAAAGTAATCTTTTTGCAACAAAACAAAAAGAATTCTACCTCTAACAACAAAAATATCAGGAAACAAAAATCACTAATCCTCTATAACTCTTAATATCATAGACTCAATGTCCCAATAATAAGACATAGACTAACAGACTGCATAAGTAAAGAGGATTGAGCATATTGCTGCATACTGGAAACACACCTCAGTGAAAAGACAGACACTACCTCAGAGTAAAAGGCAAAGAGTAAATTTCCAAGCAAATTGTCCCAAGAGACTAGATAGTGCAGTCATTCTAATATTGAATAAAATCAACTTTGAACCAAAGTTATCAAAAAAGATAGGGAAAGGTACTTCATATTCATCAAAGGAAAAATCCACCAAGATGAACTCTCAATCCTGATTATCTATGCTGTTAATGAAAGAGCACCTACCTTAATAAATGAAACCTTACTAGAGCTCAAAACACACATTGAACTTCACACAATAATAGTGGGAGACTTCAACACCTATGCTCAGACATGGACAGATCATGGAAACAGAAAATAAACAGAGACAGAGAGAAACTAAAAGAACTCATGACTCAAATGGATTTAACGTATATCTATAATACATTTCATCCTAAAACAAAGAATATACTTTCTGCTCAGCACCTCATAGTGCCTTATTCAATATTGACCATATAAACTGTCACAAAAGAGGCTTCAACAGATACAAGATTGAAATAATACAATGCATCCTATCAGATCACCATGGACTAAGGCTGGTGTTCAATAACAAGAAAAACAACAGAAAGTCTACATACATGGGGAAGATGAACAATGTTCTACTCAATGATAACTTGGTCAAGTCAGAAAAAAGAAAGAAATTAAAGACCTTTCAGAATTTAATGAAAGTTAATGTACAACATACCCAAACTTATAGGACACGGTGAAAGCAGTGTGAAGAGGAAAAATCATAGCTCTGAGTGCCTACAAAAAGAAAGTGGAGAGAGCATATATTAGCAGCTTGCCAGCATACCTAAAAGCTCTAAAACAAAAAGAAGCAACGGAGTAGACAGCAAGAAATAATAAGACTCATGGCTCACATCAACCAAATAAAAACAAAAAGAACTATATAAAGAACAAAATCGGGAGTTGGTTCTTGGAAAAAAATCAACAAGATAGATAAACCCTTAGCAAGATAAACCATAGAGCACAGAGCGAGTATCCAAATTAACAAAATCAGAAATGAAAAGGGAGACATAACAACAGAATCAAAGGAAACTGAAAACATAATCAGATCTACAAGAAAAGCTTATATTCAACAAAACTGGAAATTATGAATGAAATGGACTATTTTCTTTTTTTTTTAATTTTCTCACAAGGCATAAAGCTTCATTATTGGAGTAATAGTAGTATTTTTTCATCTTCATTAACTTGGTTATTTCTTATTTACATTTCGATTGTTATTCCCTTTCCTTTTACACAGATACTAGGTACCAAAGTTAAATCAGGATCAGATAAACCATCTGAAGAATCCCATAACTCCTAAAGAAATATAAGCAATTATTAAAAGTCTCCCAACCAAAAAGAGCCCACGATGTGATGGGTTTACAGCAGACCTTCATAGAAGATCTCATATCAATACTTTCCAAACAATTCCAGGAAATAGAAACAGAAGGAACAATACCAAATTTTTTCTATGAAGCCACAATTATGATTATACCAAACCCACTCGAAGAACCAACAAAGAAAGAGAACTTTAGACCAATTTTCCTAATGAATGCTGACTCAAACATATACAATAAAATTTTTGCAAACTGATTCCAAATCAACACATCAAAATGATCATCCATCTTGATTAAGTAGGCTTCATCCCAGGAATGCAGGGATGGTTCAATATACTGAAATCCATCAAGGTAATTCATCAATCCACTATATAAACAAACTTGCAGAAAAAAAAAACCTCATTACATGTTGAGAAAGCATTTGAAAAAATTCAACAAACCTTCATTATAAAAGTCTTGGAAAGACCAGGAATTCAAGTCCCATACCTAAACATAATAAAAAGCAATATATAGCAAACCAGTAGCCAACATCAAACTAAATGGAGAGAAACATGAAGTAATCCCACTAAAATAAGGGACTAGACAAAGCTGCCCACTCTCTCCCTACTCATTCACTAGAGTACTCGAAATCCTAGCCAGAGCAATCAGAAAACAAAAGGTCAAAGGATACAAATTGGAAAGGAAAAAGTCAAAATATGACTCTTTGCAGATGATCTGATAGTATACATAAATGACCCCAAAACTCCCATCAGAGAACTCCTAAGAATAATAAAAAAAACTTCAGCAAAGTGGCTGGATATAACATTAACTCAAAGAAATCAATAGCCTTCCTCTACTCAAAGAATAAATAGGCTATGAAAAACGTTGAGGAAATGACACTCCTCACAATAGCCACAAATAATATAAAATATTGATGTTACTCTAACCAAGCAAGTGAAATACCTGTGTGACAAGAACATCAAGTCTCTGTAGAAAGAAATTGGAGAAATCAGAATATAGAAAGATCTTCCTTGCTCATGGACTGACAGGATTAATATTGTAAAAATGGCCATCATGACAAAATCAATCACCAGGTTCAAAGCAATCCCCATGAAAATTCCAACTCAATTGTTCATAGAGTTAGAAAGCAATTTGCAAATACATTCGTAATAACAAAAAAAAAAACTGACAGTGAAAACTATCCTCAACAATAAAGGAACTTCTAGGGAATCACCATCCCTGACCTCAAGCTGGGTCAAGTATGGGCTTGTTCTTGTAAATACCATACTTTATCCTAGTCACCAGTTAATACTGGCTCTTCTCGACACTGTATTACAGAGCAATAGTGATATAAACTGTATGGTTTTGGTACAGAGACAGGCAGGTAGGTCAATGAAGTAGAGTTGAGGACTCAAAAATTAACCCCAACACATCGATGTTCACTTGATATTTGACAAAGTTGCTAAAACCATGCAGTGGCAAAAAGATAGCATTTTCAAGAAATGCTACTGGTTCAACTGAAGGTCAGCATTTAGAAGAATGTAAACCTATCCATTCTTTTCTCACTGTACAAACCTCAAGCCCAAGTGGATAAGATACCTCCAGATAAAAATAGATACATTCAAACTACTAGAAGGAAAAGTGTGGAAGAGCCTCAAAAACATGGGCACTGGGGAAATTTTACTGAACAGAGCAACAATGGATTATTCTTTAAGATCAAGAGTCAACAAATGGGACCTCATAAAATTGCAACCCGTCTGTAAGACAAAGGATACTGTCATTAGGACAAAATGGCAACCAAGAGATGGGGAAAAGTCTTTACCAATTCTAAATCCAATAGAGGGCTAATATGTAATATATATATATATGTATATGTATATATGTATATATATATATATATATATATATATATATTCAAAAAGGTAGAATCCAGAGAGTCAAATAATCGTATTAAAAATGAGATACAGAGCTAAACAAAGAATTCTCACCTGAGGAATTATCGAGGGACTGAGAAGTACCTAAGGAAATGTTTAACATCATTAGTCATTAGCTAAATCCAAATCAAAACAATCATGAGATTCCACCTTGCACCAGTCAGAATAGCTAAGATCAAAAACTCAAGTGACAACAGATGCTGGCAAGGATGTGTAGAAAGAGGTATACCCCTCCATTGTTGGTGCGATTGATCTAGTACAACCACTCTGGAGGTTCCTCAGAAAATTAGACCTAGTTCTACCTGAGGCCCCAGCTATACATATCTTGAGCATATACCCAAAATATTCTCCAACATATAACAATAACATATGCTCTACTATGTTCATAGCAGCCTTATTTATAATAGCCAGTAGCTGGAACAGACCCAGATGCCCTTCAACAGAGGAATGGATACAGAAAACGTGGTACATCTACACAAAGGAGTACTACTCGACTTTCAAAAACAATGGATTCAAGAAATGTATAGGCAAATGGATGGAACTAGAAAATATTATCCTGAGTAAGGTAACCCAATCACAAAAAACACACATGGTATGCACTCATTGATAAGTGGATATTATACCGAAAGTTCAGGGTACTCATGATACTATCTATAGACCACACGAAGCTCAAGGGGAAGGACAAAACAAGTGTGGCTGCTTCAGTCCTTCTTAAATGGGGGAACAAAAGTGTTCATAGAGGGGATATGGAGACAAACTTTGGAGCAGAGACCGAAGGAATAGCCATTCCGAGCCTGCTCCACCTGGGGATCCAGCCCATATACATACAACCACCAAACCCAGACAATATTGCTGATGCCAAGAAGTACATGCCAACTGGAGCCTGATATAGCTGTCTCCTGAGAGGCTATGCCAGAGCATGACAAATACAGAGGTGAATACTCACAGCCAACCATTGAACAGAGAATGTGTGCCCTATTGGAGGAGTTAGAGAAAGGATTGAAAGAGCTGAAGGGATTTGCAACCCCATAGGAAAAAAAAATACAACCACCCAGAGCTCCCAGTGGTTAAACCTTCATGCAAAGTGAACACATGAACAGAACCATGGCTCCAGCTGCATATGTAGCAGAGGATGGCCTTCTTGGGCACCAATTAAAGGAGAAGCCCTTGGTCCTACCAAAGCTGGGCCTCCCAGAGTAGGGTAATATCAGAGCAGGTAGTCAGGAACGGGTGGGTGGTATGTTGGGGTAAACAGGATAACATTTGGAATGTAAATAAAAATATCCAATAACAAAAAAACATAAGATATGTATATAATATCCATGCATATATATATGTGTGTGTGTTCAAAATTTGGAAATAAGTAAGAATAGTTTTGAAGTTATAATATTTTCTTAGGGAAAATGAGATGGGTCAATTTGTAAAGAGCTTGTCACTCAAAACTGAGACCTAAGTTTGATTATCAGAAAACATATAACACTGGGAATGATGCTGTATCCTAGTAATGCCTTTATTAGAAATGAAGAAACAAGAGTATTTTTCCTGTTGCTGGCTATCCAGTACAACCATATAATGAGCTCCAGTCTCAATGAGAGTTATTGCCTCAATAACTAAGGTTGAGAGTAATAGGAAAAGGCGCCCAACATCAACTTGTTTCCTTCAAGCACATGGAATCCACTTCATAGGACTAAGGGAAAATCAACTGAATATTTATTTTAATAATGTATATAATATAATCTTTATAGTTATATAATTTAATATTTTATAATTACAAAATGTTTATTGAAATTATAATAAATTTCCATATTAATTTATTTAAAATACATTGGAGCAATTTTAGATGAATACTAAATATTGCTATGAGTTTTTCTTATTTCATTTTATAATATATAATTATCATATACTATATGAAATTTCTTCAGTCCCACAGAACTTTTCTCCTTACTTTCCCATGTAAAACACATAGCTTGCTCTATTATCTTTCTGGGAAACATAATTTATTTTAATCTATTGCTTTCAACGTTTTAACTTAACTTAATGTGGTATTTCTCATTCTGTATTTTGCCATGAGAGGAATTTTGATTCACATGCATGGCACCATTCTTTTCATGAAATTTTAAATTCATACCTATTATCTTATGCTTGTCTTTTTTTCTTTTATATCTTTCTAATAGATTGATACTTTCCCTTTTAATTTGTTTGTTCTCTAGTTTAGTAATGAAAGACCCTCGGAGCAGGGAGACCCTCACTCAAGTCTCAGGATGACACAACCCCCCAAGGACTCACAAGAGACCATCCTTGCTGTAATTACACAAGGTTTATTGATAGGAACCAGTTCACTGGGGATGAGACTCTTATCCCAGGCAGAGGTAGAGGAGTTCGACCCCAAGTAGCTGGGAGAAGGGTATTTAAAGGACGAAGCCACAACCCAAGGTGGTAGGGATGGTGTCATTGGAAAATGTCGAGAATACCAGTGTAAAATCACAACGAGAAGCTTCCTGTTTCTCAAGATTGTTCTTTTAGGTTTTAATCTAACTCTATGGCCAGCTTGTTCCTTAAGCAGAGTCACTGAACTAGCTAACCTACATTTTTGGCTCTACTCTGTTTGCTAGGGGGTCTGAATTTTTCCTGTTCCTTCAGTACCATCTCATTCTATAGTGTAATACTTTTTATTTCAGTTCCATTAATATTTAGGTTGTTATTTGCATGATATATAATTATTTGTCTTTCATATGTGGGTGTGTCTGAATTTAAAATATGTCTATTGTACACTCAAAAAACTTCTATCTATTATATTCTCTGTCTTTTAATGTAATATTTAATCATTTACATTTAAATTTTTTAAATTAGTATTTAGATGCATTTTATGTCCTTTTTCCTTGCTCTACAATTACATTTCGACCTTTTCCTTTTTCGACAATACTTGTTCTACTATAGTATTTAATTCCTTGTTTCCTAGTCTTCTGTGAATTTTACTTAATGTATAAACTTGGAATAGTTGTTTCTGATTCATTTCACTCTAAGTTCAACAACTTACAAATATTTCTCTAATTTTATACTGTGAAGGTCCATGATTTGCTGAACAATGATGCCCCAGATTAAATAATATATGAACATGAAGTGTGTTTTGTTCTGTGGAAGTCCAGCATGCTAGAGTCTCCCATTACCTAGATAGAGAGACCGAGAATTGAACTCATGATGTGAGAACCCTGTCAGAAATAGCAGGTCACCACCCTGCCTAGGGGAAGGACAGATAAGGAAATGGTCTAAACAGGGAATCACCCTGCTAGGGTGAGGACAGAGAGGGAAGTGACTTGGAAAAGAGACAATGCCAGGAAATAACACAAATTCCTCAAGGTGGGCAGGGGAGGGCCAAATGAAGAAGACAACCAGTCGAGTTGATCAATAATTTTAAATGTTGTTCAGGGTAACCAATCACAGTCGTCCAACTCTGGCGACCACTGAATTCCCCGCCAAAATGTTTATAAAAAGTGTGTGCTTTGTGAGCTCAGGGTCTCCTCTTGCCTATGTGCTCGGGGACCCCAACATACGTTGGAACAATAAACCTCTTGTAGATTCCAGTCTCTGTGGCCTTATTGGGGAGAGGGGGGTCGTCAGATGGACTCTTACATCAAGTCCAATTTAAAGCACATTATGGGAATGCTGGGGGAGCGGACCTCTATTTAAATCTTTTGGGTCCACCTCTATGGAAATTCCATAATAATGATTCTTGGCTTGAGTCTGGAGGACTCGAGACTGGAAACTATTGCTAGGGAAGTCTGGAAACTATTATTGACCCATTGTCATTACCTCAGGGCAGGTGGTGGGCAGCTTTTGACTACTTGCCTGAAGCCTGTTTTTGTTTTTGTTTGTTTGTTTGTTTCTTTGTTTGTTTTTGTATTTTTTCTTTATTGTTTTTGTTTTATTTTTGTTTTGTTTTTCAGTAACTGACTTGCCTGGGCCTACCTGGATTTGCTCAGTTCTTGGAAAAAGATTGGACCTATTCTTCTATTATTTTTTGTTGGATATTTATTATTTTTATTTCAAATGTTATTCCCTTCCCTTTTGCGGTTTTTTCTGCCATAAGCTCCCTACCCTATCCCCATCCCTTTTTTCTATGAGTGTGTTCCCCCTCGCCAACCACCCCTCCCCTTGGGACCTACCCTGACATTCCCCTGCACTGGAGGATTCAACCTTGGCAGGATCAAGGTCTTCTCCACTCATTGGTGCCCAACAAGGTCATCCTCTGCTACAAATGCAGCTGGAGGCATGGGTCAGTCCATGTGTACTCTGGGCAGTGGTAAAGGCCCTGGGACCTTGGTTGGTTGGTATTGTTGGTCTTATGGGGTTGCAAGCCACTTCAGCTCCTTCAATCCTTTCTTTAGTTCCTCCAAACGGGGACTCTAATATCAATTCAATGGTTTGTTGCTAGCATTCACTTTTGTATTTGACATGCTCTGATTGAGCCTCTCAGGAGACAGCTATATCAGGCTCCTGTCAAAATGCATTTCTTGGCTTCATCAACATTGTCTAGTTTTGGTGGCTGTATATGAATGGGCTATATACCCAGGTGGGACAGGTTTAGAAAGGCCATTCCTTCAGTCTCTTCTCCAAACTTTGTGTTCATAGCCCCTTTTTCTTTTCTTTTCTTTTCTTTTCTTTTCTTTTCTTTCTTTCTTTTCTTTTTTTTTCTTTTTTTTTTTTTTTTTTTTTTTTTTTGGAGCTGAGGACTGAACCCAGGGCCTTGTGCTTGCTAGGTAAGTGCTCTACCACTGAGCTAAATCCCCAACCCCTCATAGCCCCTCTTATGAATATTTTTGTTCCCCATTTTAAGAAGCACTAAAGCAGCCACATTTTGGTTGTCATTAATCTTGAGGTTCATGCAGTCTGTAGATTTTATCATGGGTAAGTCAAGCTTTGGGCTAATATCCACTTATCAGTGAATACATACCATGTGTGTGTGTGTGTGTGTTTGTTTGTTTTTTTTTTTTTTTTGTGATTGGGTTACCCCACTCAGGGGAATATTATCTAGTTCAGGCCTTTTGCCTATGACTTTCATGAAGCCATTGTTCTTGATAGCTGGGTAGTATTGCATTGTGTAGATGTACCACATTTTCTGTATCCATTCCTTTGTTGAAAGGCATCTGGATTCTTTCCAGCTTCTGGCTATTATATATAAGACTGCTATGAACATTGTGGAACATGTGTCCTTGTTGTATGTTAGAGCATCACTTGAATATATGCCCAGGAGCATATAGCTGGGTCCTCAAGTAGTGCAATGCCCAATTTTCTGAGGAACATCCAGACTAATTTCCAGACTGGTTGCTCCAGTTTTCAATCCCATCAACAATTGAGTAGTGTGCCTCTTTCTCCAGATCCTACTCAGCATCTGTGGTGTGAGGTAGAATCTCTGGGTTGTTTTGACTTGCATTTCCCTGATGACTAAGGATAGTAAACATTTCTTAAGGAACTTCTGAACCATTCGATCTTCCTCAACTGATAATTCTTTGTTTAGCTCTGTACCTCATTTTTAATAGGGTTATTTGGCTCTCTGGAGTCTAACTTCTTGAGTTCTTTGTAGATTTTGGGTATTAGTCCTCTATGGGATGTAGGATTCATAAAGATCTTTTCTGAATCTTTGGTTGACATTTTGTCCTAATGACAGTATCTTTTGCCTTACAAAAACTTTGCAGTGTTATGAGGTCCCATTTGTTCATTCTTGTGCTTAGAACATAAGCCATTCGTATTTTGTTCAGGAAATTTTCCTCAGTGCCGATGTGTTTAAAGCTCTTACCCACTTTTTCTTCTATTAGTTTGAGTGTATCTGGTTTTATGTGGAGGTACTTGATCCACCCGTACTTGAGGTTTGTCCAGGGATAAAAGAATGGGTCAATTTGCATTCTTCTACATGTTAACCTCCAGTTGAACTGGCATCATTTGTTGAAAATGCTATCTTTTTTCCATTGGATGGTTTTAGCTCCTTAGTCAAAGATCAAGTGACCATAAGTAGGTGAGTTCATATCTGGGTATTCAATTCTATTCCACTTCTCTACCTTCCTATCTCTGTATCAACTGTTGGGAGCAATGCCCTTGAAACCCTCCATTATTGATGTTAATATTATGGTTAGAGTTAAATATGACCGTGTTCATAGAAAATCCCCAGCCAGCTGCACAAGACTAATACAAATCTGGTGGTCAAGAGGAATAATGATACGATAAAGTTGTGACCTTGCTGAGAAATACATCTGACATCAAGATGCCCGATATGATGGCCTGTAATCTTTCTGTAAAACCAACACCCTGCTGACATTAGCTGACCACATGAGTACTGTATCCTTGGCCTACGTAAATGTTTCCCACTTTCCCCCTTTCTCTGTTAACCCTGTTATGGTATAAATTCAGCCTTGGGAAAAAACAAAATTGTCGCCTTGATCAGACTCTTGTCTTGGCGTCCTTCTTCACATCTCTTGTTCCCCATTCTCTTCCAGGTACCCTCTACACCCTCGGTGACAATCAATACCATAAAGTTTTTATCACTGTTGCTCTGTAATACTGGTTGAGCTCAGAGATGATGATTTCACAGGACATTCTTTTATGGTTGAGGGTAGTTTTAGGAAAGTTCATGATGTCTTGGTAATGAATAGTCATAATGAATAGTGTTTCAGTATGTAGATGTACCACATTTTCTTTATCCATTTTTCAGTTGAGAGACAAGTAGATTGTTTCCAGTTTCTGGCTACTATGACTAAAGCTGCTATGAAGATGGTTGAGCAAGTGTCTTTGTAAGATGTTGGAGCATATTTTGGATACATGCCCAGGAGTGGTATAGTTGGGTCTTGAGGTAGAACTATTCCCAGTTTCCTGAGAAAAGAACAAATTGATATCCAAAGTGGTTGTACAAGTTTGCACTCCCACCAGTCATGGAAGAGTGTTCCTCATGCTCTATATCCTTACTAGTATGTGCTGTCTCTTCAGTTTTTTTTTTTTTTTTATTTTAGCCATTCTGACGGGAGTAAGATGGAACTGAGAGTTGTTTTGATTTGCATTTCCCTGATGACTAAGGGCTTTAATGTTTATTTAATTGCTTGCCAACCATTCAATATTCCTCTGTTGAAAATTATCTATTTAGCTCTGTATTTCATTTTTTTAGATGGGTTATTTGGATTTTTGGTGTCTAACTTCTTTAATTCTTTTTAAATTTTGGATATTAGCCCTCTGTCAGATATCGGGTTGATGAAGATCCTTTCCCAATCTTTGAGCTGCTGATTTGTCTTATTGACAGACTTGTACCTTATAAAATCTTGGTTTTTTTCTAATTATTGGGATCTTGATGAAAATTCCCACCAATGTCTCTATCAAATATTCCATCATCTAGGTCTCTACCTTCTATGGTCATATATTCAATGAGTTATCTACTGTTTGCTGTTAATATAAATTCATTATTCTTTGACTTCAATTTTAAACTCAATAATGTATTTGCCTTTTAAAATGATATAAATCTCTCTATAAATACTATATGTGAGTTTTCTTATTTTTCTTTCTATACTATTCCATGAGCTCTTTGAACGAATTTGATGATGAGTTGAAAATTTTTTTCTATGGAATTTAATGTCTAGACTTGTTTAGGAACACTTAGTACTGACTAATATTATCTCTGTATATGAGTGATCTGGTTCATTGTATGATTATAATTGCTTTATTTTTAACACAGCAGCAGTAGTTTTAAATAAAATAAGACCATTATTGTAAAAATCACATCTTCTCATCTTTTTTATTATTATTTTGATTGTTATTACTTGTGGGTTGACTTTTCTGAACTGATTCTGTCAAGTTTTTTGTTCTTTCATGTATGTAACCAAGAAAGTTGTGTCTTCATTATAGAGTCAATAGTTGTTAGCCAGTATCTTTAAATGCCTTAGGAAAATGCCTCTCGCATCTCTCAAATTTACATGAAGCTTGTTGGATGTGTGTCATGAAACCACCTCAAGTTTACATCTTCCATAAGTTTTGTTGTATCCATCATAATCTGTTTGGAGAGCACATCAAACTCAGTCAAAGTTGAGATATTAGGGTGTCTTCAGATCATATAAACCTCTACATATAAATATCACCTCTTAAAATCCCTATATCAGATCTTTCAATAAATGTTGTGGATATCTCATTTTTTATCTTTTAGTAATTTAGCCAACCTTCTGTTTGCCCCAATATCTTTGCCACCTCAGCTACCCAAAACCTGAATTGTTCATAACATGGTGAGAAGAATGCTGCTCTCAAAAAAAATCATAAATTATGTCAAATAAAGAGTTAATGACTGGCCAGAGCAACCAGAGGATGGGCATTCCTTAAGACTGACACAGGATAAGAACATCAGTGTCCTTATTCCTTCTCCTCTCTAGCCATTGTGTGCCTAGATATTGTCACATTTAATATGAAATTGCTATCCCTAAAAGGAATTCAGGGTAAGAAAGTGATGGAAAATAAAAGAGCAAATTTAAATATTACCAACTGTTCTAGTTGAAGCTGTTTCTCAAAATAACACTCTGGGGCATAGTTAAAAAGGGTTGGTTAATTTTCAGAGTCCTGAAAAAGGTGATTTTGACCTGCCAGTTGTGGTACTTTAATAAGAGAGCAGCTTTTTATAGTCTTTCTTCTGCTATCCTCAAAGTGCTTCTCATGATTGCATTGTCACTAATATTTTCATTCCTAATGTTTTGTCATATCAAATGATTGAGTAAAGTACCTTACAAATCAAAATTTGTTTTCTTGTCTAAATTATAGTATAGAAAGCATGCTTAAAATTAAGAAACACATATCATTTGCCAATGATATACCAGGTTCAACATTGTTAGCATTTCTATTATTTTCACATATAAAATTACAGTAGGATTTCAGAGTTTGCAACTACTATTCTATAATCTTAATATTATAATTATCATCATTTTTAATATCAATTTCAAATTAATACATTCTTCTACAGAGAATATGGCAATAACTGTTACACAGTCCACTTAATGTATTGGTAATATGAATAGTTCTGTAAAAGGTAGCTTAATTACAATCCATTTACCAAATGACATCCCAGGTTTGCTGCCTTGCACATTCATTGTTGTGTTCTCATGAAGCTCATATCCTGGTGCAGAAAATAGAAGGAAGTTGTAAAACCTGAACATGATAATGATACATATGGCAAATAAAACTTTTATAAAGAACAATGAAGAAATGAGACATTAAGTAAAAATCCTTACTAAGACAAAGTATAATGACAATATGGGTAGCTATTTCCAGATATAAAAAGAAAATCAGGGTTTCTAATGTATAATCTCTTCTTTTAAAATATTGTTTATTAAATGAAAATTCATTTCCCATACAATATATCTTGATTATATTTTTCTCTCCCTCTATTCAACCCAAGCTCTCACCACATATCCTAACCTCCAAATTCCCTCCTTGTCTGTATGTTATTAGGAAGAACAGGCTTCTAGGAAACCAAACATGACAAAAATAAACTACAGTACGTGTCTTAGTTCGGGTTTTACTTCTGTAAACAGACATCATGATCAAGGGAAGACCTAAAAAGGTCAATGTGTATTTGAAGCTGACTTACAGTTTCAGAGGTTCACTCTACTATCATCAAAGTATGGGCATGACAGCATCTAGGAATTCATGGAAGAGGCGAAGCTAAAAGTTCTACACTTTCATTGGAAGGCTGCTAGTGGAAGATTAACTTTCAGATTGCTAGGATGAGATCTTATAGCCCGCAGCCACAGTGACACATGTATGCCCACAAATCCACACCTACAAATAGTGCCACTCCCTGGGCCAAGAAAATGCAAACTATCACATTTCAACTCCCTGGTCCCCATAGTCTTGTTAAAACATATGAGAATATGGGGGCCACACATAAACATAGCATAATGCAATATATATTTATTCCAAATTCCAGAGTCCCCAATTTCTACGGCAGTCTTAACAATGTTAAAAGTCCAAAGTTCAAGGTCTCTTCTGAGATACATCCATTCACTTAACTGTAATCCCCAAAGGACAACAGGAAACAACCTGGGCAAACACCAACCTCTACATCTCTATATTTGATGTCAAAGTGGTCTTCATATCTCTAGCTCCCTTTTCATCTTTGAACACCAAACTTCTTTCTCCAGGGCTGACTCAACTCCCTGTTATCTATTTTTGGTCAGTAGATATACTATGGCTCTTACATCTCAAAAAAATTTTGGAGTTCCCAAGGCAACCATAATATTTTTGACATGCTCTGAATGGCATTTCTTCAATTTCTGCTCCAAACTTTGTCTCCATATCTCCTCCTATGAATATTATTGTTCCCCATTTTAAGAGAGACTGAAGCATCTGCATTTTGGTTGTCCTTCTTCTTGAATTTCATGTCATCTGCGAATTGTATCTTGGGTAATTCGAGCTTTTGTGCTAATATCTACTTATCAGTGAATGCATACCATATGTTGTTTTTGTTTTTATTATTCTTTTTGTGATTGGGTTACCTCACTCAGGATATTTTCTAGTTCCACCCATTTGCTTTCAAATTTCAAGAAGTCATGGTTTTGATGGCTGAGTAGTACTCCATTGTGTAGATGGATATTTTCTGTATTCATTCCTCTGTTGAAAGACATCTGGATTCTTCCCAGCTTTTGCCTATTATTAATAAGGCTGTTATGAACATAGTGGAGCATGTGACTTTGTTGTATGTCATTTGGCTGGCAACTTCAATATAACAGCTCCTTGTTTTAACGTCTAGGATCTACACATGATCTTCTGGGCTTCTCCACAGGGCTGGTCTCACATCCCCAGCTCTGCCCTCCAAACTTCATCACAACCTGACCCCTAATTGACCCATAACACCTATTCTATTTTCCACTCCCAGGGAGATCTGTGTGTTCTCACATCCTCATCCCCTTTATATTCCACCTCCATGAGTCTGTAGATTGTAGGTTGGCTATCATTTATTTAATGGCTAATGACCACATATAAGACAATATTTAACATATTTAACCATTCTTGATCTGGATTACTTCACTCAGGGTGATTTTTTTCTAGTTCAATCCATTTGGTTATAAATTTCACGATGCCATTTTTTAAACATCTGAGTCATACTTCCTTGTGTATATGCACAGCATTTTCTTTCTTCCATTCTTCTGTCGAGGGATATCTAAGTTTTTTCTTGTTTTGACTATTCTGAGTAACACAGAAATAAACATGGTTGAACAAGTGTCCTCATGGTGCGGTAGGGCTACCATTGGGTATATATCCAAGAGTGGTATATTTGAAGTTGGGGTAGATTGATTCACAACTTTTCAAGAGACTATAATATTAATTTCCATAATGGCTACATAAGTTTGCACTCTCAGCAGTAATGAAGGAATATTATTCTTTCACATCTTCCCTAAGATGAGATATCATTTGTGTTATTGATTTGATATTGTAAGATAGTTTGTTTTGATATGTAAATTATTGAGTTCTTTATATTTAGGATATCAGTTCTGTAGTGCATGTAGGGTTGGTAAAATAATTTCCCATTCCATAGGCTGCTGGTTTTTTTGCAGATGACAGGGTCGTTTGCCTTACAGAATAGTTTCCAGGTCACGAGGTCTCATTTATTAACTGTTGATCACAGTACCTGAACTTTTGATGTTCTGTTGAGAAAGTCTTGTTCTCCTCTAAGATGATCAGTGAATGTGGTTTTATACTGAGGTCTTTGATCCATTGGACATGAATTTTATGCAGGGTGATAAGTGAGGAACTATTTACATTTGTCTACATACAGGCATGCAGTTGAAGTATCAACATTTGTTGAAGATGATGCCTGTTTTATAATGTTTATGTCTGCACTCTATAAAAATTTAAGTGTCTAAAGGTATGTAGATATATGCCTGGACTTTCAATTCCATTGAGTGACGTGCCTATTTTTATGCAAATTCCATGAAGATTTTTCACCCTATATCTCTTTAGTAAAGATTGAAACCTGATATTGTGGAACATCCAACATTTATTTTATTATTCAGGATGGCTTTAGGTATTCCACTTTTGTTTGTTGGTTTGTATGTTTGTTTGTTTTTCAATTGTAAGGTCTGGAAATAACTGTATGGGGCCCTTAATTGGGATTGCAACGAATCTATAGAAAGCTTTTGGTAGGATGACCATATTTCCAATTAATGCTATTTATCTATGAGCATGAGAAATCTTCTGTTTGGTTATCTTCTTCAAATTCTTGATTCAAAGACTTGATCATTTTTTTTTAATCATGCAAGTCTTTCAATACTTTTTAGGATTATCCCAAGGTATTTAATATTAATTCTGCCTAATGTTAAAGGTGTTCTTTCCCTGGTTTTGTTTTCAGTTCATTTTTCATTGCTATAAAGGATAGCTACTGCTTATTGTGAATTAATCTTGTATCCATCTACTTTGCCAAAGGTGAGAATCAGCTATAGAAGTTCCATAATGGAATTCATACAATCAGTTATGTATATTATCCTATCATCTACAAATAAAGATGATAGGGCATCTCCCTTTCCAATGTGCATACATTTGATCTCTGTCCATTGCCTTATTCTTCTACCTAACTCTTCAAATACCATATTAAGTAGCTATGAAGAGAGTAGACAATCTTTTCTTGTTCCTAATTTTAGTGAAATTTCCTCGAGTTTCTCCATATTTAGTTTGATTTTGGCTATAGACTTGCTATAAATTGCCTTTGTTGTTTTTATGTAAGTTTCTTCCTTCCCAAACCTCTTAATGACATTTAATTTGAAAGGGAGTTGGGTTTTGTTAAGGGCTTTTTCTTCATCTAATGAGATAATTATGTGGGTATTTTTTTCTTTCTGTTTGTATATATGGTGGATTACAATTACTGATTTTCCTATATTGAACCACCCTTGCATCCCTGGGCAAAAAGCCTACTTGATCATGATGAATGATCTTTTTAATATTTTCTCAGTTTCAGTTGCAAATACTTCAGTTTACAAGGATTTTATTGAGTATGTTTGCATCTATGTTCATACAGGAAATTGGTCTGTAATTCTCATTCTCTGTGGTTTCAGCAGTAGGATAACTGTGGCCTCATAAAATGAATTCGGCATTGTTCCTTCTGTTTCTATCTTATGAACTAATTTGAGAGTTATTGTCATTAACTCATATGTGCTGTCTGGTAAATTTCTGCACTAAAACATTCTAGCTCTGAGCTTTTGTTGTTATTGATAGGAGGTGTTTAATAACTGTATGTATTTCATTTGAAGTCATAAGTCTATTCAAATTGATTATTAGATCTTGATTTACTTGGGTAGGTATGGTGCCTATTAGGAAAATAAAAATAATTCTTTTTTTTTCAATTTGGTGGAGTACAGACTTGTAAAATATATCCTTAAGATTCTATCTCTATATTTATGTCTGCCTTTTCATTTCTGATTTTGTAAATATGGGTATTTTATTTTTGCATTTTACTTAGTAATAAATGTTTTTCTATTTGTTAATTTTCTCAAGAAATAACTCATGAAATGTTCTGTAAATATCTGTTCAAGCCATTTGGTTTTTAATGTGTTTTATTTCTCATTTATTTTTTTCTGGAATACATGTCCATTGGTGAGAAGAAGTTATTTAACTCTCCTATTGTTAGTGTGTGAGAAGCAATATGTGATTTAAGCTGTAGTAGTATTTGCCTTACAAACACGGTTGCCCTTGAGTTTCTTGCCTAGACAGTAAGGGTTGAAATGTCATCTTGATGGATTTTTTTTCCACATTAGTAAGTAAAATCCTTTCAATGATATCCGCTTTGATTAGTTTTTGAGTCTATTTTGTTAGATATTAAAATGGCTACCATAGCCTTATTCTTAAATACATTTCCATGAAATATTTTTCAACCCTTTACTCTGAGATAATGTCTATCATTGATATTGATATTGTGGTATGGTTTTTGGATTCAACAGAAGGATGGATCCTGTTTTTACATCCATTTTGTTAGTCTGAAGTATATAAGGATAGGTAGACATTGTTTAAATTTGATATAATCATGGAATTTCTTTATTTTTCCATCTATGGTGATTTAAAGTTTTGCTGGATATAGTAGTCTGATGTGAAATCTGTAGTCTCTTAGAATCTTCAGCATGTCTTTGTTTAACCTTCTAAGTTTTAAGATTCTATATTAGAAGTCAGGTGTAATTCTAATAGATCTACTGTTGTATGTTAATTGGTCTTCTTCCCTTGAAACTTTTAATAGTCTTTCTTTGTTCTGCATGTTTAGTGGCAAGGTGCAAGGTGCCTTCTTTTGTGGATCAATTGATTTGGTGTTCTACATGCTTCTCATACATTTACAGGCATCCTCTTTACAGGTTAAGAAAAGTATCATCTATGATTTTGTTGAAAACAGTTTTTAAAATTTGTTTACTGGTTATGTTGTTTATTTACATTTCAAATGTCATCCCACTTCCTGCGTTTCTCTTCCAACCCCCTCACCCTGCCTCCACTAGTGTACTCCCTGACTCACTCACCCACTCCTGCCCCACTGTACTAGCATTCCCCTATGCTGGGGCATCAAGCCTTCACAGGACCAAAGGCCTCTCCTCCCATTGATGCCAGACAAGGCCTTCAGCCTCTAATATATATGCTACTGGAGCCATGGTCCCTACATGTGTATTCTTTGGCTGGTGGTTTAGTCCCTCGGAGTTTTAGGGAATCTGGTTGGTTGATATTGTTGTTCTTCCTATGTAGTTAGAAACCCCTTCAGCTCCTTCAGTTCTTCCCCTAACTCTTCCATTGGGACCTTGTGCTCAGTCGAATGGTTGGCTGCAAACATCCACATCCATAACAGTAAGGCTTTGACAGAGCCTCCCAGGAGACATTCCTATCAGGCTCCTGTCAGCAAGCACTTCTTAGCATCAGAAAGTGTCTGGGTTTGGTCCCTGCATATGGGATGAATCCCCAGTTGGGGCAGTCTCTGAATGGCCTTTCTTTCAGTCTCTGCTCCGCTCTTTGTCCCTGGATTTCCTTTAGAGGGGAGCAATTCTGGGGTTAAATTTTGTGACTGATGAGTGTCCCTATCCCGCAACCAGGGGCCAGGCCTAACCACTAAATATGGTCTCTCCATGTCCATCTTGCATGTCCTCCCACACCTAATCCTGCCTTCTTTTTTCCTCTTCCCCATCTCTCTTCTTCCCAAGTCCCTCCCGTAAATATTTTTTACCCGTTCTAAGAAGGATCGAGGCACCCACACATTGATCTTTCTTTTTTTGACCTTCATATGGTTCAAAAGCATTTTGGGGGTCTTTGAGCTAGGTTTTTTGTCCCTCCTCTATTCCCATTATTTTACATATGGTCTTCTTTATACTGTTCCAGATTTTCTCAATGTTTTGTGTCAGGACTTTTTGGATATAAGATTTCCTTTGCCCAGTATATCCATTTCTTCTATTATATTTTTAATACCTGAGATTATCTATTTCATGTCCTATACTCTTAGTAAAGTTTGACTTTACAGGTCCTCTCTGATTTCCTAAAGTTTTTGTTTCTTGAATTTACTCAGGTTGTGTTTTCTTTAATCTATTTTTATTTTCATTTTCAGTTCTTGAATAGTTTTATTCATTTCCATACACTTTTTGTGTTTTTCTGCACTTATTTAAGAGATTTGTTAATTTCCTCTTTAAGGAACTATATTTTCTCCATACAAGTGGCTTTATGGTTTTTTTTTTCTTTTTCTTTGGCTATGTTGGAATATTCAAAGTCTGGTTTGCTGGTGTAGCTGGACCCTATTGGACACATATTACCCTTGATTGTATTATTTTTTTTTATTTTAGGCTGACATTTAGGCATCTGGGATTGGATTAATTATAGGCCTAAGTGTTGGATTCTAGATTTGTAGATGGTATTTTGTTCCTTTGTTTCTGTTTTCTCTTTGGATTTTGGAGGAGTATGAATTCTGTGTGTCACTTGACAGGGAAATTTTTTGGAACTGGTAGTTTTAATCACTAGTTTAATCAGGTAATGTGTTTTCCTGGGCATTGAGAGAATTACATGTGGGGATGTGAATAGGGTAGATATCTGAGGAAATCTGTAGGAGGAAGGAAAGCAGAATGTTCAACAAAGATATGCTTATTTAGTCTTTTCTTGGATAGTGAGATACAGGACAATGAAGAGGGCTCGTCACAGAAGTTTTGCTTTAGTACTAGATAAGTGTCTGGAGGCTTGGAGCTAGAGGAACAGAAGGTGAACTATAGACAACCCACCTGTTTGATTCACAGGAGTGGTCTGTGTGTTAGTGGGCATGCCTGTTGAAGTCTTGGTCTAGAATAAATCAACAGGTGGGGAGAAGGAGCTTAACAGGGAAATGTCTGTGAGATCCACAGTCTGTATGTGTAGAGAAAAAAGTAATACTGAAACAGGTGTTCATTTGTAGATCCTAGCATAGAACTGGGGTATCCAATCTGGAGAACAGAGGGAGAGATAAAATCTTCAGTCAATTAGGGGCTGGGATAAAGTGCCAACTGTATGGGGGTGGAGGTTAGAAGGGGAAGTCTGTGGGATCCACAGGTGAGAGTAATAAGGGGACAGGGAGAGCTGCTTTGAGTATTTTGCTGCAGACCAAGAATGAGGCTGGAATAACTTAAAAAGTAAGTAAGTTCAGAAATAGTTGAAAGATATGTTTTTGAAGAGACAAGAAAAAATTAATTTGAAAACACTTAACTGTGGTATTTTAGGAAACACAAAGGCAAGGATGTTTATACAGTAATATTTCTATATCCTAAGGCAAAAAGAAAGAGATTTCAATGAAAATAAATGTCTGTTCAAACATATTTTTTATGCATGGATGGTATACAGAGTGTGCCAGAAAAAAAGAGAGATATTTCCGTTATTTAGATGAATTACTGAAATGTGTCATTTGTAAAGCAGTGAACAACCAAACTAGGGAAATATACATATACATGCAGGGCACTTTCTTGAGAGTCTGTTTCAGATTTACAACATTTTAAAAATAAGACCAGTGGGAATACTGTGATTTTTTTTTACTCTTTCTTGTTTAGTTTTTTAATTAGTTTTGTGAGAATTTCACACTTACCCTCTTTCACACAGGGTTAATATTATTCCAGATTCTTCCAACCCAACTTATGTCTCCTTCTTCTCCTTCTTCTTCCCCTTCTTCTTTCTTCTTCCCCTTCTTTTCCCCTTTTTCTTCTTCCACTTCCTCTTCTTATCCTTCCCCTTCCCTGTCCTTTTCTCTTTCCTTTTCCTCCTCCCCCACTACTGTTCTTTTTGTACCATTCTCCTTTTATAAATTTGCCAAGTCCAATTTGCATTACCCATATACTCATGAATTTGTGTCTATTCACTCAAAGAATATTTAACAACAAGGAGCCATACCTTTAAAGAAAATCCAGATTCTCCTTCTCTCAGAATCTACCAATTGCCAATAGTTAATCAAAGAGAGGTAGGACTTTGTGGATACCTCCACTGCTCATGCTGGTAGTGCGTGAATCTGTAAAGAGCTAATAGATGCTCAACCGAACACAGTAAGATGTCTCAGTCAAGGAAGTATTGTGACATGCCCACCAGAGAAGATCACTTGGACAGGGATTCTACCAGATTTTACCATGGTAAAACCAAGAGATTTTACCAGAACCATAAACTTTGATGTACTATGATTTTATTCCCATTTTGTCAGAAGGTCTATGTACTGGGTTCTGAGGCCTGAATGTTACTTCTACGATAGTATCAGTTGTTCTAAGGTATAGGGTCCTTGTAAGTTCCTAGGCCCTGTTCCAAACCTATATTTGAAATGTTTGCAAATGAATAGAAGAGCTGGAAATTTGATCAAATTAGTATCTACTCATTCTCAAGATTGACAGTGATGATGATGACAATGATGGACATAGATAGATGAAATATTATATTATTATCTCCTAACCAGATGTAACACTATGGATAATTCAATGTTCTTATTATAGTACTGTTAAGGAAACAGTACTGCATTAGGAAAAGCATAAAATTAAATAGTGCATTATCTCTAAAGAATATAGTGAGATCTAAGTTAGTGATTAACAGAGACCTTCTTTTTCTTAATTTACCTGCAATGTTCCAATGAATAAGAGACCTCAACATAGAAAATAGGTGACTGTTTTGCTAGGACCCTTTAATCTGTGATGTTTAAATATCCATAGCATTGTGGAGAATCTCATCTGTTCTTTGATTTCCTTTTTATGCATGATAAAAAACTTGTTTAAAAGATAGTATCTTCTTATGATAAAGGGTAGTCATCAAATCATATAAATCATGTCCTCTTTACGATCTGATCTGGAAACTTTCACCATCAGTCACATAATTTTCGTCTATCTCACCTTTAACCGGGACAGTGCTAAATAAGATTAGGCTATTATGTTCTCCATTTCTAAATGCCAAACCTGAGTCAGCCTTGATCATGAATTTCCTGGGGTGTGCATTAATAAATGACCTCACCAGAACTGAAGATTGTTCCCCAAGAACTTCAGTATAGATGGGCCTTTCCAAATTCAAAATATGCAATAGAGAAAATCTTCTGCTAAATTCTTCTTGTTTTATTTTTTTCTTCTGCATTTGAAAGTCTATGAGTTTAAACCTCTAGTTCAAGCAAACGGCAGGAAACTGTCTACTTGTGGAAACTTTTGTCTTGTAACAGAATAGGGAGAAAAGGGATGAAATGAAAAGCTCCTGCAGATTCCAGAGTGCTGTCTGAGTGTAAAAGAGCTGCAGCGTCTGAATGTGTCTTATATATTGGAACATTTTAAGATCTTGGGAGTATTACAAGTAAATGATTTAACTACTTTCAGCTGTCCTGTAAGTTGTTCATAATCACTGATTCTGCTTTTCAGATGAGCATAATAAAGCGCTCAATATAGCTCTTTCAACAGCAGCCTCATTGCTGACTCCTCAGTATGAAACATTCACTCACAGGATATCTTCACATCCAAGCAAAGCAAAAATAAAAAAGGAAAGAAAGTCCATGCAGCAGCAGTCTGGCATGTCTTGGCTTCATTTGTGTGTTCGTGTCTGTGGAGGAGGGTAGGCAAATGCGCTGAGTCTTCGAAAATGTAGATATATTTAATTAAATTTAGTAAAGTGTTTATGATGTCTGACCCCAGTGATTTGGAAGAATGATTTTCTTTTCTTTTTCAGGATATTTTTGTAAGTCTGATCTACAAATTGACTGATATTTCAGGTTAAAATGCTGAATCAGCTGAAACATTTAGGAATATATTTTCGTGACATCTTAGTTTCCTCAGTAAACTAAGACACCAACTATATCATATTAAAGAAATATGGAGTTGGTAACAATTTCTTCTAAAGAAAGAAGAAGTTGGCCAAGGATTAAGTTGACTTCCATGGCCAATCTTTATCCACTTGGCCTTGGAGATGTCACCTCACTTTCAAGGTATTTGCTTTCAATAAATTCCACCTATGACAAGAGACACTCTGAAAATCAAGCTGGAAGTTCCTCAGAAACTTAGAGGTAGATCTACCTGAAGACTGAGCTGTACAACTCTTTGATATGTACCCAAAAGATGCTCCACCATACCACAAGGGCAGGTGCTCCTCTATGTTCATAGTGTGGCTTTATCTGTGATAGCCAGAAGCTGGAAACAATGCAGATGTTCCACAACAGAAGAATAGATACAGAAAATGTGGTTCATTGGCACACTGGAATAGAAACACATTTTCCAAGTTAAATATATTTTTATTAGAACATTTGACATTACTGTGTATATTTCTTATTTATACTAATGTGCAGTGTTGACTGATAAGTATCTGTTAGATATTGATTGTTGGTAAATTTAGAGTTAAATTTGTATCCACAGAACAGAAAAAAACAAATGGAAACATCATTGAAAAATCTTCAAACTTTGTCAATTCTTGTTTAATCAAGTAAATATGTGAATTATCTGAATTAAAATACAGCAGTGTCAATATCTCAAAATTAAATATTTCTTCATTTGAATTTGTTCCATGTGAAAACGTTAAAACATTAATAATATATTAGGGGAAACATATCAATGACACTCTATAATAATTCTCTAAATATAAAATATAACTATATAGCATTGTTGTTCCAAAATAATAAAATAATATTTATCATAAGAAAGCCACACAAATAAAAAAAGAAACACACATGAACATTAACATAATTTTCAACCACTTGTAATAGAAACACATTTTTAAAGCACTGTAAGCGTTGAGAAAATAAATTACATATGAGAAAGCATTTTGAACTATTTATAAAATCAAAATTTTCTCAAAATTAATATGGAAAAACTAATTGTGGTCATAAATGACTAATTGATTCACTTAGCAGTCTGAGGCAGGAAATTTGCCACAGATTCAAAAACCTGTGTTACATTATAAGTTTTAGGACAGCCAGGGCTAAGCAACAAATGTTAGTCTCAAAAGACCAAAACAAAACAAAACAAAAAGCATCCAAGTATCTATACTGTATAAAGTTATTTTAATTCTTTATCCTCATCTTATATACAAAGGAGTAAAGGAATCAGCCAAGATGGCATGAACATGTAATGCATGGTCTTAGTCCTTGCCTGTTGAAAAGGAAAATAGTGAGATGACTCTGGCCAATATTACTATAGTAGTGAGACTGCATACTAAACACATGTAAACATGGGGAGTCACATTTCTCCTCCTTTTTTTAACATCTGTTCACCATAGAACTCCTGAAAAAATTCTCATTCTGATTCAAACTATTTTCAGTTAAGAAGGAATATCTTTGTCAGCTGAGGATACATTCTTTAATTTGGAAATAATTATTGACCATCATTTTAAAGTAATTTTTGTCTCTTCACTTGTACTAAGTAATAGTAAATGTTTCAGCCAAGAATTCTCTGAATACTAATATATGAGAATATGCATATTGCTAAGTGTTATATAGTACCAGTTAATATACATACATATATACATACATGTTTAATTTTATAGAAAGCAGTTCTACCATAGAAATATTTATTTAATTTGTGCTAGTTTGATAAATATCATGTGAGGTGGTTACTTCTCATATGAACATCACTTGTATCCATCTTATTTTGTGGGAAACATTATCTCTCCAAACCTGAAGCTTATTCTTACAGCTAAACCAAAGCCTGTGAATCCTGAGAGTCTGTGTTTGACTTGTTATCCCCTACCATGAAATTATAGACTGCCTCAGCACCTAAAGTCCTACATAGTGACAGGAATTTAAATGCAATTCTTTTGGAGTCATTTCTCTAACATATTAATTTTTAAGAATGTGAATGCTTCACTCCTTCTTTAAAAGTGGAACAAGAATACACTTGGGAGGGAATAGGGAGGCAAAATTTAGAACAGAGGCAGAAGGAACACCCATTCAGAGCCTGGCCCACATGTGGTCCATACATATACAGCCACCAAACTAGATAAGATGGATGAATCAAAGAAGTGCAGGCCGACAGGAAACGGATGTAGATCTCTCCTGAGAGACACACCCAGAATACAGCAAATACAGAGGCGAATGCCAGCAGCAATCCCCTGAACTGAGAATGGGACCTCCGTTGAAGGAATCAGAGAAAGGACTGGAAGAGCTTGAAGGGGCTCGAGACCCCATATGAACAAAAATGCCAACCAACCAGAGCTTCCAGGGACTAAGCCACTACCCAAAGACTATACATGGACTGACCCTGGACTCTGACCTCATAGGTAGCAATGAATAGTCTAGTAAGAGCACGAGTGGAAGGGGAAGCCCTTGGCCCTGCCAAGACTGAACCCCCAGTGAACATGATTATTGGGGGGAGGTTGGTAATGGGGGAAGGATGGGGAGGGGAAGCCCATATAGAAGGGGAGGGAGAGGGGTTAGGGGGATGTTGGCCCTGAAACCGGGAAGTGGAATAACAATCGAAATGTAAAGAAGAAATACGTTAATAAAGATGAAAAAAATGTATGAAATTTCAAATTAAGTTCTAGGCTCTTTTAATATAATTTCATTTTCATCTTAAAAATGAGTATATTTCACTATTTTCTTGATTGTTGGTTTTGTCCCTGAAGCTAGCATTGTTCTTGCTAAAAAACACATTAGAATTTTTTTCTTCTGATTTCAGGTGAGAGTATGTGAACCAAATCTTCACATTTTTCATGTACTTTCTCTTACTAAAGTTTGACAAGTGCAATTCTTGGAAATAATCAACAATCATTATTGAGTAGTATCCATGTTAGAAGCATTTGAATTTCCTAGGTAGATGGATGGTCCAATGAAGCTTCATATGTCAAAATTACAGTTTTAGAAACTTGTCTTATTCACAAAGTGTTTGTTGTAAAATTGCTCATTCTTTACTCATACTAAGCCATTGATATACCTTTTGATATTTCGTGTATTTGAAGGAATGAATCACTGTTCAAAACATGAACTGAACACATTTATAACTTGCCAACTGCTCAATGAAAATGACAGGGTGGCTGCTGCATCCTGTGCTGTTCACTACTTTATTGTCCATATTACATTTTGACTTTGCATCTAACATTCTATTTCCTATGGTAGTGTTTTCTTATTATACTTTTGGCTTAATCACATTTACTTCATACAAGTTACATTGTTATCTCAATGTATATTTTATAGATGCACTTTCATTACTAATTATGTGCATACAGGAACATTTGTGAGTGTGTAGTTCCTTATAGAGGCCATGGATACCCCAAGAAGCTGAGTTACAAGAAGTTGTGACCTTCCCAACATTGGTCCAGATAACTTAACTTGGGTCCTCTGAAAGAGCAGTGCATGTTTTAAACTGGTAAGCCATTGTTCCAGCTTTATCAATTGGCAAATTTTAATTTGCATAAAATAATTGGATATTTTGATAATTGTTTCTCTTTCTTAACGATTTTTTTTCTGAAACTCAAAGCATTCCTGAAAAAACACATTAAAAATTCAATGGAAAACAATAAAATTTAAAGAGTAAATGTCATATTATTACTTATATCTAATAGTATTTAATTTGTGCTTTTATTCAATTTTTAAAAGAATTTTGATATTTATAGCAAAATTTATTTATAAGAAAGATTTATACTTTTTGTTAGATTGTAGTTATGTAAGAATGGAAACTGGTTAAATAATTTCAAAACAAAAGAATATTTTTGGAAAACCTATAGGCTAAGAGCTATGATCTACCCACTTCTGCTAGTGTTAAAATGAAATGCTCATTTTGTGCATGGTATGGTAATATGTGTGTGTATTGTATATGTGCATGTGGTGTATGTATAGGAGTTTGTGGCCATGTATATACTGAAGCCAGATAGAATATTAAATATTGCTCTATTGCTCTCTATTTCAATGTCTCATGGGGTTGGATGTTTGCTATTTCAGTTGGCCAGAGTACATACCTTGTTTTAAATTTTCTGATTGTAGCATATAAATTTTTATTTATCAAATGTATATACATCAAGTATGTATGTTATTATATGAGTAAACAATTTTATTTACACTTATACTTTTATCCAACATGTAACAGGAATTTAAATATATCATTCTTATATTATTCATGAATAATAACTTAACAAACCACTGATTCCATACTAGATAAGCTTTATTGTTATACCAGAGTTCACTAAAACAGGAGTGTGATCTCTTGCTATTGTTAATACAAGACAAGCCATGATAAAATTTGATTAAGGTATCTGCTTTATAAAATTATGTTTTGTACAACAGCCTACATAAGTTTTGATACCACCTTTAAGTCTTTTTAGAAAATTAAATGGATATTTGTAAACATTGTTAATGAGCAAGACTTTGAAAAAACTATTGTTTTGAGAATTGTGGCCTTCAAAAATGAATCCATATAAAACACAGGTTAATTTTATGTATTTAGGAATTATATAAACTTGCCATAAATTTGATAGAGAGCAAGGAGGGATCCATGGCAGGGTTTAAAGTGAGGAAAGAGAAGAAGGCAACGTATATTATGACCACGAAAATATGAGAAATAACTTAAAACCTTTATATACAATGGACAGAATTAGTGGCTGCATATTACATGTCAAAATCAATTTCTTAATAAATCCTGTGTTCACTCGCTAAGGAGAAAATAACAAGGCATTCCTCAAAGTAAGCCTTGAGAGCTCCTTATTTTTCTAAACAGCTTAAACTATATACCCTCAAATTTAGTAAGTACCATTCCCCTGCAGGGGTACACAGTGTATGGAAGAACTTCAGCACTAGGTCAATGCATGGAGTTGGCAGAGCAATCTCTATCAACATTCAAATCTTGATTCAATATAGTATTTTCAGATAAAGAACAGATCTTACATTAAACTGAAAAGAACAAATGCTATGCTTGTTCTTATCAAAAAGTCCAAGAAACAACAATATTATCAAATTTGAAAGAAATTATTATTTATTAGGCCAGGAATAATACTCTTTAAAAATCAGATTTCTTGAAACCACCATTGGGGAACACATACTAAAATAAAAAAAAAATCCAATTTAAAAAAAAAAAACTGTCATATGAAACCCACTGTGTACAGCTAATATATACTAATAAAGAATTACAGATAGGAAAAAAGAACTAAAATAGCTTGATATATATTTGAAATTGTCTGCATTCTTGTCCTTTTTTTGATAGCAAATGCTTCTACTAAATAATACAGTTATTTATTTATTCATTTATGTATTTATTTATGTATTTATTTATTTTTGCACTCTAGATTTTATTTCCCTTCTGATCCACCCCATGACTGTCCCACATCTCATACCTCCTCCCGCCCCCTATCCCAGTCTCCACAATGATGTCCCCACCCTACCTAACCCGCCTGACCTCTAAACTTCCTAGGGCCTCCAGTCTCTTGAGGGTTAGGAGCCTCTTGTCTGACTGAACCTAGACCCAAAAGTCCTCTGCTGTATATGTGTTCGAGGCCTCATTTCAACTAGTGTATGCTGCCTGCTTGGTGATCCAGTGTCTGAGAGATATCGGGGGTCCAGAATTGAGACTGCTAGTCCTCCTACAAGGTTTCCCTCCTCCTTAGCTTCCTACAGATTTCCCTAATTCAAGCCAGAGGGGTCAGGAGCTTCTGTTCATTGGTTGGGTATACATATCTGCATCTGACTCTTTCAGCATCTTGTTGGGTCTTTTGGAGGGCTATCATGATAGGTCTCTTTTTGTGAACTCCCCATAGCCTCAGTAATGATTTCAAGTCTTGGTACCTCCCCTTGAAGTGGATCCCACTTTGGGCCTGTCGCTGGACCTTCTTTTCCTCAGGAAATGGAGAAGAGCCTAAATAATACATTTAAGGAGCTATATGACTCCTGTATATCTTTTCTGTCAACAGCATCCCTTTAGAAACTTCTAAATTTCTGAGTAAATTTCTTTTAGCAGCTTTATTTACAGGTGTGCTGAGCTGTTTCTTGCACATCTCTTCCACTCTCTCACTATTTCCTTTTCATCCTTCTATCTTTTCTTTGTCATCCTTTGTCTTTATTTCATCTTTCTGACTTCCTTCCTACCTTTCTTCCCTCCATTCTTTACTTAAGACTTTCTTATTTCCTTTCTCCCTCCCTCCTTCCTCCTCCCTCCCTCCCTCCCTCACTTCTTTCTTTCCTCTCTTCTTTCACTTCTTATTAATTTTAAAACTATAGCTACAAAGAATTTTCTATTCTCATCTTTGTTTCAGGTTTCGGCCTCAGTCCTGGTGGATAATCTAAGAACAACCTCTTTATGAAGATTTGTCCTGAAGTCATGGGACGGAGTAATTCATTTCCGTTGATTTTTAAACAAAGATAATGCGCAAAACTGATAAAACACTAAATATCACCTTTCAAAGGTAACGCATGATTAGAATATTAACACTCCACGTGGATATTCCTTTCTATTTATGTTCAAAAAACAGATGCAGAGATTTTATTTTATTTTATTTTTGCTAAATGTCAGAATTGTGAAACATACCATTTATCAAACAGGAAAGGTAAGGGACTTGCTCTCTGGGCTTTTGGCGTTGCTTTTTATAGTTCTTCCAGAGACTCCCTTGTGACCTTCAACAAATGGAGCTCAGTTGAGCTGACTGTAAAAGGAGGATAGACACAGTGACCTGTCTTCCAGTGGTGTTATAAGACTCAATAAATCAGAGCCTACAAAGTTCTTTAAGGTTCTCAGATGAATTGTGCTGTATAAGGGTGAAATGTCAAAGTAGAAAAACTGCTTGTACCTTTTATGCGTCAGTTATTACGAAATGGCACTACAAAATAGGATCCCTGCACACCTTCATAAAACCTGTCTCATTTTCTGACAGAGCATTTAGTTCAGGCACTTTGGAAAAATGTTTAATAGATTGTGTTAACCTCAGAAAGCTACTTTTACTTAATGTATTCAATAAGCCTACACTGCCCTGTTATTTCTGATAACCAACATAAATAAAACCTTTTTAAAAATATCACAGATTAATCTGTGTATTTTATGCATCTGTGTGTTATAGTGCCTTCGCGTACCCCCCGGAGGTGATTTGGAGTTGATTAACAGCTATACTATCGTTGCCAACTCGATATATAGGGAAGTGTGTGATATATTTCAAATCATCTCTATTCAGAGCTGAAAATTAATTTTGCGTTGAATTTTTTTAAGCATCTACTGATTAAACTTAAGCAGCTAAAACATCTTAGGTATTTAACTTCAATGTTGTGTCCTCCTCTATCAGAGCAAAATTGGGCATTTTCCTATACACAATAGAGGAAAAAAAGCAATTAGTATCAATCAGTGACTAAGCAACAGATTGGAGTATTTAGAAAGACTCATTCATACACAGATTTGCAGCAGTGTTCAGCTCCTCTGATTAGATTCCATAGATTTTAAATTGTAGCTAATTAGGCTGTCATAGGTTCATTAATGGCTCTACTGATTCAGCACTCCCTCACCTGCATGCATATCAAAGCTCATTAGCGCCCTTGTCTAAAATACCACCTGCATTAATTACTGCCGGTGCACCAGGCCTCTTCAGAAAGGCTCTTCTGACAATGATTCTACCTGCTTGTAGTGCCCCTTGCCCCTGCAAGCTCTTCAGGAGAGCTCCCACATAAAGTTCACAGAGCTGCACACGTGGCGCGACTGCAGCTGGTGAAGGGCAGCCAAGCCTGTTTCATGCTTAACAGCAGGATATAAATAATTAGTGGTGCCTGTACTGTAGGCCTTGACACAAGGCAGCTACAGCCCATTCAGAGCCTCTCTTAAACCATTCCTCCCTACAAAATAAAACCCATGTTATCTTGCTTTTGATTCTTCATTCTTTGAGCAGCTTCAACAAAATGCTAAGGCTAAGCCAGAGGAAGAACCTTAGGGTTTTCTGAGTTCCTGGTCCTTGTCCTGGGTTGTTTGAGATGCAAGACCCGGAAGGGCTATGGAAGGAAACTTAGTTCCCAGGTACTTGGAAAAGCCGCTGCACTGTATAACAGTCATGCCATATCTAAACAAAAGTTAATTTTTATTGCTGTTTCTTTATTCATTTTTATTTATTTCTTCAGAAAAGTTATTTTTCCTATAGTAAAATGTGTTGAATTCCATCCTCAACAGAAACTCCTGAGCTGTTGAGGAAGTTCTAGAAGTTTTAAGAATTAGCTGGCATAAATGGCAATGGTTTGAAAGATGTCTCATGGCAAAACTAATTCTTGTTTTCTGATTATTCCTCCTTAATGTTAAGTATTTGAAAAAGTGACTGCTAACTCCCAGGCATGACAACAGGGAGTGTTCATGTTCATCCAAATTTATTATCATGATGAATTTGTTTTTAAAGGCTTAAGGATGAACAGTCAATTTCAAATAAATTTCTCCCTGAATTATATATTAAGGTATATCATTATCTCTATTAATATTATACCTGTTTACAGATAATACATTTTTCTACTTAATTTAAAATTTCAACTATACAGGTATCTATATACATAAATATTTATTTACATATATTCATATGTATACACACATACACACACAAACACACATACACACACACACACACACACACACACACACACACACATATATATGAGTGTGTGGGGAGAACTGTTCTTTCTATTAAATTTTTTAGGTAATCTCACCATGTAGACTTGACTTGGCCCAAACTCACTGGCCTAGAACTCAACTCGAAGACACCCACCACCCACCTATCTCTGTTTCCCAACTGCCAGAATTAAATATGTTCACTGCTAAGCTCAGTTTATGATTACATTTTTAATGACCAAGAGTTTAAGAGAATTCATCTATGAAAAACAAAAATCCATTATGAGTAAGAAAATAAAAATAAAATTTGTATTAGGCTGTAAAAATATAAATGAGTTACATTTGTCTTACCACTTTCCATTATTTAAAAATAAAACTATCTTAATTAAAATATGTAAATAAATCATGAAGCATATCAAGTCACATGGGATAATATATTCACTTTCATTACATTTATCTTACACTATTTCATATTACAAAATTCATTTGGTTGTACATATTTATGGATAAAATACTAACATAATTTAATAGTCATCAATGATCTCAAGTATCATAGTGAATTCCTCTTGTTTGCTATGATAGGTATGTTTAAGTATTTGCCTAAACAAAATAACCAAATGTTAATGATATAAAAAAGGAGAAAAGACTCATACTAATGTCATACTTATAAATAAATAAATCTTGTTTCCAAATCTTACTTTTAACTTACTCCAGATTGTGACAAAAATTAGCAAAATCAATTTCATAGCAAAACCAATAAATAGTTATTTTACCAGGAGTAAAAATATTCTTGTGGGGACGCCAGGAATGGGGGGAGGATTGGGAGGGGGAACACCCATGTAGAATGGGAGGGGGAGGGGCTAGGGGGATGTTGGCATGGAAACCAGGAAAGGGAATAACATTTGAAATGTAAATAAGAAATACCCAATTTAATAAAGATGGAAAAAAGAAATAAAAGAAAAAATATTAATAAAATGTATCCCTGGGGCTTCAACTGTATTTTCCTCAGTTTACCACAAATCAAGGTTTTCTGTGTCTCAGTTCTTGAGAACTTTTATGTTTATTAACTCTTCTACTTTTTCTCATGGGTATGTCATCATCCTTTAACACTAGTACTAGAAATACCTGCTTTGAGCCAAAATCTGCAACTTGCAATTGATCAGATATGCTTGCTCAAAGAAAAGTCTCTACTGTGTTTCTTTACTTGTTTGTATGAAACCAGTTCCTCAGGCATTTGGGTGAAAACATTCAGTTTTGTGGGACCTCAGGAGTAAAGTTTGGGCTTCTTCAGTGTTAGATACCAAGAGTTGGTTGCGTAGGACCCCTTGCTGAGGACCTTGTGCTTCTTAGGCTAGCTCAAGCCTTTCTTCCCCTACTCAAGGCACTATGCCATTCTTTATTAGTTTTTATTTATTGAGATCATAATATAATTACATGCTTTCCCCTTCCTTTTCTCTTTACAATCTTTCCTATGTAAGAATCTTGATCTCTCAAATTCACAGCCTTTGCAAAAACAAACAAACAAACAAACAAACAAACAAAACGAAAAAACAAAAAAAACATTTATACACCACAAACACACATATTTATGTAGGAACATATATGTATATATGTACATAAGTATGTACATATATATACATGTGTGTTCCTACATACAAAAGTATTCTTGTCAGCCTGTACCTGGTTATCTATATGATACAACATCAGTGTGGTCACTTTTTAATGGCAAACCATTTTGAGTCTCTTCCTTAAGGAAGGCTAAAATGCTGGCTCATAGAATTTCCCAGTTGCCCATAAATATTTGCTCTCTTAAATATCATTTTATTGAATTCAGAGAAAAAAGGGTACATATAGAAATTTGGGGAGGGGTTTGCTTTAAATTAAGGGCTACAGTTAGCTTAAAAGCTCTACTTACCCAAGAACAGATAGCTTCCTGGAATGCTTGGCTCTGTTTTTCATGTAAGACAACAAGCCATGTGTTTTTATTTCAATAAAAAGTGTTGGTTGAACCCACTACACCATATGTACTTGATCACAATTTGGCAAGAGATACATAGGCAGGAAGTATGTCAGGATGTATGCATGCCTCCAATTGGAGGAAGGCCGGAAGTGTATAGCCTTATGGGCGTGCCTTAATGAGTACCTGGCCAACATAGATCCTACCGTTCCCCTGGAAAGCCCAGATATGGACCTGGCTAGTGTTCATTTTTCTGGCCAGTATTAAATACAGTTGGCTTTAATCAAACAATAGTCAATTTGGTTTATTTCCTTGCAATTTTCTGTTTTAAAGTAGCTGAGGATTACTTATTTAAACTGCTTCAATGTGCATTTCAGTATGTGTCTTTCTGGTACTATTTCTTTGTTCACCAATATGAAATGGCTCATCTTCCACTCATCCTTTTTACAAAGTTTGCATCTTTAGAAGTTTTAATCTGAAATATTTTATACACATCATAGGAATGTTATTTTGTGTGGATGTGGAATTTAACTATAGCAGCAGTGTTAACAGCGTTAAGTAACTGGATAAAATATAACTTCTATGAAAGTTGTGTCCATTAGTTCATCTATTTTTTATTCATTCACGCACCTTTTCTACTTGAATGGTAGTTTATTGTATTAGATAGATAAATTTTACCCTTTGAATAATAGAATTTTTGTCCTTATATTCTCTTTTAATATTTGAGGGCAAATATTCAAACTATTTTCTTGTAATCTTTCTAACTAGTTTTGAAATGTGTTGAATATGACACAAGCAATAGTTAGCAAGGTTATAATTTTTCTTATAAGGTAATGAAGAGTATTTTGTAGAGTCTAATTACTGTCTGCAGGTTCCTAAATATTTAGCCAGTGCATTCCATAGAGCATTGTCCATATTTTGTTAATTCTAGCTCTTCCTCTTACTAACATTTTCAAGGTGATTTTCTTACCAGGCTTATGTATCCCTCATAAAATAAGTTGAGCCATATTCCCATACCTTAACAAGAATTGATGACATAATCTACAAAGACCCAAGTTTCTTAATCAAATCTCAGTTTCATAAGACTCTGACATGTACATGCCAGAGTATAGCCCTTGATGTGAAGGCATTCTCAATTGTGCTTCTCAAACTCGGTGTTCATTTTAATGGGACATTATTTATATTCCACCCACTTGTCCTTGAACTGTCCTTTTGTCTTGTGGTAAGCAGAGTCAGTACTAGGAAACCTCATGAGGATTCCTGCTTTAAACAAATGTTTTCTCCATTAATTATGGGAATAATTTTCCATAGATTCCTCACAGGTTCAACTAGTTTCAAGTTAGAGTTTAAATATAAGGCCACTTTATCCGTCACACATAGAAATAAACTAGCAATGGGTTATGTTTTAAAAAATAATAAATGAGATATTGTGTACAGATTAACTTGGCTTTCAGTTTACTTTATTATGAATTTGCTTTCCAAGCTCCCATTCATATAAGTGAAAATTTGCTGTTTCATTTTCATAGCCCCCATGCTAGCAACGTGAATCTCTTTACATTAAAATGACAAGGAGTGGTAAAAACACAAAAACTGTCATGTTTTATCTTACATTGCCTAATGTTTTTAGTGTCAAGATTGTAAATAACTGAAAATTGCATGGATAAAACAATTAAATGTCAACTATCATTAAAAAATAAGAGGAAGTCGTAGAAAATGGAGTAAAGAAATCTGCAAATGTTTATGCATAGAAGTTTTAATCTATTTTGAAGGTAAAATTCAGGAATTTAGGATGTTGAAATTTTTTATTAAGTTTGATTAACTCTCCAAGAAACATCATCTTCCATAAAAAATGTCTATAAGATTTAATATCATTTACTTCATTATCATTTGGAAACTGTAGTGGAAATTGGGTAGAATAAGAGTCACCAGAAAGAAAAATGTCTGCCACTAAAAAGTAGTTTACAGTGTGTTTTCTATTTTTCCTATGAACCTATTCACCAGAATCAAAGGCAAAATATATGTACCACACAGAACATCTGAAGCCAATGAATTCCAACCAAGAAAAGTAGAACTGAACAGTATTTAAGATCAAGAATAGCTTACTGGTGGCATTGTGAATGAGAGTTCAAGGTGATTGTAACACTCCTTCAGCATTTGACAAAGAAAAACATTTATCCATCAGCTTTTAATTGTGTTTACTTTTTATTTCAACATCCTACCTGGAGCAATGCAAGGAGTTGTTTTACACCAGTATCACCGCCGCCAGCAACTTCTCATAAAGAAAGAAACTTTAGAACTTCTTTAAGTTTCCAAGTTAACAGAAAGTCACTTATGTCTTGGAATTTTGAGGCTTGTTTTACTGTTGTCATTTAATTAGAGAAATTTAATGAGCATGCATGTGCCAGTGATGCATTATGCACTGAGAAATATGGTGACAGCAATACTGCTACGGATTGAGTTAAATATATAGTGTAACTAATACTGAGAATCAGAGCCATGTGAATTTATTAAGAGTAAAGTGACAATGTTCCACATGTGGTCTATAACAAGAAGGAAGCTAAAATTTTAGAAAGGAAATAATAATTGTATAATCATAATGATTATAAATTAATGAACATATTTTAAAAACTCAATTTTTTTATTCTTTAATCATTTTTTACAACTCAGTCTTTATCCCACTCTGGTCCATCCTCTGACTTCCTCATCCCACACCTCCTCCCTGTATCTCCAAGAGGATCTCTTCAGCCCACCCCCTACCCCACCAGACCTTCCCACTCCTTGAGACCTCAAGTCTCTTGAGGGTTAGGTGCATCTTCTCTCACTGAGTCAAGACCCAGCAGTCTTCTGCTGTGTATGTTTGGGGAGTCTCATATCACCTGGTGTATGCTGCCTGTTTTGTGGCTGCTTGCTGGATTTTTCGGAGGCAGTCATGTTAGGCTACTGTTTGTAAGCACACCATAATATCAGTAATAGTGTCAGGCCTTGGGGCTTCCACTTGAGTTAGATCCCAAATTTGGGCATGTCATTGGACCTCTTTTCCCTCAGGCTTTTCTCCATTTTTTGTCCCAGTAGTTCTTTTTTTTTTTTTTTTGTCTTTCAATTTGAGACTTTATTGCATATAATTGAATCTATCAATTTCTTTTTTTACTCCATCTTTATTAACTTGGGTATTTCTTATTTACATTTCAGTTGTTATTCCCTTTCCAGGTTTCCAGGCCAACATCCCCCTAGCCCCTCCCCCTCCCTTTCTATATGGGTGTTCCCCTCCTCATCCTCCCCCATTACCGCCCTCCCCCCAACAATCACATTCACTGGGAGTTTAGTCTTGGCAGGACCAAGGGCTTCCCCTTCCACATGTGATCTTACTAGGCTATTCATTGCTATCACCGGGATTGGGGGTAGGGAGGCTGGATGAAAAAGGGAACAGGGAGGGAGGTAAAACATGATCCTGTATTGGGGACAAGGAATCTTGACTGAAGCCCTGAGGGCCAGCAGAAAGAATGGAAACAGGCAATGTTGGAAGGTACGAAGTAGGTTGACCCTCTAGAATGTACCAGATACCTGGGATGTTGAGAGACTCTGAGGACTCAAAGGGAGGGACCATAGATAAAATGCCCCTTGCTGGGAGTGGGAACTTGTAGAATCCACCCCCAGTAGACAACAGGACATCAAGTAGAGGGAAAGGGTTGCCATCCCATAGTCAAAAACGCTGACTCAGAATTGTTCCTATCTGAAAACCTCACACTATATATGAGAATATATGTTTAACACTTCTTTCAGAAGGTTGACACTTCTGAAAAATAATCTTAAAAGTCTGTTATGGAAGAATTAAGTGCAGAAAATGAGTCTCAATAATAGGTTGCTCTTGAATAAGACTAAGAAAAGAGTAGAGCTATATGCTATGCCATTAACTTTTTAAGGCTTGCTTGTATAAATTCTTAACTTTTCTGTTCAATACATAAGTAGGAAAGCTGCATAAGCAGAAATTAGATTTGTATGACTACTGAGTGACATTTTCCCACCATAAGTGTGGAGATCCACTCTCCCAATACAAACTATATATGGTACATATAAAATACCCACCATTGTTTCTATAAAATCTGAGGCATTATAAGCATACCTGCATCAACAGATATGTAAGTGTTACATGTTTTGTTACAAATCATGTTGTTTAGAGCTGGGCAAGACTTCTCCACAGTTAAAATCACTTGCTAGCTGTCTTTGTTACCTTTTCTTTTTACAAGTATTTTATTATTTTATTCAACCATTACTCCATTATTTGTCACATTTTACAGATTAGTCTTATTTCTCACATAGTTTGTAACAAGCTATTTAATTAGCTTGATTAAACAAAGAATAGTGGTTCCTTTTCTTGTGATTAATAGAAAAAAGAAGAACGTAGAAGAGATTTGAAAAATAGAAATTACATTGATAATTTTCTTTTTTCTTTTTCTTATTGACATGATCTTTTTAATTACATTTTTTATTTACATTTTAAATGTTACCCCATTTCCTGGTTTCCCATCCAGAAACCCCCATCCCACCCTGCCAAGCACACCATCCCCCCTGCTTCTATAAGAGTGCTACCTTACCCACCCAACCACTTCCTCCCATGTGCCCATTCTAACATTCCCTTATACTGGGATATCCAGCCTTAACAGGACAAAGGGCCTGTCCTCCCATTGATACCCAACAAGACCATCCTCTGCTACATATGCAGATGAAGCTGTAGGTCCATTCCTGTATTCTCTTGGGATGGTAGTTTTGTCCCTGGAAGCTCTGGGGCATCCGGTTGATTGATATTATATTCTCCTTATGCAAACATTTTCAACTATTTCAGTCCTTTCTCTGACTCCTCCATTGGGGACCCTGTTCTCAGTTTAATGGTTGGCTGAGAACATCTGCCTCTATATTTGTAAAGCTCTGGAAGATCTTCTCAGCAGACCACTCTTGTCAGCATGTACTTCTGGACATCCACAATATTGTCTGGGTTTGGTGGCTGTATATGGGATGCGTCCCCATGTGGGGCAGACTCTGGATGGTCTTTCAGTCTCTGCTCCTCAATTGTCTCCCTATTTCCTCTTTTTTCTATTGCTATGAAAAGCAAAAGGGTTTATTTCAGGTTATAGTGAAAAAGGGATAGAGCCCATCACAGCAAAGTAAGCAGTAAACATTCAGTAAAATCATGGCCCCAGGGGCAAGAAGCTGGCTGATCACATTTTTATACATTCAAGAAATGACAAGAGAGAAAATGGTTAAGTTCTCAAACCACACCTAAAGTGAAGTACTTCTCCTTCAATACTCTATTTTGGAAAGGTTCTATAACCATCCCGATCAATATGACCAAGTGATCAGATATCCAAATACATGTAGCTATGGGAACATTTATTTTATATTTTTTTCTTTTATTGGATAATTTGTTTATTTGCATTTCAAATGTTATCCCCCTTCCCAGATTCCCTTTAGAATCCTCATATCCCATCCCCCATTCCCCTGCTTCTATGAGGGTGCTCCACCACCCAGTTAACCACTCCCACCTCCCTGCCCTGGCATACCTATACTGGGATATTAAGCCTTCACAGGACCAAGGGCCTTTCTACCCACTGATGTCTGACAAGGCTATCCTCTGCTATATATGTGGCTGGAGCCATCGTAACTTCATGTGTACTCTTAGGTTGGTAGTTTATTCTCTGGGAGCTCTGGTGGAGTTTGGTTGGTTGGTATTGTTGTTCTTCTTATGAAGTTGCAATCTCTTTCAGTTCCTTCAGTCCTTTCTCTACCCATCCATTAGAAACTTTTTTCTCAGTTCAATAGTTGGATTGGAGCTTCTGCCTCTGCATTTGTCAGGCTGTGGCACAGCCCTTCAGGAAACAGCTATATCTGGCTTCTATCAGCAAGCACTTCTTGGCATCCACAATAGTATCTGGGTTTAGTGACTGTATATGGGCTATATCCCCAAGGGGGCAGGTTCTGAATGATCTTATCTTCAGTCTCTGCTCCATACTTTGTCTCCATATTTCCTCCTGTGAGTGTTTTGTTCCCTCTTCTAAGAAGGACTGAAGCATCCTCACTTTCGTCATCCTTCTTCTTGAGCTTCATGTGCTCTGTAAATTGGACCTCAGGTATTCTGAGTTTTGGGGCTAATATTCACTTCTCAGTGACTGCATACAATGTGTGTTCTTTGGAATTGGGTTACCTCACTCAGGATGATATTTTCTAGTTCCATTCATTTGTCTAAGAATTTCATGAAGTCATTGTTTTTAATAGTCACAATTATATAGTACTCCAATGTGTAAATTTAACACATTTTCTGTGACCATTCTTCAGTTGAAGGACATCTAGTTCTTTCCAGCTTCTGGTTATTATAAATAAGGCTGCTATGAACATAGTGGAACATGTTATATGTTGGAGCATCTTTGGAATATATGCCCAGGAGTGGTATAGCTGGGGCCTCAGGTAGTACTATGTCCAATTTTCTGAGGAACTTCCACAGATTTCCAGAGTGGTTGTACCAGCTTGCAATCCCACCAAAAATGGAGGAGTGTTCCTCTTTCTCCACATGCTCACCAGCATCTGCTGTCACCTGAGTTTTTGTTCTTAGCCATTCTTACTGGTATGAGGTAGAATTTCACTGTTGCTTTGAATTGCATTCTTTCATGACTGATGATCTTGAACATTTCTTTATGTGCTTCTCATTTTTAGTGCTATAATGAGACACATGCTGAGACAACTTACAGGAGAAGGCACCTATTAGGGATTTCATTTTCAGAGGGTGAGTCCACAATCATCATGGAAGGGACCATTGTAGACAGCAACATGGGGAGCAGTGTTAAAAGAATAGAATCGTATTCTTAATAAGGAGGCAGAAAACTAGCTGGAATGGTGTGGGCCTTTGAAATGCCAAAGCTATCTACCAATGACATACTGCCCAGACTAGGATATGTCTTCTAATCCTTCCCAGTTTCACTAGCTGGTGATCATATACCCAAACATATAAGAAAATGGAGAAAGTTCTCGTTAAATTCAACACACTCTTCATACAAAAGATAGTTTGGGTCACCAAGCAACAACATAGAGGCTTACAAACATCTTTATTCCAATTCAGGGGATCTATATCCCTCTTCTGTATTCTGAGAAAGAAAACACATACAGAGTTCACAATTATATGCATGAAATAAAACACTGAATAGAAATTTTTAACAAAGGCATGTAGTTTGTTGCAATTGTGCCCATTTATAATGCTTGAATAAATTCATGTGAAATATATTAACTATCATTTATGACAAAATATAGTCTTTTTTTTTCTTTTCTTTTTTTCGGAGCTGGGGACCAAACCCAGGGCCTTGCACTAGCTATGCAAGCGCTCTACCACTGAGCTAAATCCCCAACCACAAAATATAGTCTTATTCATATACTCTCGTGAAACATTTTGCTTCATGATTTGTGTAGATTAGAATTTCTTTTTTATTTTTTATATTTATTTATTTTTACATTCCAGATTTGATACCAATCTTAGTCTACACCACTAGCAGACAGTTCCACATCCCATAACTCCCCTACCCCCTATATACACAAGGATATCCCCACCACACCCAACCTACCAGTCCTCTGAATTTCCTGGGGCCTCCAGTCACTTGAAGGTTAGGTATCTCTTCTCTGACTGAACCCAGACGCAGGAGTCCTCTCCTGCATATGTATTGGAGGTCTCATCTCAGTTGGTGTAAGCTGCCTGGTGGTGATCCAGTGAGTGAGAGAACTTGGGGGTCCAGGTTAATTGAGATTGCTGGTCCTCCTACAGTGTTGGGTACACATATGTGCGTATGATTCTTTCAGCTGTTTGTTGGGTCTTTTGGAGAGCTATCATGATAGGTCCCTTTCTGTGAACACCCCATGGCCTCAGTAATAGTCCTGTTTCCTCCCCTTGAGATGGATACTATTTTGAACCAGTCACTGGACCTTCTTTTCCTTAGACTTTTTTTCCTTTTCCATCCCTGCATTTCATTCAGACAGGAAAAATTATGGGTAAGTGCTTTGAGTGTGGGATAGCAACACCATGCCTCACTTGACGCTCAGTCTGTCTGCTGGAGAAGGGTTCAAGAAGTTCTTTCTCCCTACAGGGCATTTCATCTAGGGACCCTGTCTTAGACTTCTGAGAGTCTCTTACATTTTAGAGGGTATGCTCAACCCCCTTCCTCCTGAGGTTGCCTGTATCCATTTTTTCTGCTGGCCCTCAGGGCTTCAGTCCTTTTCCCCCACCCAATAACAGATCATGACCCCCATCCCCATCCTCTTTCCCTCATATCTCCCTCCTTCCCTCTCTCCTTGTGGTTGCTTTTTTCTCCCTCCCAAGTGAGGCTTCCTCACTTGGTCCCTTTAGCTTGGTAACATTTTTGAGTACTATGAACTGTATCTTGGATGTTCTGTATTTTCTTTTTAATAATATCTACTTATTATTGAGAACATACCATGCATGTACTTTGAGTCTGAGTTATCTTACTCAGGTTCATATTTTCTACTTCCATCCATTTGCCTGCAAAACCCAGGATGTCCTCATTCTAAATACCTGTGTTGTATTCCATTGTGTAAATGAACCACATTTTCTGTATCCATTCTTTCATTGTGGGACATCTGGATTGTTTCCAGCTTCTGGCTATCACAAGTAAGGCTGCTACAAACATAGTGGAACATGTGCCCCTGTGGCATGGTGGGGCATCTTTTGGGTATATTCAAAAAAGTAGTATTTCTGGGTCTTTAATTATGACTATTTCCAGTTTTCTGGGGAAACTCCAAATTGATTTCCAGAGTGGTGGTACCAGTTTGCAATCCCACCAGCAAAGGAAGAATATTCCTCTTTCTCTACATCCTTGCCAACATGTGTTGTCAAAACATAAGCTTCTGATCTTAGCTATTTTGAATGGTGTAGAGTCATTTTGATTTGCATTTCTCTGATCACTAAGGACTTGGAACATTTCTCCAGGTGCTTATCAGCCATTTGAAAGTTCTCTCTTGTGAATTCTCAGTTTAGTTCTATACCCCATTTTTTGATTGGGTTGTTTGGCGTTTTGGTGGTTAGCTTCTTGAGTTCTTTTCATATTTTGGATATTAGACCTCTATAGCACGTGGGGTTAGTGAGGGTTTTTCTCAATCTGCAAGATGCTGATTTGTCTTATTGACTATGCCCTTTGCCTTATCGAAGATTTCCATTTTCATGAGGTCCCATTTATCAATTTTTATTCTTAGAGTGTGAGCCATTTAGGAAATTTCTCCCTGTGCCAATGAGTCCAAGACTGTTTCCCACTTTCTCTTTTATTAGATTCAGTGTATCCGGTTTTATGTTGAGGTCCTTCATCCACTTGGACTTGGGCTTTGTGCATGGTGACAAACATGGGTCTATTTCCATTTTCTACATACAGACAGCCAGTTAGACTAGCATCATTTATTGAAGATGCGTTCTTTTTTCCATTGGATATTTTTGGCTTCTTTGTTTAAGATTAAGTGTGGGTAAGTGTGTGGTTTTATTTCTAGGTCTTCAATTCTATTCCATTGATCAGTCTGTCTATCTCTGATTTCTAAGCAATGATTACTACAGTTTTTTTATTTTTAATTAATTATTTTATGTATTCACATCCCAAATGTTGCCTGCTCGAACTTGTCCTTCCTCCTAGCATTCTGCTCTCCATCATCCCTCCCTGTTGCGTCTGAGAGGTTGATCCCCTCCCTGATCCCCTTCCTAGCATCCCAGTCTCTGAGGGCCATGAAACTTCTACAGCATTAGACACACCTTTTCTCACTGAAGCTAGAAAATGCAGTCTTCTGCTAAGTATGTGACTGGGCCTCAAACCAGTTCATGTATGTTCTTTGGTTGTTAGCTTAGTTTCTAGGCACTCCCATGTGTCTGGGTTAGTTAAAACTGTTGATCTTCCTATGGGTTGCCATTCCCTTCAGCTCCTTCAGTCCTTCCCCTGGCACTTCCATTGGGGTCCCAGACCTTAGACCAATGTTTGGCTGTAAGTGCCTGCATCTGTCACAAACAGCTACTGGTAGAGACTATCAGAGGATATTCATGGTAAGCTCCTGTGTGCAAGCGCAAGCACATCATAGCATCAGTAATAGTGTCAGGGTTTAGTGCCTGCCAATGAGATGGATCACAATGTGGACCAATCACTGGACAGCCTTTCCTTCAATCTCTACTTCATTTTTGACCCTTTGTTTCTTTTAGACAGGAACAATTTGGGAAGAAATATTTTGAATGTGAGTTGATCCCTCCACTGGGGAGCCTGTCTATCTACTGGAGGTGGTCTCTCTAGGTTCTGTCTCCCCACTATTTCATCTAATGTCACCCCATTGAGTACTGAGAGCCTCTCACATCCCAGGTTTCTGGGACTTTCCAGAGGTTCCCCACAATCCTAGGAGCCAGAATCCTATTTAGATTCATTCTCCTGGAACTTCTCTCCTCTCTCCTCCCATACTGGATCCTGTCCCGCTTTTCACTTCTCCCCTATTCAGGTGCCTCCCTTCCTCTGCTTTGCATAATTATTTGGTTTCCCCTTCTGGGTGGAATTGAAGCATCCTTACTTGTGCCTTCCTTCTTGTTAAATCTTTTATGATCTTGGGTCTTTATCATGAGTTCTGTACATTTGGCTAATAGCTACTTATCAGTGAGTACATACCATCCATGTCCTTTAGGGTCTGGGTTACTTCACTCAAGATGTTTTCTAATTCAATCCACCAGCCTTCAAAATTATGTCCTCATTTTTAATAGCTGAATAGTATTGAAGTTCTAGTTAAAGCAGTAAGATAACTAAAGTAGATCAAGGCAATACAAGTAGTAAGAAAGAAATCAAAGTATTGCTATTTACATAGGATATAATGATATACATATGTGACATCTAAAATTCTACCTAAGATCTCCTACAGTAGCCCACGTTATTATTCAAATGATAACTTGGCTGAGAAAGAAATTAAGGAAACAGCACCCTTCACAATAGCCACAAGTATTATAGAATATCTTGGTGTAACTCTAACCAAGCAAGTGAAAGGCCTATATGTCAAGAAATTCTGGTCTCTAAAGAAAAAAATTAAGGAAAATAGCACAAGATTGAAAGATCTCCCATGTTTATTAATTGGTAGGATTAGCAGAGTAAAAATGGCCACCTTACCAAAGGGAATCCAGAGAGTTAATTGCCATTAAAATTCCAACATAATTCTTTACTGAACATGAAAAAGCAATTCACAATTTTATATGGAAGTTCAAAAACCCAACATAGCTCAAAACACCGCTGTACAATCAAAGAACTTCTAGAAATATCACTAGTCTTTATTTCAAGCAATACTATAGAGAAATAGTAATAAATACCAATAGTGTTGGCATAAAAATGGGCATGCTATTCAATGATATAGAATCACAGAAAAAGAAATAAACATACATACTTGTGGACACTTGATTTTTATGACAAGAAGTCAAAAATATATAATGACGAAAAGAAAGTATTTTCAACAAATTGTGTTGAATATCTCCAGGTAGAAGAATGGAAATAGTCCCAAATCTGTCACCCTGGAGAAAACTCAAGTCCAAGTAGATCAAAGACCTCAATGTAAAACTAGATATAAGAAATATAACAGAAGAGAATATAAGAAACTCTCATTAACATCTTGACATGGGAGACAAATTCCTGAACAGAGCATCAATAGCTCAGACACTAAGGTCAAAATTAATAAATGGGACCTTATGAAATAGAAAAGTTTCTATAAAGCAAAGTACACCATTAATAATGATGATGATAATGATGATAATTATAATGATAATAATAATAGCATCCTACAGAATATGAAAATATATTACCAACCCTACATCTGTCACAAGACTAATATCAAAAACACATAAAGAACTCAAGAAATTAAACACCAGTACATCAACTAACCCAATTAAAAATGTTATACAGAGCTAAACATAATATTGAATATTGAATGGCCAAAAATCACTTAAATAAATGTTCAACTTCCACAGTCGTCAGGAAAGTGCAAATCATGTCTCTGACATTCCAAAACCTGTCACAATGGCTGAAATAAAAAGAAACTCAATTAATAACACATGCTGGTGAGGATGTGGAACAAGGAGAACACTCTTCCACTGCTGGTGGATGTAAAAACTTGTACGCCCACTTTGGAAATAAATATGTTGGTTTCTCAGAAAGTCTGTAATAGTTTTTACCCAAGATCCAGCTATTCCTCTTCTGAGCATATACCCAAAAGATGACTCACTATTCTATAGGGATACTTGTTCAACTATCTTCATGGCAGCTTTATTCATAATAGCCAAAAACTAGAAACAGTGTAGATGTCTTTCCACTGAAGAATGGATAAAGGAAACGAGGTATGTCTACACAATGGATACTATTCAGCTACTTAAAAAAGACATCATTAAATTTGCAGGCAAATGGATGCAAATAGAAAATATTATCCTCATTGATGTACCCCGACCCAGGAAGATATGCATGGTTTTTACTCATTTTTAAGTGGATATTATTAGCTTTAAAGTACAGAAAAAACATGCCCCAATTCACAAACCCAAGGAAACTAGATAAAAAAGGAAAGCCCAAGGGACAGTGAGCAAATGTGAATGAGCAATATAATAATCATTGGAGCTGGACTGAAGAAGAGAACTGGATAGTAGAGGAGGTGAGGAGTAGATTGGGGATTAGGTAGGGATACGGGGAAAGCAGGTGAGGGCTGGGAGTGAGAGTAGAAATCATTAGGAGCGATCTTTAGGAATAACTCATGACCTAGGACAGAGGAGACTCCAGGAAGGGATAGGGGTGATCCTAATTTGAGACTACTATCAATGGAGGATATTGATATTGAAATGACCAATCCCTGCAACCAGATGGGACTTCCAGGTGGCTGAAGGGGACATCAACCCATGCAGAAGACTTTCAACCCAAAATTTGTCCTGCCTGCAAAATAAAGATGCACAAGGATAAAGACGGAGCAGAGGTGGAAGGAAAGGCCAACCAATGACTGGCCCACTTGATACCTATTCCATGTGAGAGAGCCAACTGCCAACTCTGGTGATGATAATCTGCCATGCTTTCAGACAGGAGCCTTATATAACATTCTTCTGAAAGGCTTCATCGAACAGCTGATGGAAACAAACACAGAGACTGCTGTGCTGTGAACAGACACCATGACCAAGACAACTCTTATATGGACAACATTTAATTGGGCCTGTCTTACAGGTTCAGAGCTTCAATCATTGTCATTAACGTGGGGACATAGCAGCATTCCGGCAGGCATCATGCAGGAGCAGAGAGTTGTACATCTTGCTCTAAAGGCTGCTAGCAGAATACTGTCTCCCAGGAAGCTAGGATAAGGGTATTAAAGCCCACATCCACAAGGCCACACCTACTCCAGCAAGGCCATGCCTCCCAACAGTGACACTCCCCGGGCCAACCATATACAAACCATTACACAGACCCAGAGCCAAACATCTGGCAAATCTCTGCGAGATTGTGGGAGTGGAGGACAAAATTGAAAGAACTGAAAGGGTTAAGGACACATCAAGAAGACCTACAAAGTCCATGAACATGGGTCCATGGGGCTCAGAGACTGAAACTCCAACCAAAGAGCATGCAGTGACTGCTACACATGTTAGGACATGTTCAGTATGGTCTTTATGTCGGTCCCCTGACAATAACAGCAACACTTTGACTCTGTTGTCTACAGTTGGATCTCTTTCTCTTAGCTAGTCTACCTTGACTGGCCTCAGTGGGAGAGGATGCAGTTCATCCTGCTGGACTTAATAATGCAGGGTGGGGTAGTATTCAGGGTAGGTGTCCCATTCTCTGAAGAGAAGGGAAGGGATGCGTTTGTAAGGGTGATATTGAGAGTAAAGGAAGTAGGGTGAGGGCTGTGATCGGGATGTAAAGTTAATAAATAAATAAATAAAATAATCATGACTTTGTTAACTAAAAATACTGACATGAAACACACAGAAACAGGAATGGGAATTAAGTTTTGGAGTCATTATAATAAATGACAATGAGAAAACAGCTTTTCTCTATAAAAACTAGTTAGGAAAGTTATTCACTTCTACATTTGAAATTAGAAATGGTGTTAAGTTTCAGAGAATAATTTCATCTTGACATATAAAAATGTTTGATTCAGCACAGTGTTTAGAATGATGTCCTTTTTCTGCCTTTGATCAATAACTTCTACATATTTCAGCTGATTTTTCATAGTTAGTAGGGACTTAACAGCTTTACAATGGTGTAGTTCCAGAAAGACGGAAGAAACTGGAGAAAGCATTACTCCAATATAAAAGCCTTAAGCAAATACTAACTCAAGACATAATTAAGAGCACTCAGGAGTTCACATGCCTATACATCTTATTCCTGCAAACCTTGTCTGAAACTTACTTGTATGGAGACAATGTCAGGGTGAATGTGAATGATTCAGCAGACTGTTATGAGAGAGATTAATAGCCTCTGTTCTCAGACCAGCTAGTGCCTTTAGGTTACTTTAGAAGAAAAGAATTAAGTACATGAGAGATCTTTTTTTTCTTTTTTTCCAGAGCTGGGGACCGAACCCAGGGCCTTGTGCTTGCTAGGCAAGTGCTCTACCACTGAGCTAAATCCCCAACCCCTACATGAGAGATTTTATGTGTGGGAGAGACTCACCAAATATGCTAATTTCCTATCAACTTTGACGATCTCACATCATACAACACAGGCTCAACATTTCTACAGCATTGCTGTGCATATATATACATATATATAAACATATTTGCATATATACATTCATATTCCCACATAAATCACAAAATGACTATAAGTAATATCAAATAGTTTAACAGTTAAAACCATGTTCATTGGAATGAGAAACTGAAGTTTGTTAGCAAGTCTTGAGAGTTTAAGATAAACTCTAATGAATTCCATAACAGCTGCAGCATCTCTCATTTGAGGACTCACTCTTATTGAAGATGGGAAATGTTTGAATATATCCTGGAGTCAGGAAAACTTAGTCATGTGTTATACATATTTGCTAGGGAAACTATTTTCTGATATCTTATACATACATTGTCCTTGGAAATGTTTGCATATATCCTGTAGTCAGGAAAACTTAGTCATGTGTTATACATATTTGCCTGGGCAACTTTTTTCTGATATTTTATATACATATACATACATTGTCCTTAGAGACAAATGGAACATATGTCAGGTGTTTCAATTAAAACACATAGACTTATGTACTTCTCTTTCATTATCATATGATACAATGCATATATATATATATATATACACACACATATGTGTGTAAACAGTAAACATGTGTGCATTTATGTATACATTAGTAACTTTTAATATTGCTGTGATCAATTTTCTGATGAAAAAAATCATAAGAGAAAATGGTTGCTTTGCCTTATTCCTTGGGAGTATATTCCATGAGCTGGTTAAAGTAGGACTGCAGAGAAGGTTCTAGATGGTAACATCAGGAATGCGAGATGCTTGTTCATATGAATAGATCAGGAAACATAAGTTAAGGAAATTACAATGCTCAGTCATTATTATTCATTTTTTCCTTTTTATTTAACTAACACCCCATACCAAGTGATATTCCTACCCACAGGCAGGGCCTTGGACTTCTATCCTTAGTTAATCTGTGGGAAAGCCCTCATAAACTCACCCTGAGATCTGCTTCACCACTCTCCTATATGTTTTATAATCCAATTAGGTTCCCAAGTGAAATGAACCATCACAGCACACATTTCTATATGACACAAAATGATCTCTTAATATGAATTAAGGTGGGCCTTTCTGCGATTAACTGACACTTCACAAGAGTTTTAGCATAGAAAGCAAATCCTAAATAGTTTATGTACATGTAACACTGATTTTAATTCTGCTACACATAATTTTGACTATTTAGTATAATTTAAGATTTTCTCAAAAGTAGAAGAGTGCACATTTTTAAATAATTGGTTTTTGGAAGATTTCAAATGGCAAATCATGTCACAACAATGAAATTTGCCATTAAAATAGTCTTTTTACTATTTCAGCAATTATAAACTAATAAATTAGGTGGTCATCTCCTTTATCTCAGGACAAATTTATTAACATCATGATGGTGACACTTAAGTTTTGATAGATAGTTAATCCATTCCTAATTCAAGATAATGGTGCCATCATCCATCTTGTCTCCAAAGTGTTGATGATCGCCCAATAGGGAATGCTCCTCCAGTATTAAAATGTAATACTCCTTGTGAATTGCTTTTGCTATTTTGAAAATGAATATCTAAACTGCAGATGTGAGCTGTTAATGAAAAAACAAGAAAAAAATTTTAATTACCTACTTGGTAACTCCTCCCTTTTTAAATTAACATATAGAATTACAAACAACTATCAGACTATTACTACATGTCAAACATTCTGATAAACCTGGCATCTTATTGGTATATTGCTTTGTGAGTTGGATATTATTCCCCTTTCCTAGGTGAGAAAGTTGAACCAAAATATAGTAGTATGCTTGTCACACTTATGGTGGTGATAGTAAGAAAATCCCAGGTTGTTTGCTTCTAAAATTTCCACTTTTCTCTCCCTGTCCCTGTCCCTGTCCCTGTCCCTGTCCCTGTCCCTGTCCCTGTCCCTGTCCCTGTCCCTGTCCCTGTCCCTGTCCCCCTCCCTCTCCCTCTGCCTCTTCCTCTCCCTCTTCCTCTTCCTCTCATTTTCTCCGTTTTTTCATACATATATTCAGAACGCAATGTGGTATTTTGATGTTCATATTTAAATCATTATTATATTTATGTATGCAAATATATACAATATCTTTTTTTTCATCTTTATTAACTTGAGTATTTCTTATTTACATTTCGATTGTTATTCCCTTTCCCGGTTTCCAGGCCAACATTCCCCTAACCCTTCCCCCCCCCTTCTATATTGGTGTTCCCCTCCGCATCCTCCCCCCATTACCGCCCTCCCCCAAACAATCACCTTCACTGGGGGTTCAGTCTTGTCAGGACCAAGGGCTTCCCCTTCCACTGGTGCTCTTTACTAGGATATTCATTGCTACCTATGAGGTTAGAGTCCAGGGTCAGTCCATGTATAGTCTTTAGGTAGTGGCTTAGTCCCTGGAAGCTCTGGTTGGTTGGCATTGTTGTTCATATGGGGTCTCAAGCCCCTTATAGCTCTTCCATTCCTTTCTCTGATTCTAATATCTTGCATCAGTTTTCTTACTTGTATTTAGAAGATACTTATTGAGATAGGAGTACTGGTTCATGCCTGTAATTGTAGCTCTCAGGAGGCTAAGGTTTTCCTTAGCATAAGCTCAGCCTGGGCTTTATTTTAAACTCCTAGCCAGCCCTAAACTGTATAGTTATATACATTTATTTGCTATATTATATATACATATATGCATACATATATCACCTGTGACCTCTAGGCCAGCCATTGTCAAGTGTTCAAAACAAATATTTTGCTCTTATTTGTTGTAGGAATGATGAGCCATACCAAACAATATTTAAGACAATATTTGTCATACTTAATAAATTAAAGTTTAAGACTTAAATACAGAAACATGGGCTATATTATCGCAAGATTCCATTAGTAAAATCTAGGCTTAAGCATTATCTTAGCAGTTATACCCAAAGAAAGAATGCATTTTATATCACTGATTTCTGAAAACGAACAAGAGGTCTTTGAAAGGTGCTGTGCCAGTGAACAATCACTAGAAAGTTGATTTTTTCTGTCTCTCTCCTATTTTGTTTAAAGAAAGTTAGGTTTCTCTACCTGGTGAGAAACGCTTTTATAAAAGGTCACAGTTTGATTCAACAAAATCCAGGCTTTTCTCAAGAAACTGTATGCCCGTGAGTATGAAGCCACACTCGTTGAACTATACAAAACACTGAAACAGCTCTTCACAAATGCTCAAGTTTTATCCTCTGAAATTAAACATTATTTTGGTAATATGAAATGTAATCAAAATAAACTTGTCCCATTTTAGAGATGAAGAATCTCAACTTCAATGGAACTAATATATTGAAGATAAAAATTAGAAAATATCTTTAAAAGAAAGGCCAAAATGTGTCAGTAACATAATCAACTTTTTTGTCACTATCACAAGGATTTTGAGAAAAATAATCTTAATATAGGAGAGAGTCGTGTTGTGTTGGGGAATTCAGTGAGACTGAAATACCTGGAAGAACAGGGGGTAACAAGGAGGGGGAGCAGTGTTTGGAGAGAGAGAGAGAGAGAGAGAGAGAGAGAGAGAGAGACAGAGACAGAGAGAGACAGAGAGAGACAGAGACAGAGGGAGGGAGGGAGAGAATCTATCTCCTCCAAGACCACATAGACAAAGCACTTCTTACTTGTTTTGACACCATACATTCCAAATTAGCAAAATGGGATCACAATCAAGTCTTCAACATACACGTCTTTGTGTTACATTTTAAATACAAACCATAATAGGTACTCATTAATGCCTGCTTCACATGTAAATTCAAGTATGATATCACAGCTCGGCTATATTGTCTTATCGTAAATTATAGAAGTAAAATTTGTTTATAAAAGTATTTTATTGCTGCCTGAGTGTAGAATTTAAGCCATATGAAAACACCAGAGAGTGTTATGGACAAAATACTTCTGAACACAATGAAAATATCTTTACATATTAATAATTAAATTTATCTCCGAATAGTTTCTCATCAGTGGTTCTCCAAATTCAACACATAACATGATAGTTTCTTATACCGGAGAAAAGATGAAAGTCAAACCATTAAAGTTAAAATTTACTGACATTTAAAAATATTATAAACTGATTTAAGTTCAGTGTAGATAGGTCTTTATAATCAATCAGAGTTTGCAGCTAAAACAGTTATCACCCAATAGAGTTGAATGAAGTAGTATACTATGTCTGGTCTTAATATAATTACTATTAAAAATAGATACAGAATTGATGATAATACAACTCAATTTATTACAGATAGACATTTTTAATGCTAAGAATTTTAGACGAAGTGCTACATTCACTTGGATACTGAAGTGTATTTACATGATTCTTCAAACATGTTTTCAATTTTCATACTTAAATGTGACAGTCAGCTCACAATTTATTCTAATCAATGATGATCAAGATAATAAAGTCTTAAAATCAGATACTGTGCCTGTGGTAGCTTCTCCCAGAGGCAGCTTGCTAGACTTCTAGAATAATCATACAATGCTTAGAAATGCTTAGTACAGGTCTCCAACAAAGACATACTAACTAAACAAGAAGGCAGTAAATTCTTTATAAAGAAAGATCTGCCATTTGGATATTTCCTGCTGTGTTAAAAATTTCAGCTACCATAATTAGCAGCATGGTTTCCATCTTGCCATGATAGGCAGAAGAAAGGAGCCTCTGCAGAAGAGATGAAAAGATAGAAGGCAGAGGAAACTGTAACAATAGAGCACACAGCTAGCTGCTTGATCAATGGCTACGGTTGTTGTAAACATACTTTATAAGAAAGCATCGAACTTTGTTCAGTAGAAATTAGAAATTCAATCCATAAACTATTCATTAATTCAAAAACCATGTCTTAGTTTTGTGATGTTTAAGATTAATGAAAGATTAAGTATAATTGGATACAATTGATTTAATACTAACAGTACAAAGAATGTATTTTTTTACCTGAGGTTTATAAAGATTCTGGTTTTCGTAATCATGAGTTTGATATATTGGTAGCTATAAAGGTCAGAGTTTTTTATTCTATAAAAAGAAACATCATAGAATATTTCTTTAGGAGCATATAAACACCTTAACATTCACAAAATACTACTGGATTCTGCTCATGCAATGTGGATTTTTTGTAAATATGCAAAGGGAAAGCTAAATTGACAATATATGTTTTTTAAATGTTATGAATAAAGTTTGTGAAATTATGGATGCCTTTTTGAAATGTCACGTTGTTAAGAATGTATTACTTGCTTTTAATAAGTACAAGTGTATAAATTAGTTTGGTGTAACTGAAATTGATGTCAGGAAGAAAAAAAAGCTGTCGTTCACTCGGTCCATCCATGCAACCAGTATCAATCCAATGGTCTATGTAAAAACTAGTCAAAAACTATGAAAATTAAACAGCTAAAATCTTAACTCTGTAAGCACTAGCTCTGAGAATAAAATATGTGATAATTGATAACGAGATGGGATTTAGGTTGAAGAGCCTTTCCCAGGTTAAGCCTCATTTGCTGCCAACATCTATTTTTAGAACAAAAATAAAGAAAAAAGCATCACCCATTTTAAGCCCAAATGGGAGAGACTTTGCTATTGCTGTCGTGTTTCTTTTTTCAACAAAGGGAAGATTTTTATATATCTTAAGAAAGGAAATACCTTCAGGAAAACTTATCACCACTAGAATTATTAATGCAAAATCCATTTCAAATTTTTAGCAGGAGATCTCATTCTTCGCTAATTCTGCTTAGGACCCGGTTTAGTAATATTCTCTGCCTTAGATTAATTACCCTGATCTAATTCATTTAGTGGAGGACAGCTGTGGTACGTGGGTTGCTCACTGATGTATTGTGTTAAATGACGCCCATCTGTCACTGCAGAATATCAGCATGGATCCAGTGTCATCCACTTCATTGGTTCTGCTGAGATGTGAAGTACAGCTACAATGTTTACTACTGTTGTTAATTTAATATCTACACCTTTAATAACCTGACTGCTGTCACTTGCGAAACAATGATACATGATGGGCATTGAAGAACCGGATAGAATGCATTAACAAGACAGCACAGCAGACCCTCTGGTACAGTTAATTAGAACATTTGTGGGCAAAGTTGCTCTGGGGGTCCCTGTAGGGCATTCTCCTAGGGAAATTCTTGACTGGGAAATGAAGTTAAAGGAATCTGTGTTAATAGCACTTCTGACAAATTTAATCATTAATTAACGATTAAATACCGGGGAATTTATTTTCACCAAGTAGAACCATTTTATGTCAATTTTTATATTTAATATTTAATCATCGACTCATAGTTTCTTCTCATGCTTTTGTTCTCCTTTAGTCCAATTCCTCAAATATGCACTATTAGTGCCTCTCAGAAAATCAGCTGATGCAGTAAAATATATCAAATATAGTGTCCTGAATCAAGGTTTGCCTCCTCAGATAAATAAATTTAACTCAAAATATATTAAGAAGATTGAAAATAGATTTTTCCCTAAATGCTTGTATCTAATTTCACAAGGAATAAACAATAACATATCTGTTACATTTATTTATATAGTTATTTCTAAAATAATAAAATTAAAATAAATAATGCATAGGTTACATATTAAGTTTACTAAATAAGCATATAAAACACCAAAAATTATTGAAAACAGGGAAATAATAAATATCTAAACATAGACTAACATACATTTTATACTATAAAAAATTGTAGAAAATAAATGTGACTTTTCCATGTCCTTCATTTTCATTCTTCATAGTATTCTGTTTATCTGCCTCTGTGACTTATCTTTGTTCCTAGTGCCTGTTTTCAAATTATGAATTTTTTCTTCAAATAATTTTTCCGTTTTTTGTCTTGAATGGGCTTTAGTTCCACACAGTATTTCTTTTTGCTGTATTATGTCATGTAGCCTCTCCTTCTTTCACCAGGTTCTGTTCCCCTAGATATGAAACAAACAAACAGTATCAGTGGAAAACTTGTATACTACCAGTGCATTAATTTACCTATAGATTTCTCTATGGTAAATTTAAAATTACAATTTGAAGATAAAATACATTATTAGATCCTTCTTTATTCCAGACGTTGGGTGTTTAAACTACAAAAATCAAAATATTTCAAATTAATTAACCTAGAAAATTAACTGAAATAAAACAAGACAGTGTTATTTAGTACCGAGAAAAGATAAAGTATAGATGTATAGAATCTAGTAGATAATTGTGTATCATGTAAAGAAACAAGAAAATGTGACTCTATATAAACATACATACCATTTTGAGACAAAAAGAAGTCAAAAGAGTTTTAAATACAACGTTAAATAAAGAATACATAGAAAAAAGTGAAATATTAAAGAAAATTGTAGAAGAAAAACCTACACAAACAGAAGCTTAAGTGAAGAAAATTCTTCTAAACCAACATTTACAGCAGGGTAATCACTAAGTAGTAATTATTAGAGTAAATCCTATTAATTTTCCAAAGTTGATGATAAATCAATAGAAAGTTCTCAAACAGAAAACAAAAAATGGAGGACAGAAACATTTTTTTGAAAACCGTAACCCAACTTTAAACATATTTATAATAGTCTTTCCGATGATTCTGAAAGGAAGAAGGAAAGGAATGAAAGAAAAATATTTTAAGAAATCACACAGTTGGGGCTGGGGATTTAGCTCAGTGGTAGAGCGCTTACCTAGGAAGCGCAAGGCCCTGGGTTCGGTCCCCAGCTCCGAAAAAAAAAAAAAAAACAACAACAAAAAAAAAAAAAAAAAGAAATCACACAGTTGAACTAAACTATAAATTGAATGTTTATAAAACATTCATATAATTGTCTGACTAGTGTTTAATTTCAGTGGAACAATACAATATTTCCTTTTTTTGAATTACCCGTGCTAGTCACTTGTCTTTTCCCTTGCTCTCCCTAATTTCTCAGTTCTTGGATTACTTTTTCTTATGTCACCTTCCATATCCTCATTTTCTACTCTCTCTTTTATTTTTGTCTCTTCTGGCTAATACAGTGCTTTTCCCCCTGCTTTTCATTGAGTTTATACTTAGTAGTATTATGTATAGCACTAATTTTGAACACCATCTAGTGGTATCAAAACGGTCTTCATTTCTCCACTATTTTGTTAAAATGATCAGATCCCAGTTTCCTGGTAGAAACATGGTCAAAGTTCAAAATGATCAGGAGTAATTTTACCTATGATAGAAGTATTTAATTTTTATATTAAATATTATATTTAATATTTTATTATTAAAATAAAGAAAATATGAATGTGTAATTTTATGCTTTATTGAGCTTCAAGGCATGCCAGACAGACTAGCCCTTTCTTGACGCACTTAGGGAGTTTCAGTGCAGCCCAGTCCAGCCATGATCTCAATCTGACAAAAATGTGCTTTTGATAGGATTCTTGCTCCTGGATGTCATTAAATACCATTGAATTTTTTATTCCTGGAATTTGATTGGTATTCATATTTTATTCTGTTTTGAAGGAAAGTTCACTATCAGAAATTCTCTTTGTTTTGTCAAGTCTTATTAGAATGGGCAAAGTTTTCAGGTAGGGTTGGAGAAGTGTCCAAGGGCAGGTCAAGCACAGTCAGAGAACAAAGAAAAGTCAAACTGGTTCTGACCTGGATGTTTTATCCTATTAGCTAGTCTTCATAGTGCTGGTAGATGCTATTCATGCTACCAGATGAGAACAGTAGCAATCAATCTTATATGACTGCAAACCCTGATAGCTATAATAAAAACCTGTCTGGCAAGATAAACCCACTCATGCAATTGAGGAAAAAATATCATGGGAATAGTAAACTACTTTTTTATTAGATTTAAGGCCAAAAGATAGAGCCTATACTTGGCACTGTTGAAGAAGTTAATAACTGATGGATAGATATATCACAGTAGGACCTGTGATACAGGAAAGACTGTACTACTATTATTCAGCTAAATACACATGGTATTTAAATAACTTTTTATGTGTCTGAGCCCATATCTTAGTATGTCAGAGCACTGGATGTTTTTCAAGAGTTTTCCCAGGACCCACATAGTGGCTAAAAACATCTGTTACTCCATTTCCACAAGACCCCAAACATTCTTCTGGCCTCTGTGCGTACTTGGAACACATGTGGTACACAGACATTCATGCTAGCAAATCAACTCTTACACATAAAATTCTAAATAAGATTAAATGACTTTGCATTATAGTTATAGATTAGTGTTATCTCAACCCTCATCAGAATAACTTACTTTTTAAGCTGGTGGTGGCTAACACTAAGACAACTAGTTATGGTTCATAGACTAAGTTATTGAGGAATGTTTATTCTTCAACAGGACACTTCATCACAACCACACGGCCCAGTGCTTGGAGATCATTGAAAAAGAGATGGCGGAAAGACAGAAAAGTATAATGGTATAATAATATGAGGCAGTGGTTCTCAACCTCATTGATACTGCAACGTTTTAATAGAGTTCTTCATTTGTGTTGACACCCTCTCCTCAAACAGAAAATTATTTCTTTGCTACTCCAGAACTCTAATTTTGCTGCTTCTATGGATTGCACTGTAAATATCTGATATGCAGGATACCTTATATGCGACCCCCAAGAAGGGCACAATTCACAGGGTAAGAACCACTGCTATAGGAGAACCATTTTTTAATCACAATTGGACAGTTGTCCATCTAAGCTCGCTGCACTTATGATAGTGTACCCAAATAGAAAAAACGAGCCGCAGAGCCAGGCATGAAATCCCACCACTACCTGAGTAGCTGTTAGTAACTGAGTGCTTTTAAGGGAAAAGGGGTTACTTCACTTTAATGGTGTGAATTCTGGAGGTCTGAGATGCTCCTGTGAATGGCCATATACCCAAGAATATAAAGGCAGTAGAAACTGGACTTGATGGTTTGAAATAAATGAATGAAGACAAAAGATTGGTGGACTTGGACTGCAGGGATGGATATGAAATGTCGATGCTCCAGTTCATCTTAGAAGGGAGAAAAATACCCACGGGAGAAAATATAGAAACAAAGTATGGAGCAGAGACTGAATGAAAGACCATCCAGAGACTGTTGTCCAGGAACTGGGGTTCCATTCCATATGCAGCCACCAAACCCAGTTACTATTGCTGATGCCAAGAAGTGCTTGCTGGCAGGAGCCTGATACGGATGTCTCCAGAGAGTCTATGCCAGAAACTTACTGATACAGATGAGGATGCTTGCAGCTAACCATCAGACTGTCATGGGAACCCCAACTGAGGAGTTGTAGAAAGGACTGAAGGACCTGAAGGGGTTTGCAACCCCATAGGAAGAACAATGATAACAATGAACCAGAGCCCCGCCCCAACTGAGCTCCCAGGGACTAAAACACCAACCAGTGAGTACACATGGAGGGACCCATGACTCCAGGCGCTATGTAGGAGAAGATGGCACTTCTCAATAGGATAAGCACTTGGTCCTGTGAAGGCTCATTTCCTCAGTGTAGGAGAATGCAAGGGTATCAAGGTGAGAGTGAGTGGGTGGGAGTGGGAGCATCTTTATAGAAGCAAGGGGAGGGGCAGGGGAGAGGGGGGAAAGGGCATAACATCTGAAATGTAAAAATATAAAAAATCCATAGAAACAGAATACAGCCTATAAAATTCACATAGAAAATAAAAATACATGACAAGTTAACGATTACATACTATTAGTGATCTAGTGTTTTAAACTAGGATAATTTCTCAGGTTATTCAGTGTGCTACACTGGGAAATGGTTCTTCTGTCTTGACACTTTGGTTTATTTTCTCCTTTATCTTGATATTGTCTTTACTGAGTGTTAGTGGAAGTAATAGAGTTATATACCAAAATTTATAAGGGAAATTTTAAATTTCCTTATTTATGACTTAAAAACATGGACAGAAATTCAACTTATATGTACATTTTCTAGTTCTGAGTTACTAATATGTTTTTTAAAAGTGTTTTAAAGGCAGAAATAAAGAACTATCCCATCACATGCTTTTTATTTGTGATATCTGAAAGAGACATGGCAGAGGAATAGAATTCTGCATCATGATGTAAGTAAACCCTTCAAATATCAAAAGCATGAATGTCCAGTCTTCTTAACTTTACCTTTTCCCCTACATCTTTTCTTGCTCTTTTAAATGGTATTTTACTTTACACTTTGCAACTTTCATAAATATCCCATGTCTTAGTGAATCAATGTAATTCTATTAAGATGATGAAATCAGAACAAATATTAAATGAATTTATTTATATTCCTGGATTCACGATAACTGTCCTTCAAACTCCACTTCCTTTGTCTGGTAAAAAATAAACTTGAGACTTATCTAAATGCTTGTAGAAAAAAACATTAGTCTAAACATATTTATGGAAAAGGAAGGAAATTGACAGTTAACCAATATATACATATAACTTAAGGAGCATTGAAGTATCAAACACAAACATTTGATATATCCTCAAATTTCAAAATAAAACATACAACTATAAGTGCATTCAAGTCTACTTCTTAACCTATCACAGTTTCAGTTAGTATAGATATTATTGTAATTTTTTTATCTAACAAAATGCCTTCGTTCAATCATTATGGCACACTACTAATGCAGACTACATACAAATGGGAGTATTTGTATACTATTCACATCTATACTTTTTAGCCATATTTTAAGAAGTAAACAATTACAAATTATGACACCCCAATTTGTGGTGAGAAGCCTGTTTTTCGCCAATATAAACTGTTCTTAAGCAAGTCCTAGGCATAGATACTTGCACCATTTACCATTGTAAACCTAAGGAATATGGGTGACTTAAATCTGTCAGAATTCTATTGAGATTATGCTTTAGAAATTCCACAAGTTAATTATTTGTAGTGCCAAACATATTACCTGTCAAAACCTGGTATGTGAGGAGGCATCTAAATTTCACTTTTTCTTTCTCAGTATCTTCAAGAAGTCAAGAAAATGGGTCAAATAACTAAGAGTCCTAATATTCTGAATCTAAATTTCATTCCAAGTATTGATCGTTTCTTATATGTAGTGCTGTTTATAACTATCATTCCATGTATTCTTCAATATAATATATAAATTAGAAATTGTTGACAATACATTTCAAAGCAAATGATGAATTTATACATCAGAGCTAGAGAGCTTAAGTAGCATCATATATATATATATATATATATATATATATATATATATATATATATATATATACACACATTCACTATCAAACGGACCTTGTTAGGACCCAGCGTCACGTCAACATGATTAAATTACATGAACTAAAATGGGAAAAATGATAAAGAGAAAAACAAAAGGGAAAAAATGGCTCGGGCAATGTCTTGGTTTCGAGCGACTCCCGAGATCCCCAGCCCTGGAGAGCAGGACGTGTTTGATGAGGAAGCAGACGAATCTCTGTTAGTGCAGCGGGAATGGCAGGATCACATGAGGAAACGAGTCCAAGAAGGTTACAGAGATGGGATAGATGCTGGCAAAGCAGTAACCCTTCAACAGGGCTTCAATCAAGGCTATAAAGAGGGTGCCGATGTCATTTTAAACTACGGACTACTCAGGGGAACATTGAGCGCTTTGCTTTCCTGGTGTCACCTTCATGGTAATAGTTCAACGCTGATTGGCAAGATAAATAACCTTCTGAATGCAGTTGGCCAGTGTGAAGAGTGTGTGATCAAACATCTGAAATCAGTTACGTCACCGCCACGCATTACAGATTTATTGGACTCCATTGAGGATCTGGACCTTTGTCATGTAGTCCCGCCTGAGAAAGCTGTTGAAGCAAGAGGTGACACTAGTGCTGACATTAGCACAGATGCTGACAGGAGTCCGAATGGGATGGATTGTTCACATCCAGAATGTTGCAGAACACAAGAGCATGCGCATTTGGAAAAACCAAGCCTCACTTGGATTCTGGAACAGACATCCAACTTGGTGAAACAGCTGGGAATATCAGTAGACATATTACAGCACCTGAGACAACTGTAAAATTATCTCCCCCTTTCCAGAGGAAGTAATGCTCGGAGTATTACTTAGAGCATTGTGTTCTAGATAAGGTAACCACTGATTGATTAATTCCTGTGTGGAATTAACACTAGTAAATGAAATGACATTTGTCTTTGTCATTGGTAAATTGTCTAGTTTTAGATGCACTCAGTAATCCTCATTGTCATTTTCAAATTTCTAATCAAAATCAGTTGTTTTTGTACTAACAAGAACCAAACATTTTAGAACAAGAAAAAAAAACCTAAAAAAAAATGGCTCATGATTTTCTGTCTGTATTCAATGCCATTGTCACTTACCTGGTGAGTATTTTCATCCTTGTTATATAATAAGCAAGCCACCACAGTGAGCAAGGAATAAGACCAGATTAAGGGAAAGGGAGAGTTGGAAACAATCCTTATAATTAAATCTATCGTTGTGGAAAATCTTTCCATTATTTTCCCTCAGGCTCTGAAAATTCTTAAAAGAAAGCACAAAGGTTAGAATATTTTTATTACTAAATATATTGGATCTTCAAAATAATTTGATAGTGGATAGAGAAGGAAGTTTATATATTTTGTGTTCATTCTATATAGAATATAAAATGTCAACCTCTGCCTCATAATTAAAGCAAAATTGCTGAAATTTAACGACTGTGTTCAATATACAGAAATAAAACCCTAAACTTTTTCCTCTGTATAGAATATAGAGAATATAAAATAAGCTTCATACTTTATCAAAAGGGTCATGGTTTCAAATAATCTACCTATACCATGTCAAATAGTCTTACCAAATATGTTACTTTGTTTATTTTATAACTATTTAATTGGATTTTGTGAGAACCACTTTCAAGAGTCACTGCTATGACCTAAGCATCTTGGGTTCTCATTTGGTTCAACCTAACTATCCACAGTTTGTGAGGTAATGCCAAGGCCTAAATACATCATGGTCTGTTGTTTGAGTGATTGCTAGGAAAATTTAGATGTTAGCTTTGCTGAGCTTACACATATAGACGAAGCAAGCCTGGACAATATTTCTGAAACTGACATTTGACTTACTTGCTATATTAATGTCCAGCACTGGTGAATGTTTCCTCTGGAGCATGCATTCCTTCCTCCAGACATATATCTGCATATGTCTGATATAACAGCTGAAGATATGTAATGCATCTCAGTAAAAACCAACATATATTGGTGTCCATCTTTACAAACAAAACAACAATAACAAAACAATGGAATAAAACATTTTAAGAATGTCCTTCAAAAATGGATACATACTTAAGGAACACTTTGATGGCAAAATTATGTCCAGAAAACAAAAGAACAAACACTTAATAATGCAACAATGTAGATAATGGCTCAGGCATTGGGCTGAGACAAATAGATCAGCAAGAAGAATGAATACTCTATTTACTTCCACATATTAAGTTCAGAAGAGACAAATTTGATGTATGCATATAAATTCAAAATTGACCACTGATTATGATTTTGAGGAAGTGATCCATACAAATGAATATGAACAGATTTTCTGAGGATTTGGAATAGTCTAACCTCCATAAAGATATTGGTTACATAGATATATTCTTTTACCAAGCTCACTGAATTTTTCAGTAAATATCTACACCTTAAATCATATATAAACTAAAAGTTCAGTAATAATTTTAAGTAATTATTGCAAATGTTACAAGTAACTAGAATTATATGCAATTTTATACACATTTGGAATCACTGTCAAATGACACAAGACATTAAATTTGTCTTTTCTGTTAAAAAAAACTTTCATTGATAGGTACATTTACCTTAAAATATATGGGTATATATGCCTTAAATTGCATGTATGAATTAGGATTAATTCTCCAAGAATTAATGTTAGTGTAACATGGTTACATTTAGATAAAATTGACTATACTGTCACATAGCTACAAACTATGATATAAATTACTATAATGTAATAAAAATCTAAGACTATTAATAGTTTCTACTTATATCTCTAAGAATATAATTTACATTTAATATTTCTTTTTTATTATTTTTTTTATTAACTTGAGTATTTCTTATATACATTTCAAGTGTTATTCCCTTTCCCGGTTTCCGGGCAAACATCCCCCTCCCCCCTCCCCTTCCTTATGGGTGTCCCCCTCCCAACCCTCCCCCCATTGCCGCCCTCCCCCCATAGTCTAGTTCACTGGGGATTCAGTCTTAGCAGGACCCAGGGCTTCCCCTTTCACTGGTGCTCTTACTAGGATATTCATTACTACCTATGGGGTCAGAGTCCAGGGTCAGTCCATGTATAGTATTTAGGTAGTGGCTTAGTCCCTGGAAGCTCTGGTTGCTTGGCATTGTTGTACAAATGGGGTCTCGAGCCCCTTCAAGCTCTTCCAGTTCTTTCTCTGATTCCTTCAACGGGGGACCTATTCTCAGTTCAGTGGTTTGTTGCTGGCATTCGCCTCTGTATTTTCTGTATTCTGGCTGTGTCTCTCAGGAGCGATCTACATCCGGCTCCTGTCCGTCTGCACTTCTCTGCTTCATCCATCTTGTCCAATTGGGTGGCTGTATATGTATGGGCCACATGTGGGGCAGGCTCTGAATGGGTGTTCCTTCAGTCTCTGTTTTAATCTTTGCCTCTCCCTTCCCAGCCAAGGGTATTCTTTTTTCTCATTTAAAGAAGGAGTGAAGCATTCACATTTTGATCATCCGTCTTGAGTTTCGTTTGTTCTAGGGATCTAGGGTAATTCAAGCATTTGGGCTAATAGCCACTTATCAATGAGTGCATACCATATATGTCATTCTGTGATTGGGTTAGCTCACTCAGGATGATATTTTCCAGTTCCAACCATTTGCCTACGAATTTCATAAACTCGTTGTTTTTGATAGCTGAGTAATATTCCATTGTGTAGATGTATCACAATTTCTGTATCCATTCCTCAGTTGAAGGGCATCTGGGTTCTTTCCATTTTCTGGCTATTATAAATAAGGATGCGATGAACATAGTGGAGCACGTGTCTCTTTTATATGTTGAGGCATCTTTTGGGTATATACCCAAGAGAGGTATAGCTGGATCCTCAGGCAGTTCAATGTCCAATTTTCTGAGGAACCTCCAGACTGATTTCCAGAATGGTTTTACCAGTCTGCAATCCCACCAACAATGGAGGAGTGTTCCTCTTTCTCCACATCCTCGCCAGCATCTGCTGTCACCTGAGTTTTTGATCTTAGCCATTCTCAATGGTGTGAGGTGAAATCTCAGGGTTGTTTTGATTTGCATTTCCCTTATGACTAAAGATGTTGAACATTTCTTTAGGTGTTTCCCAGCCATTCGGCATTCCTCAGCTGTGAATTCTTTGTTTAGCTCTGAAGCCCATTTTTTAATAGGGTTATTTGTTTCCCTGCGGTCTAACTTCTTGAGTTCTTTGTATATTTTGGATATAAGGCCTCTATCTGTTGTAGGATTGGTAAAGATCTTTTCCCAATCTGTTGGTTGCCGTTTTGTCCTAACCACAGTGTCCTTTGCCTTACAGAAGCTTTGCAGTTTTATGAGATCCCATTTGTCGATTCTTGATCTTAGAGCATAAGCCATTGGTGTTTTGTTCAGGAAATTTTTTCCAGTGCCCATGTGTTCCAGATGCTTCCCTAGTTTTTCTTCTATTAGTTTGAGTGTGTCTGGTTTGATGTGGAGGTCCTTGATCCACTTGGACTTAAGCTTTGTACAGGGTGATGAGCATGGATCCATCTGCATTCTTCTACATGTTGCCCTTCAGTTGAACCAGCACCATTTGCTGAAAATGCTATCTTTTTTCCATTGGATGGTTTTGGCTCCTTTGTCAAAAATCAAGTGACCATAGGTGTGTGGGTTCATTTCTGGGTCTTCAATTCTATTCCATTGGTCTATCTGTCTGTCTCTGTACCAATACCATGCAGTTTTTATCACTATTGCTCTGTAATACTGCTTGAGTTCAGGGATAGTGATTCCCCCTGAAGTCCTTTTATTGTTGAGGATAGCTTTAGCTCTCCTGGGTTTTTTGTTATTCCAGATGAATTTGCAAATTGTTCTGTCTAACTCTTTGAAGAATTGGATTGGTATTTTGATGGGCATTGCATTGAATCTGTAGATTGCTTTTGATAAAATGGCAATTTTTACTAAATTAATCCTGCCAATCCATGAGCATGGGAGATCTTTCCATCTTCTGAGGTCTTCTTCAATTTCTTTCCTCAGTGTCTTGAAGTTCTTATTGTACAGATCTTTTACTTGCTTGGTTAAAGTCACACCGAGGTTCTTTATATTATTTGGGTCTATTATAAAGGGTGTCGTTTCCCTAATTTCTTTCTCGGCTTGTTTCTCTTTTGTATAGAGGAAGGCAACTGATTTATTTGAGTTAATTTTATACCCAGCCACTTTGCTGAAGTTGTTTATCAGCTTTAGTAGTTCTCTGGTGGAACTTTTGGGATCACTTAAATATACTATCATGTCATCTGCAAATAGTGATATTTTGACCTCTTCTTTTCCGATCTGTATCCCCTTGATCTCCTTTTGTTGTCTGATTGCTCTGGCTAGAACTTCAAGAACTATATTGAATAAGTAGGGAGAGAGTGGGCAGCCTTGTCTAGTCCCTGATTTTAGTGGGATTGCTTCAAGTTTCTCTCCATTTAGTTTAATGTTAGCAACTGGTTTGCTGTATATGGCTTTTACTCTGTTTAGGTATGGGCCTTGAATTCCTATTCTTTCCAGGACTTTTATCATGAAGGGGTGTTGAATTTTGTCAAATGCTTTCTCAGCATCTAATGAAATGATCATGTGGTTCTGTTCTTTCAGTTTGTTTATATAATGGATCACGTTGATGGTTTTCTGTATATTAAACCATCCCTGCATGCCTGGGATGAAGCCTACTTGATCATGGTGGATGATTGTTTTGATGTGGTCTTGAATTCGGTTTGCCAGAATTTTATTGAGTATTTTTGCATCGATATTCATAAGGGAAACTGGTCTGAAGTTCTCTTTCTTTGTTGTGTCTTTGTGTGGTTTAGGTATAAGAGTAATTGTGGCTTCCTAGAAGGAATTCGGTAGGGCTCCATCTGTTTCAATTTTGTGGAATAGTTTGGATAATATTGGTATGAGGTCTTCTATGAAGGTTTGATAGAATTCTGCACTAAACCCGTCTGGACCTGGGCTCTTTTTGGTTGGGAGACCTTTAATGACTGCTTCTATTTCCTTAGGAGTTATGGGGTTGTTTAACTGGTTTATCTGTTCCTGATTTAACTTCAGTACCTGGTATCTGTCTAGGAAATTGTCCATTTCCTGCAGATTTTCAAGTTTTGTTGAATATAGGTTTTTATAGTAAGATCTGATGATTTTTTGAATTTCCTCTGAATCTGTAGTTATGTCTCCCTTTTCATTTCTGATTTTGTTAATTTGGACGCACTCTCTGTGTCCTCTCATTAGTCTGGCTAAGGGTTTATCTATCTTGTTGATTTTCTCAAAGAACCAACTTTTGGTTCTGTTGATTCTTTCCATGGTCCTTTTTTTTCTACTTGGTTGATTTAAGCTCTGAGTTTGATTATTTCCTGCCTTCTACTCCTCCTGGGTGTATTTGCTTCTTTTTGTTCTAGAGCTTTTAGGTGTGCTGTCAAGCTGCTGACATATGCTCTTTCCTGTTTCTTTCTGCAGGCACTCAGCGCTATGAGTTTTCCTCTTAGCACAGCTTTCATTGTGTCCCATAAGTTTGGGTATGTTGTATCTTCATTTTCATTAAATTCTAAAAAGTTTTTAATTTCTTTCTTTATTTCTTCCTTGACCAGGTTATCATTGAGTAGAGCATTGTTCAATTTCCACGTATATGTGGGCATTCTTCCCTTATTGTTATTGAAGACCAGTTTTAGGCCGTGGTGGTCCGATAGCACGCATGGGATTATTTCTATCTTTCTGTACCTGTTGAGGCCCGTTTTTTGACCAATTATATGGTCAATTTTGGAGAAAGTACCATGAGGAGCTGAGAAGAAGGTATATCCTTTTGCTTTAGGATAGAATGTTCTATAAATATCCGTGAAGTCCATTTGGCTCATGACTTCTCTTAGTCTGTCGACATCACTGTTTAATTTCTGTTTCCATGATCTGTCCATTGATGAGAGTGGGGTGTTGAAATCTCCCACTATTATTGTGTGAGGTGCAATGTGTGCTTTGAGCTTTAGTAAGGTTTCTTTTACGTATGTAGGTGCCCTTGTATTTGGGGCATAGATATTTAGGATTGAGAGTTCATCTTGGTGGATTTTTCCTTTGATGAATATGAAGTGTCCTTCCTTCTCTTTTTTGATGACTTTTAGTTGGAAAATGATTTTATTTGATATTAGAATGGCTACTCCAGCTTGCTTCTTCTGACCATTTGCTTGGAAAGTTGTTTTCCAGCCTTTCACTCTGAGGTAGTGTCTGTCTTTGTCTCTGATGTTTGTTTCCTGTAGGCAGCAGAATGCAGGGTCCTCGTTGTGTATCCAGTTTGTTAATCTATGTCTTTTTATTGGGGAGTTGAGGCCATTGATGTTGAGAGATATTAAGGAATAGTGATTATTGCTTCCCGTTATATTCATATTTGGATGTGAGGTTATGTTTGTGTGCTTTCATTCTCTTTGTTTTGTTGCCAAGACGATTAGTTTCTTGCTTCTTCTAGGGTATAGCTTGCCTCCTTATGTTGGGCTTTACCATTTATTATCCTTTGTAGTACTGGATTTGTGGAAAGGTATTGTGTAAATTTGGTTTTCTCATGGAATGTCTTGGTTTCTCCATCAATGTTAATTGAGAGTTTTGCTGGATACAGTAACCTGGGCTGGCATTTGTGTTCTCTTAGGGTCTGTATAACATCAGTCCAGGATCTTCTGGCCTTCATAGTTTCTGGCGAGAAGTCTGGTGTGATTCTGATAGGTCTCCCTTTATATGTTACTTGACCTTTTTCCCTTACTGCTTTTAATATTCTTTCTTTATTTTGTGCGTTTGGTGTTTTGACAATTATGTGACGGGAGGTGTTTCTTTTCTGGTCCAATCTATTTGGAGTTCTGTAGGCTTCTTGTATGTCTATGGGTATCTCTTTTTTTAGGTTAGGGAAGTTTTCTTCTATGATTTTGTTGAAGATATTTACTGGTCCTTTGAGCTGGGAGTCTTCACTCTCTTCTATACCTATTATCCTTAGGTTTCATCTTCTCATTGAGTCCTGGATTTCCTGTATGTTTTGGACCAGTAGCTTTTTCCACTTTACATTATCTTTGACAGTTGAGTCAATGATTTCTATGGAATCTTCTGCTCCTGAGATTCTCTCTTCCATCTCTTGTATTCTTCGGTGAAGCTTGTATCTACAGCTCCTTGTCTCTTCTTTTGGTTTTCTATATCCAGGGTTGTTTCCATGTGTTCTTTCTTGATTGCTTCTATTTCCATTTTTAATTCCTTCAACTGTTTGATTGTGTTTTCCTGGAATTCTTTCAGGGATTTTTGTGTCTCCTCTCTATGGGCTTCTACTTGTTTATTTATGTTTTCCTGGAATTCTTTCAGGGATTTTTGTGTCTCCTCTCTATGGGCTCTACTTGTTTATTTATGTTTTCCTGGAATTCTTTCAGGGATTTTTGCGATTCTTTCAGGCATTTTTGCGTTTCCTCTCTGTAGGCTTCTACTTGTTCTCTAAGGTGGTTCTTCACGTCTTTCTTGAAGTCCTGCAGCATCATGATCAAAAATGATTTTGGAACTAGATCTTGCTTTTCTGGTGTGTTTGGATATTCCATGTTTGTTTTGATGGGAGAATTGGGCTCCGATGGTGCCATGTAGTCTTGGATTCTGTTGCTTGGGTTCCTGCGCTTGCCTCTCGCCATCAGATTATCTCTAGTGTTACTTTGTTCTGCTATTTCTGACAGTGGCTAGACTGTCCTATAAGCCTGTGTGTCAGGAGTGCTGTAGACCTGTTTTCCTCTCTTTCAGTCAGTTATGGGGACAGAGTGTTCTGCTTTACGGCGTGTGGATTTTCCTCTCTACAGGTCTTCAGCTGTTCCTGTGGGCCTGTGTCTTGAGTTCACCAGGCAGCTTTCTTGCAGCAGAAAAGTTGGTCTTACCTGTGGTCCCGAGGCTCAAGTTCGCTCGTGGGGTGCTACCCACGGGCTCTCTGCAGCGGCAGCAACCAGGAAGACCTGTGCCGCCGTTTCCGGGAGCTTTAGTGCACCAGGGTTCCAGATGGTCTTTGGCTTTTTCCTCTGGCATCCGAGATGTGTGTGCAGAGAGCAGTCTCTTCTGGTTTCCCAGGCTTGTCTGCCTCTCTGAAGGTTCAGTTCTCCCTCCCACGGGATTTGGGTGCAGAGAACTGTTTATCCGGTCTGTTTCCTTCTGGTTCTGGTGGTGTCTCAGGCACAAGGGTCCTGCCGCTCCTGGGCCCTCCCCCATGGGAGCCCAGAGGCCTTATACAGTTTCCTCTTGGGCCAAGGATGTGGGCAGGGGTGAGCAGTGTTGGTGGTCTCTTCCGCTCTGCAGCCTCAGTAGTGCCCACCTGACCAGGCGGTTGGGTCTCTCTCTCACAGGGTCTTGGGGCAGAGAGCTGCACATTTAATATTTCTAAGAATATAATTTACATTTAATATTTCTAAGAATATAATTTACATTATATAATATATAATATTATATAATAAAATTCCCATGTTTACCTTTAGTATAAATCTATTATTAGAAGAATATAACCTATAGAATATCCATGATGAATCTTCCAATATTCTGCTATAAAGCATAGTTCAAAACTATATATTTATTTTATTCTAATTTCATAATATCAGGGAAATATAAATGTATATGCATATTATATATCTCATTAGTATATGTTCAGTGCAAGGGAATAAGTATATTTCAAGATAATCGTTAATTTAAAGAGTAGAGTTGTTTGTGCTCAAGAAGAGACAGGAGTTCCCGGTTTGCCTGTGTTATGATGTTTTATTGATGAATGTTATATATCTGTAATAGAATATTACTTCCTTGAAAGAAAGGATGACATACGATACATGGTGAAATAGAAAACTTTCTGAAAATGGTCATATGAGTTTCTTCTGTTTATTGGTTGTTTTATTTATTTACATTTCAAATGTCATCCCACTTCCTAGTTTTCCCTCCACAAAACCCTTATTGCCCCCTCTCCCCCTGCCTCTATTTTACCCCCACCGGCCTACCCACTCCTGGCTCAGATTTCTAGCATTCCCCTACTTTGAGACCCTCCACAGGACCAAGGGCTTTCCTCCCAGTGATGCCAGATAAGGCAATCCTCTGCTACCTATCCAGCTGGAGCCATGTGTTCCCCCATGTGTACTCTTTGGTTGGTGGTTTAGTCTCTGGGAGCTTTGGGAGGGAGGTATGGTTGGTTGATATTGTTCTTCTTATGAGGTTGCAAACCCCTTCAGCTCCTTCAGTCCTTGCCCTAGCTTTTCCATTGGGGTCCCCATGTTCAGTCCAATGTTTGGCTGCATGCATCTGCATCTGTATTGGTCAGGCTCTGGTAGAGCCTATCAAGGGACAGCTTTACCAGGCTCCTGTCAGTAAGTGATAAAGATAACATGTTGTTTGACTCCACTGTTTTGAAATGTTCAGAATAGGTAAGTCAATACACAGAGCATTAATGATGATTACAAAGAGAATAATGGAGGGTTCAGAGATGGCTCAATATTTAAGATCACATCTTACGTCTTCTGAAGACCTGGGTTTACTTCCTGGATCCTATCATGAATTATAACAATCTGCATTTCAGTTCCAGAAAATTGAATCCCTTCTTCCTACCTACACAGGCACAGGTCACAATGTTCAGCACACTGTAGGTATATAGGAAAACTTTCATACACATAAAATTAGAAATAAATCTTTTAAAATGCGTGAAAATAGGAGAGTAGATGCCTATAGCTTGTAAATACTGGGAGATTAGAGAAATTATTAAGATGTGCCAAAATTATTTTACAGTAATAAATTGCTTAAATAAATACTATTCTTAAATCATTGAATTCTTCTAAAAAATCGAATTCTGTACATTCAGCAAAACGGTATTCAGGTTATGACTTTAATAAAAATAATGAAAGATAAATCTTTTCAGTGTTCGAACTTACTAAGTTTTAAATATGGTGCTTGGAGACTGTTTAGATTTCAGTCTCACAGTTAATCACACACGAGATCACTGTGGCTCTACTGCAGTCACAGGATCCCAGAGCCTTGCTGTCTTCACAATTGGTCAGAGTACAGCCATTATCTAATCCAACACTGATCGGGTACCAATTGATCTGTGACTTGCTCTGGTTTAAATTTCTCTTGTAAGATCCTTAGTTTGCAAAACCATAAGCCAAATATTGTTCACTTGAAACAAATGTTTGAAAGGAATAGAGAAATTTAAGTATTTAAATGACTCAAACACTCCCCAGAAAAGATTACAGATGAAAGTTGAGGCTATAACGTCACAAATAACCACCTAATTCTTTCAGGAAATGGGTCTGTTCAGTCTCCCCTTGCACAGCAGCAATGCAGCATTGAGGCTGTGCTGTTCCAACAGTGAGATCAAGAGAGTACTAGAGACAAAGTCATTTCCTTCTTTCTGCCAATCTGCCTTCAAAAAATATAGGTTTTGAAAGTGAATTTACTTCTCAAAATACAGCATTTTAGCTGTCAGGAGTTCTTTACTGAAAGATAATTTGGACATATGATTATATGGAAAGAGACAAAACCAATTTTAAATCATTTTTCATAAAACATTTCAAAATTTGCATTGACAATGGGCATAAATCACATTTAATTTTAAAAATCAGTTCACATTTGCATTGCTTCTGGGTCATAGATCATGGGAAAGTATGAAGAAGGATGGATGCCCAAACTGCCTTCCCTCAAGACTGAGAAGCATGCCAGAGCTTGCAACTTTTACCTTTTTCACCACCCTCATATCAGATGTTCCTAGATATAAAAGCCAAATTTCAGACCATTTCATGGAAAGTTTGCTACTTTTTTAAATTGTTTATTTTATTTATGTACATTTCAAATGTTATCACCCTTCCTGATTTCCCCTCCACAAACCCCTATCCCGTCTCCCTCCCCCTGTTTCTATAAGAGTGCTCCTCTACCCACCCACCCACCTACCCACTCTCATCTCACCATACCTAGCATTGCCCTATGCTGGGGCATCGAGCCTTCATTGATGTCAGATAAGCAATCCTCTGCTACATAAGCAGCTGGAGCCATAGGTCCCTCCATGTGTACTCTTTGGTTTGTGATTTAGTCCCTGTAGATCTGGGAGGTCTATTTGCTTGATGTTGTTGTTCTTTCTACGGAGTTGCAAACTCCTTCAGCTCTTCAGTTCTTCCTCTAACTCCTCATCTGTGGTCCCTGTGCTCAGTAGGATGATTGGCTGAGAGCCTGTATTGGTCAGGCTCTGGCAGAGCCTCTCAGGGGACAGCCATACCAGGCTCCTGTTAGCAAGCACTTCATGGCATCAGTAATACTGCCTGGGTTTTGAGTCACATATTTTAGGTGAGCCATTTAAAATCTTTTAGCTCATTTTTCCTCTCGGAATTCTGCATCGTTAAATTGCTTAAACTTGGCTCACTCATTTGTGCATCTTATCCACTCCTCATCCGTCCATCATCTACTTCGAGGCAGGTCACATCTCCAATTTCCTCACCCTCCAAGGACCTGGTGTACCACAATATAGCCAAAGGAGCACACACTCAGCTTTCAGAAGATGAGCACTAAGAGGAAAGACAATATTGCAGATCAGGAAAATTTCAGACCTCGCAGAGAGTAGCTGTCAAACACGGCACTTATTTCATCATTCATTTCTCATGTCTCTGTCACCAAGCTGACTAAACACTGCAGCTTTGCATATTCTTCTTGCACAACTTTACCAATATGTTAACTTATATGATTAGTTCTAATAGGAAATAAATGAAGGAATAGTCTAATAAATTCTAATATGTCCACTATGCCCTTACTTAATTTGGAGCTATAAGACATATCCAGTCTTAATCATTAATAGCACTATCTTACTTCATGAATCTATAATAATTCCCCTGTCCTGTGAAATGCCAGATTAACCCACTGCCTATTGTGAGTTATTGAAAATACTGAACAGACAAGAGTAAGTTAAATACAACTTATCTATCTCTCAAACACATTTTAATCTGCAAAGGCTTTTCTAACTTTCTATATTTTGTGAACAACTGTATTAAAAATCACAACTTCTTATTTTGCTGACTTTTATCCACTTTTGCCTTAGTTTTCATTTTGAAGATATGAGATAAGGTACCACTGAAAACAGAGTAGACAGTCAGTAAATTCATATGTATATATTGATGGCCAAGGAAACATGACACATAAATATGAAGATGAAGTAAGGTTAAGTCTAATATTGGGTTTGAACTTTACTATGAGTTTCTGAATCATAATTTACTCATTTTTTCCCCTCTATTTTCACACACACATAGAAAGACACAGATGCACAAACACAAGCACACAGACACACAAATATACAAGGACACACACTAGAAACAAGGACACATATACACATAGACAGCTACTCATAGACACACCCCCGTCCCTCCCACACACACACATTAGAAATTTTGGCCTTGGAGATGTCATCACAGTTGCCAATTTTTCCCCTCTGAAGTTAAATTTAATTATACAAACATTTATTTCAAAATTTCTGTCATTGAATCACATATATTTTCAGTGGTACACAAATAGTTATATTTTTGCCTTTCCATTTTTTGAAAATTACAATGAGACAAAAGAGTTTTTCTACATGCATAATCTGAAAAGCAATTAAATTCATTATTCCCTTTGATGATCAATTGGACTCACAGTCTGCATGTGACGGTTGAGCTTTGACCACATCAATCATTAAAAACTGACTTACTTTATAATGCGATACAAATATCTCAGGCTCATGTAAGATTTTTCTCACCGTAGAATCTATTTCATATACTATTTTATGGAAAACTGGATTTTTCTCCCAAGGAGATTTGAAATATTTTTATGGGGAATTAATTGTGTGGATATCATAATCTTTGATGCTGTTATTTAATCTATTTACATTTTTGATATGGATGCTTATGAAATACATATATTTATATGTATGTATATTTATGCTGATTTAAAAAATAGTTATTTTGTTATGTATAACTTTTATTATTTTATGTATATGGGTATTCGGCCTGCATACATGTATGTAAATCACAGGCATGCAGTCCCATGGAATCCAGAAAAGGATATTAGATGTTCTATCACTGGAATGACAAATGGTATTCACCCTCCACTAGGTGCTGGAATTTAAGCTAGGTCTTCTGGAAGAACAGCCAGTATAATGAACCACTGAGCAAACACTCTAGCCACCTATGGCTCTTTTAAACATTTAAATACTATTCATGCTGAAATAAAACTCCAAAACTTAAGTGGATATCAATTGAACGAACTCTTTTATTAAACACCGCGAGTATAATGAATCTATTAGTTGATCTTAAATGAAAAAAAAAAATCAACTGCTCATCGCTTCAGTCATCTGGCATGGTATTGTAATCTGCAGCAGTAGCAAATCTGTGTGTTCATATTCTTGCTTCCTCTGATTAGTTAAAGAATAAAACAACATCTGAAGCTCTCATTGTAGCCTTTTATAAACCACAATTTACGTAGATGAATTTGCTCTTTTAAGCTGCTTGGGTTTGGATGAACACGGAGGAAAGAAAAAGCAAAGCGTCTGTGATACAAATAATGCTGCCGACACTGTGCTATAACCGGCTTTTGTTTCCTCTTGAGATTATCTTTGGAGACACAGCTCATCTCACTTCAAACACATAATTAAATTTTAAAAGTTATCAAAAAGTATTCTGAAGCTAAATTTAAAACTAAAATTAAATTATCCCATCCAGAAATTTTAAAAACAAAATTCTCAGGATAAATCAGGGGGAAAAAGTTTCACAAGCTCCCCGCAAATGTCCAGTAAATTTTAGTAGTTATTTTAAAAAGATAGTATTTATTTGTAAATATTCACAGCTTCCAGAAGCACATTTTTTCAGAAGGCTAAAACAAAAGTTCCAAGTCATTGAAGTCAATGTCCTCAGTGAAGTCAGATCACATATTTAGATAAGAAGGAAAAATTACTTAGTTAATTTTTAAACCAATTACCTGTGCTTCCCCAGAATCCTCTATGATTATCTTAACAACTGTAACATGTTTTCAAGGTCTAGATAAGATCTTGCCATTTCTCTTCTTCCTTACTCTGTCATGATCTGCCCATTTAAGTAACTTTAAAGTGTTTTGAATTCTGAGATTTATCTTTGAGAAAGGGGAAAAAAAGGAAGCAAGGATTTGATAATCAAATGTATCCCTTCTTCCCAATCTGCTATGTGTAAGGTCACGTGATGCTAAAAAATCATATATGGGAGTTTATTCTGAAGAATTTGATGTCCAAAGTTAATTATAAGTAAATTGTAAGAGACACAAAGTACCAAAGATTCACACAGAAAGGAAAATAAATAACATTTCTAAGTAGTAGATATAGAGGTGATGAAAGATAAAAAACAATTTCCAGGACATGATGATTTGAATTTTTAATGATGACAGTATTTAGCAGTTATAAATTGATTAACATTAGAGTACTTCCAGAAGATAATATTAATGTATTCCAAATTATAATGTAAAGAATAATTGAACAGTTGAGCAAAATAGTGAAAATAGCACATAGTACCTTTTCAATGGTCCATATATCAGTGGAAGTTCAGCAAATGGGGGATGATAAAGAAGTGCTTCCAAGGGCCATTGATATTAAGTATCATTCAGAAATACTTCTTTTGGCATGAAGGGAAGATTATAATTGCAATTAGGAAAGCTAAGATACATTTTCTTCATGTTATGCTTGAATGTTATGGCTAGAATTATTTTGAGAAATATATTGTTGGAACAAATCCTGGAATTTAAGATTGCAATAATCTTGAATGTTTTAGCCTGTAGAGTATACATATGATTTGCTGTGACACACACACACACACACACACACACACACACACACACACACACACAGACTTGTTTGCATGTTGAACTGGAGTAATTACCAGGAAGCTTATCACTGGGAAAGACTGATTGGAAATGACTGATTCTTCATCTCCTATAAGCCATTGATTGCTTATTGCTTATACATCCTATATAGGAAGTTATATTGTCGAGGTACAACATCCCTTTAGTTTTTAGAAAATATTATTTCACAGCAAGCACCTTGCTCTCTCAGTTCTTACAATCTCACTTTCTGCCCCATCCACACTATTTTCTGAGCTTTAGGTGTAGGGGTCGCATGATATGTGTACTAATAGGAGTTGGATACCCTATGGTCCAATTTTCTTCAGGTTTTATTTTTCTCTCAGAGTTTACAACTTGATTGCAGTTTCCCTCTTCTCCTCCCAGTCCCTTCCAAACTATCTCCCCTCTCCCCCAGATCCACTAATCCTCTGCTTCCCTTACGAAAAAGACATTTCCCAGGGTTATCTACCAAATATGGCATATCCGGTGCAATAAGACTAAGCACCTCATTTCATATTAAGCTGGACTGAGCTACCCAGTAGGAAAAGAAGGGTTCCAAATGCAGCCAAAGAAGCAGATCATTTTGGATCCCCTTATGTTACAAACAGAGCATCTTTGATAAGGGTGACGGCATAAAGAGAAGTATTTAGAATACAAGAGGGAATTATATTTATTTAGGAAAATGTCAGCAGTATATTCTTCTCTAGGATCGATGACCTTCTTAACCACTGGCTTAGTTACAGTGCCTAGTATGAGTTCCCACCTACGCTACCCCTTAATTTCAATAAGAGAAAATTGTCACTTATCTCAAAAGTAAGTGCTACGATTTCATCATTGGGAATATCTTGAAAGGCTAGTCATTATGGAGCATAAATTGGGAAGACTACTGATTTTTTTTCTCCCTTTGCAGAATGCGTAGCTTTCATTATTGTGAGAACTAGTCCACAGGGAGAAAATTTTGGGTCAGCTCCAGCCTGTTCTTTCTAAGCTTTGTGGCCAAAGGGTGTGAGGTATTTAATGATAGGGCCTTAACTTCAAGTCCTGAGAGGCAACCAAGTACATGGTCTGGATCATTTTGGAAGTCTTACAGACTCCCATAGTGAATATCAAAGAGAAGTTTGCTTTGCTGTCTTTCTCTTTTGTATTGTCTTTCTTTGCCTCTCTGCATTTGGAAATATCTCCCTCTCAACACTATTACTCACCATGGACTCTTTATCTTTCTTAGTTTCTGTGGTTATGCTATATTATATTCTTTCACCTGAAGATTTGAAGCAGGGAAACCAGAGAAGCAAAAATATGTGGCACTTGTATTTTGCATTCTGGTTTAACTTACTTATTTTTTTAAATTTATTTGTCTATAATTAGTATGACTGCATTTTCCTTTTAGAGTTGGATAGTAGTCTACTGGACATATGCACTACATTTGCATTAACCATTCATCTGTTGGGGAATATTTATGTTGTTTTAATTACCTAACTATTTCAAATAGGGCATCTATGAACATTGATGAGAACGTGTTTGTAGTGTAGAATACCAAGTCCTTTGGGCATGTTAGAAATCAAGGTAGAGGGCTGGAGAGATGGCTCAGCCGTTAAAGGCTAGGCTCACAACCAAAAATATAAGAGAAATCAAGGTAGAGCTGTGTTATATGGTAGACATAATTTTAGTTTTCAGAAGATTTTTCACACTAATATCAAGAGTGGCTGCACAAATTGTCATCCTCATCAATAGTGAATGAGTACCCATCCCCTTCTCTATATCTTTGTCAAAATTTGTATGTTGTTTTGTGGATATTTGCCATTCTCACTAATCTAGCATGAAAATTCAAAGTTGTTTTAATTTGCATTTCCTTGAGTCAAGTAAGTGGGAAGAAATAATAAATATCAAAACAGACTCTAAAGCTAGAAGATCTGAGAGTTTGTTGTGAGAGTGTACCTATTAGTAACATAAGGAGTTATACCAATAAAGTCTCACAAGCATGATGGCCCATAAGTGAGCTGAACAAAGACACCAATTATTTTGCCCCTCTGGGTGAAGAAAATCCATGTGTCATCAATCACACACGAATACTATACATACATAGCAGGAATACTGGGATGACAAGAAGTGATCCTCCCCAAGAAAGGGCACTTCAGTTGGTTGTTCGGTGCCACATAGTCAGCCCTGAAAACATGCATAATGGAAACATTATATAGACTACAGATTGGACAAATTGACTAAAAAGGAGGCCAGGAATATATAAGAGAACAGAAAGAGGTATATTGAGGGTTTGGAGTAAGGAAAGGTAAAGGAGAAATTATGTCTAGAACTAAACAGAGAACTCACAACAGAGTAACCTTGATGGGTGAAGTAGCACTTAAAGAACCCCGATGCCCTTCAACAGAGGAATGGATACAGAAAATGTGGTACATCTACACAATGGAATATTACTCAGCTATCAAAAACAATGACTTTATGAAATTCATAGGCAAATGGATGGAGCTGGAAAATATCATCCTGAGTGAGGTAACCCAATCGCAGCAAAACACACATGGTATGCACTCATTGATAAGTGGCTATTAGCCCAAATGCTTGAATTATGCTAGATGTACAGAACACATGAAACTCAAGAAGGATGACCAAAATGTGAATGCTTCACTCCTTCTTTAAAGGGGGTACAAGAATACCTTTGGCAGGGAATAGGGAGGCAAAGTTAAAACAGAGGCAGAAGGAACACCCATTCAGAGCCTGCCCCACATGTGGCCCATACATATACAGCCACCAAACTAGATAAGAAGTGCAGGCCGACAGGAACCGGATATAGATCGCTCCTGAGAGACACAGCCAGAATACAGCAAATACATAGGCGAATGCCAGCAGCAATCCCCTGAACTGAGAATGTGACCCCCGTTGAAGGAATCAGAGAAAGGACTGGAAGAGCTTGAAGGGGCTTGAGACCCCATATGAACAACAATGCCAACCAACCAGAGCTTCCAGGGACTAAGCCACTACCCAAAGACTATATATGGACTGACCCTGGGCTCCAACCTCACAGGTAGCAATGAATAGTCTAGTAAGAGCATGAGTGGAAGGGGAAGCCCTTGGCCCTGCCAAGACTGAATCCCCAGTGAACGTGATTATTGGGGGGGAGGTTGGTAATGGGGGGAGGGTTGGGAGGGGAAGCCCATATAGAAGGGGAGGGGCGGCTAGGGGGATGTTGGCCTGGAAACCGGGAAGGGGAATAACAACCGAAATGTAAATAAGAAATACTCAAGTTCATAAAGATTTTAAAAAAAGAAAGAAAGAAAGAAGGAAAGAAATGTTCAAAGTTCTTAGTGATCAGGAATTTGCATTTCAAAACGTCCCTGAGATTCCAACTTACACCAATCAGAATGGCTCAGTTCTAAAGCTCAGGTGACTATACATACTGGCAAGGATGTGGAGAAAGAGAAATACTCCTCCATTGTTGGTAGGATTACAACCACAGGTATGACCACTCTGGAAATCAATCTGAAATTTCCCTAAAAAAAATTGGGTAGAACTACCTGAAGACCCACCTATACCACTCTTGGACATATACCCAATACTTGCCACAGAGACAAGTGTTCCACTATGTTCATAGTGGCCTTACTTGTGATAACCACAATCTGGAAACAAGGAAAATGTCCCACAAAGAAAGAATAAATATGAAAAATATGGCTCTTTTACAAAATGAAAGACTATTCAGCTATTAATGAGGACATCCTGAGTTTTGCAGGCAAATGGATGGAACTAGAAAATATCATCCTGAGTTAGGTAACTCAGACCCAAAAGACATACTCACTCATAAGTAAGTGGATATTAGCCAAAAAAAATTTATAGAATACACAGAACTCAAGAAGGCTAACAAGCCAAAGGGCCCAAGTGAGGACACCTCAATTCTGTGTGAGAGGGAGAAGAAAGTAAACACATGGGACAGAGGGACATGGGTGGGAGGGGGAACAACAGAGAGGGAGAAAAGAAAAACATGATCAGGTATTGGGGCAGAGAAACAGGAGTGAAGCCCTGAGGGTCAGCAGAATGAATCAAAACAGGCAACTTCAGGCTGTAGGAGTTGGGGGGGGAGGTTCTAGAATGTACCAGAAACCTGGGAGGTGAGAGACACTCAGGAATCAAAGGGAGAGAACTTGGATGAAGCGCTCCACAGTGAGAAGGGGGAACTTGAAGAGTCTACCTCCAGTGGAAGGACAGGACATCAAGTGGAGGGATGGATTTATCATCCTACAGCCAAAAGCTCTGACCCGAATTGTTCATGTCTGAAGGAACTGTGGGGATAAAAATGGAGAAGAGCATTAGAGAAAGGAGGTCCAGTGACAGGCCCAATTTGGGATCCTGTTCAAGGGGAGACCCTGGGGTCTGACACTGTTACTGTTTCTGTGTTGTGCTTACAGAAATGAGCATAGCATGACTGCCCTCTGATATGCTCAAACAGCAGCTGAAAGTCAGATGTAGATATTAGCACCTAACCAATGGATGGAAGCCAGGGACTGCTATGGTTGAATTGGGGGAAAGCTGGAAGAAGCTGAGGAGAAGGGTGACCCCAAGGGAAGACCAGCAGTCTCAATTGACCTGGACAGCCTGAGATCTCTGCCAGCAAACACCAGCTGACATGAGTCCCCTGACACATATTCAGCAGAGGACTGCCTGGTCTGACTTCAGTGAGGGATGATGCACCCAACCCTGAACAGACTTTGACCCCAGGGAGTGGGAAGGTCTGTTGTGGTGGGGGTGGGGGCTAAGAACATCCTCTTGGAGTCAGGGTGAAGAGATATGGGATGGGGAGCTGTTGACAGAGGGGGTGGCAGACTGGAAGGGGTATGAAGACTGGACTGTTAAAAAGTATTAAAGAATTAAAAAAATTAACCTAAAAAAATAAAAAGAATTAAAAAAATTAACCTAAAAAATCTATCATTTATAAGCTAAGATATGTTAGAGTATTAGTCAAAATAACCTTTTTTGCTTCAAGAAAAATTTAAAACATAAATTAATGAGAAAAAAACAATACAAAGAATCGGTGCTCTAAAATCTGGTTTGGAAAAGACATAAACTAGTTAACATCTTCAAATTGAAGTCCTTTTAGTGTCTACTGGAGTGCTGAATTGGTATTTAGAAATTGCCTAAATTTGATTTTAACAAAGAATTTTTCATTCTATATCAGTTGTGATTGATAGTTTTTTCTAGGAATAGAAATCTGGGCTGGCATCTGTGGCCTATCAGACCACAGAAGAAAAATACAGAATGTTATTAGCCTACTGTTAGTGCTTTTACAGGTCAGTATATATGCTCATCTAACTTTCAAATCAACATTACTACTTTTGGCCAATGTAAGCAATAGCCTGATATATCTGTGCTGGGATTTGATCTTTTTAAATGGTCTGATTCCCCTGGCTTAGTTGATCATCTTATTGAATGAAGTTTGAAAAAGGGAGAGATGGGGTCATTTTCACCTCCAGCTTCTACTTTCCAAAAGAATGTACTAGTTTCTGAAATGTAAGCAGCTTTTTGTTTGTTTGCTTGTTCATTTGTTTCTCATTTTTTGACTTATTTTTGTAAATAATGTGAATGTAGCATTTTATTTTAATTTTAAATATCTTACCAAAAATGAGCTTTTAAATTTTATACATCCCTCGTTTAAGTGAATTTACTCTTCTACTCCTTTTTTCCCCCTGGGAACTTACCTCCATTACAGTTAAACTTTAAAGTCATATATATATACATATATATATACACACATATATATATACACATATATATATACATATATATATATGCACACACACACACACACACACACACACACACACACACACATTGGTGTAGGACAAGGCCCAAAAAAAGAAAAGAGCCCAAGAGGAGAAGGTACAAGAACAGTGGCCCACTTGTTCACATACTCAGGAATCACAAAAAACACTAAACTAAACTAACACTAACACTAACACTAAACTCTGCAAAGTCCTGTGCACACTGCTTCAGACTCTGTGAATTTAAATGAGCTTTGCTCATGTTGATATATGGAACTTTGTTTTTTTGGTGTTCTACATCCCCTCTGGATCTTCACTCCTTTTGCTTCCTCTTCCACATGATTCCCTGAGCCCTGAGGAAACAGATTTCATAGAAACATCCCATTTAGGACTTAGTGTTCCAAGGTCTCTCACTCTCTGTGTAATGTCTGGCTGCTGGACTCTGTTTTCCCATGTGCTACAGAAGAAATCTTCTCTGATGATGGCTAAGGAAGACATCAGTCTATAATAACAGGCTGATGCCATTAGGAGTCATCGTATTGCTACCTTTTACTATGTTTTTAAAACACCACTATTCTGTTTCTCCTTAGGTCCCTGGACTATACCTAGTCTCAGGTTCTCAGGTTCTCCACTGAAACCTGGCAAGTATAGGATCCTTCTGACAGAATAGGCCTTAAGTCAAATCAGTCATTGGTTGGTTATTTCACGAATATTATAACACCGTTGTCCTAGCCTATCTTGCAGGAAATTCATGGTGATAGAAAAAAATGTGTCTGGCTTGGTGTTTACAATCTGTCATTGATAGCATACAGAGTACTTTCCTGCATCAAAAACACTAGTCTTAGGTATACAGGCATCAGGCTGACTTCTCTATTAATGAGTTGTATAGGTGTTTTCTTTAGCAATAAGGGATTGAGTCAGGTTGTGGAGGGCAACCTATATTCTTGGCAATATCCTGGGTGTTTTGTGATTTCTCATGACATGCATTTGGTCAACAACTCAATTACATAGAATTCAGCACCTGTACTGGAAGCTTTATTTGGTGACAAGAAACCGTATCTCCCCATCATTGCTGATTTCCTTTAGATAGCCTTCATTATGTAAATGTTTCAGATGGTTCTAACATATTAGGTTTCTATGATAGTCATCCAAGTGACTTTAATTTTCACTGTCTCTCACCGAATTTCTTCCAATGTTCCCCTCTACCCTACAGCTCTTCACTTGATCCTGCTTTCATCACAACCATGCATCCATAGCAACCTGTTTTATTTCCCTTTCCTAATGTGATCTAGCTGCTCTTCCTCATCTCTTACTCTAAACCTATTTTCTGTGAGTCCTCAGATTATAGCTTGGTTATCAATAAAAGCTACTGTATGCATATAAGCAAATGTATACCATAAATGTTTTTCTGGGTCTGTAATACCTCTCTTAGTAGAATTATTATTATATTTTTAATTGCTATAATATACTTGTGAAACTTTCCAAGTTTAGAGAAGTACCAGTATTTCTATAAATTTATTTTTGCCTACTACAGTTAATTTTTCAATTAGAGTTAAAAAGCAATTCATTGAATATTCTATAGTAAATGCCTATATTTTTATATGGATAATATGCTTATAAAAGAAATTAAATTACTATGGCTATATATACTAGCATGTGTTAGCATAACCCAGTGTAATCATTCAATTTGAAATTTAACTTCAATGCATTTAACTCATGCATAAACTGTTAGTCCAATTCCAAATTTAAGGACAATTTTCCATTTGTGCACATAGTGTGTTTCCCCTATAAGGCCTAATATGCATCATTACACAGCTCTTAGAGCAAAGAGCCTTAGCTTGGCCTCCACATCCTTCAAAAACTGAATTGTACAAACCATAGTATAGCAAGTACTTAGCTAAAAATATCTACATTCGGGTCTGTTGCTCTGGTTGATAGAGCCTTGGAGTCTTTACAATCAAATGAATGGAAATAAGAAAAGAATATTAAAGGTTAAGGACTACATTTTCATTATAATTTTCACTGTAATATAATGAAAAATGAAAAAGAAGATTAAAACTGATTTAAAACTTAATCCTTAAATCTCTTCTTCAAGTGACTTTGGTTTTCAATTAATGAGATCTTAAGATTTTATGTTATACACAATGAGATTTGTGTTATTGTTATTGTTGTTGCAAATAACCCCGGTCTGGATTAATTTTAAATGGAAATAATCCTTGACTTCCATTTTAGTGATAGATTTGTTTTGTAAGAAGAAAAGTCATTAATCTGTATATTATGCATAGCCATACTGGTTTCCTGCTAAAATGATATTACGAAGTCTAAATAAATACCCTAAAATAAAATAGTGCAATGTCAGCAGTGAAAGCCTAGGAAATGCTGATTATTTTGGTAAAATCTTTTCACTGTATGCACAGTTCACCCCCTCTCTTAATTATTTCCAAAATAACCTTGTGCCAGTTGCCAATTTTGACCTTTTAGAAAACCATTTGAGGGAAAAATATTGAGCTTTAGATTTAAAAAATGGATCATATAAAAATGGCTGCACAGCACTTCTCTTAGAATTTATTCATAAGATGGTCATGTTTCTAGGAAGTGAAAACATCATTAACCTTTATAATAAATAATAGTCACAAATATTTTGCACATTCACTCATGGTTAATTTCCTGCTCATTTTACTATTGGATAAGTATTATACAATGGCTCTCTGTGAATGATGACTTAGAGAACTTTCTATAAAATCTTGCATCCTCTGATTTTATGAGAGCCCTCTAAAAACAGCACTCAAGATTTTCAAAATGAACTAATTACTAATAAATTTCTAAATATAAAGTTGAAAGCAAAGAAATAATAGGTTTTGTTCCAGATAGAGCAATTCTAATACAATCTGTTCTTTATTATAGTTATCCACTACTGAACCCTGAACTTCATATGTATGCAAATTAAGATACTGATTCCTAACTTTGACTATTGTTGTTAAACATTTTAATATATGTTGATTAGAAAATGCATGCATTAAGAGCACACAGAAATTTCATGTAGATGAGATGCTTATTTTTCTTTTATTGTAAAGAGAAGTAAAAAATGAACTTGTAAGATTCTAATGAAACCCAGGTGTCATTATGTACTTTTATGCAAGTGTTCATTGC